>NW_016809431.1:1192032-1226467 GCF_001698545.2 Rhinopithecus bieti
AAAAAATAAAAAATAAAAAAAAATAAAAAATAAAAAAATAAAAAGAAAACAGGAGATTATCAATTGGCTAAGGAAAGCACACCAAAATGAGTTTCACTTCAGTTTACACATGTCTGTCATACATTCATTCATTCACCAAACATTTAAGTCATATGTATATGCCTAACCCTACATACGACACATCCCAGAAATATAATGTTAATAACATAACCTGGCCTCACTCTAGTGGGACAGGCAAACCATCTGAATTCCATTAATCCAATGATGAGGTTAGTCTGCAGTTGCAGAACTGCAGTCCTCCAAGCTGACTTCCGCCATAGTGGAAATGACATCATCTCACTTGGATGCCCTTTCCTATACCCTGGGGCTCCAAATTCTCTTTATCTCTTCTCTCATAATCTCCTCCACTTCAACTCAGCAACCTGCCTCATGGTCATACTTTGGACTTCATCGTCTGTAAGCACCTCCAAACACTTTGCTCTCTTACCACAATCTCCTTTCTGTTTACCACTCCCCATTTACTTTCAAACAGCTTCAATGGGGCATCCTGGTTAAAGGTGTTGGCTCTAGAGCCAGACAACATGAATGTGAATCTCATCTTCTCCACTGATGAGTTGTGTGATTTAAATAAGTTACTTTTCTACTCAGTGACTTACTTTTAATAGAATCTCCTTTGAAGTCTGCTCTAAAGGATAAAATGAATTAATATATTTAAAATGCATACACTAGGACCTGGGTCATTGTTAGCATTCAACCAAGATAAGCTGTTATTGCTTATTCAACTATTTCCATTCTTTCTTTTCTTTGACCCTAATAAGACTATCTATTGACCTGGCTACTCTCCACCAGCTCTTCACTTCTCTTCACTGTCTTCTGTACTCAGCTTAGATTTCCTAATCCATCATTTCAATAACATGCATGATGATACTCAACACGTTCCCCAACTCTGTTTTTCATTCCGTCTTTTTGGTAAAATCCCAGGCATGGGTGAATCCAACTATGCAAGTTTTCTGTATCAGTTCTAAACATCTGGTTGAGCAGTGCTGGAAGGAGTCACATAAAAGGGGCACATTACAGTACAAATCCACGTTCATAAACCTCAAGTGGGGCCACACCATGGTTCAGCAATCCTGCCACTTTTTGCAGATCTAAGTACAAAGCAGTTTCAAACTCTTCACCCTGCAACCGTCTGACCCACAGTATCCCTGTTTCAGCAAATGACTTTGTTTTCTCCTTCCAAAGGAAAAAGTAGCCTCCAGATAGAACTCTTTCATCTTCCTGCTACCAAAAATAAAAACTTACCAACATCTTCCTCTCTGTTATTTATGGATTTATCCTTACTACCAAGGTCAGTCCCTCCACCAGTGCTTTCTGCATCCCATCACCCCATGTCTTTTCAATGACTTTCATTAACTACCTTCTCACCTCTCACACATAGTCACCTTGCCTGTCTGGCAGACTCTTTTTACAAGCTATTAACTTTTTCAAGTCTCTACTGTTTAAACAAACACAGACCTACTTTCAGTCCACATCCCCCTTCATCTGCCCAGTCTCTCCTCTCTCCTTCAAAGCTAAACTTCTTGAGAGTGGTGTCTATGCCCTATGCTCCATTTCCTTATGATGTGTAATTCAGCACCTTCCCACTCTGATCTCTTTAATGTATGGCTTACATTACCCCATTTCCTCCAATACACTTATATCGAGTAACATTAACAGCAATATGTAGTCCCTGTTCTTACATCAAATTTTGGGGTCACTATCTAGCATAAACACAATTATACTGAAATTGGTCACAGATGATCTAAATAGTGTTCCAGGAATATGATTCCATTCTTTTGTAGGTTTTAAATTTTCTGAGCGAGGATACTTGCCTAAGTTTTCCATGTACGTATCACTTGCTTAGGGTTCTTTTGCTTATCACTATTCTTCAAACTCTGAGAGAACTGCAAAACTCCTGCTATGGATGGATACGCAGGTAATCTCTAAGTTCCATTTACATCCCTCCTAGATCCCTCTGCCCTCCTGCTCATACCTGGACCACCCACTTTTGACTAACTCCCTTTACTATGATCCAAGGAACTCCTTTTGCTTCTTTGTATGATGGACCCCACATCTCCAGGTCTTTTGGCGACTTGTCTGGGTTTTGGTAAAGTGTATCTTTTAGTTGCTAACAGAAAAAATATGCACGACAGATACACTTTTTTGGGACCCACAATTTCTGAAAATGTCTTTATTCTATACAAACAATTATGGTTATCTGGGCATAGACTCCTAAACTGAAAATAATCTTTCAGACTTCTCAAGGCAATACTTCTTTGCCTTCTTCCTCTGATTTTACTGTGAAGCAGCCCAATGTCTGTTTTTTCTTTTCTTTTTTTTTTTTAGGTGGAGTTTCACTCTTGTGGCCCAGGCTGGAGTACAGTGGCATGATCTCGGCTCACTGCAACCTCCGCCTCCCAAGTTCAAATGATTTTCCTGCCTCAGCCTCCACAGTAGCTGGAATTACAGGCATGCAACACCATGCCTGGCTAGTTTGTATTTTTAGTAAGGACGGGGTTTTACCATGTTGGCCAGGCTGGAATTGAACTCCTGACCTCAGGTGATCTGCCCGCCTTGGCCTCCCAAAGTGCTGGGATTACAGGCGTGAGACACCGTACCTGGCCCCCAATGTCATTTTGATTTGTCACCACTTGCACATGGATTTTTCTCTCCCATATTCCCATGCCCCCTCCAAATCTTTAGAATTCTTTGTTAATCAATAATGTTTTGAAATTTAGTTATAATGAACCTTGGAATGAATCTAACTTTTCAATCAATTATGTCAATTGCTCAGTGGGTTCTGCTTTATAACGTCACATCCTTCAGTTCCGGAATATTTGCTTGTGCTGTTTCTTTAATAGCTTCCTATGTTTTCTCTGTTCTTTTTTCTTAGAAATTGTGTTAGTTGAATGTTTGATATCTAGGTTTGATAATTTTATTATTATTATTTCCATACATTTGTTTTATTATGGGCTTTTTGGTTCCATTTTGGGGAAGATTTTCTTAATGTTACCTTCCAAATCTTTTACTGATTATTTTAAATTCTGTCACACTAATTTAAAGCCTAAAAACTCTTATTCATTAGTTCTTACCTTTGTATTGATAGAAACTCATCGATATATTTTTTCATCTTTTAAACAGTTTTTTTAGAAATTTTCTTTCTTATACTGTCTGTTTCCAGTGAGAATGCCCCCAATCCCACTCTACACCCCATTTGTTTGTTTTAGTCTCTGCCTTTCCAGACAGAAGCACTGCTCAAATGCAGGTGTTCATGGCTCTCTATTCCTATCCAAGCAGTAAGTGTTAAAGTGACTGGAGCCCTTTGGTTGGTGCAGAGCATGTTAATTAGTGGCCTCACAGTAATATGAGGGCAGCTTCAATCATTTCAATGGATGATCCTTTGAAAGTAAGTATATGCAAGTCTTTTCTCTTGTACCTGGTCCATTTCCTGCAGTGGGATTCTCTAATTTCATGCCTAGGAGATACAACAATTTCATTGGAAGATGCTTTGAAAGCTAGTATCCATAGTCTTTTCTCTTGACCATGTTCATTTTCTTACAAAGGAATTCTCTAATTTTCTGCCTAAGTAACATAAGCCTGGATTCTAGTATTCTGGGAATGAAGAGAGAAGTGAGACATTTGGTATGCAAATTTTCACTCTCTTGATTTTTCCATGGCCACAATTTCTCTCTCTCCATTACAGTTAATCTTCAATTAAGACAAATGCTGGAGTTTCCTACAACTCTGTCATTGGCTTTGTCTTTTTGCATTCTATCTATACTATCCACCTAAGCAACCTAATCTCTATACTTCAAGTGACATACTTAAAATTATACTTCAGTCCATAAAGCAAATCTAGCTCCTGACTTACATTCAACAATCCATATGAATTGTGTACTTGGACTTCTCAGAAGCACCATAAATTCAGGATATCAGAAACTAAATTGGCAATTGTCCCTTTCAAGCCTGTAAAGTCCTGATGATTCTATTTCTATGCAATACACTGAATTCAAAAAACTGAACAAGCCTGGGTTTCATTCTGGACAGCTCCCTCTCCTCCACCCCTCATACTGATTCTCCTACCAGTTTTACCTCCTCCTGCTGGCTACTGAAACCATCCACTTCTTTATATCTCCACATCACCACCTGGTCCATGCTCCCATTCTCTATTGCTAGGACTCGTACCATAGCCTGCCGCCTGGTCTCTCCATTTCTGCCACTACCCTCTTTCACCATTTCTCCACAAGACAGTGAGGATTATCTTTACAAACACAAGGGTGATGTTATTGTACTTCCTGTAAAAATACCACTGGTCTAAGGACCAAAATCCTGAACAAAGGCCAGGTGGGCTATAAGGTCTGATCCCATCTTTCTCTCTATGCTCATTTCTAACACATTTTTATTCACTCCCAGAGTCTGAAAACACTGGCCTTTTTCCTTTTCACAAAGGTTCCCTGCTTCTTTCCATTCCCAAGGCTTTTGCACATGCTAGCCCCTCTATCTGGTATGATCGTTCCTTTCTTTTAGCCTGTTTGTATCTCAGATCCTGGCTCAAGCATCCAACCTCAGGAAACCTACCCCAACCTCTTTGGCTCAGTGATTCAGCAAACTTCCCCTAATAGTGCTCACTACACGGGTGTCTATTTATAAAAATTTATCACGCATTTACACTTATGACACGTGTGTACTTTTCTGTATGCAAGCTAGGTTTCAACAAAAAGTTTTTAAAATTCCCCTAAGTACCACATAGCTTACCTTCCTATTACATATTAAAGTCATAATGGCACATATATTCCTATGACTCATATATTTATCCCTTAATAGCATCTAAGCTCCCAAAGGACAGGAACTTTGTCTGGTGGTAGCAGCACATTGCATGGCATACAACAGGCACTCAAACATTTTTTAATGTAAAAGTGAAAGCTAAGGAGTGAAAATATACTGTACTACCAGAAAAAATGCTGGCTTTCTTTTTCTAGAATAGGAATGTTTAAACAAGCAGGCTTCAGGGTCTCCATGAACTTTGAAAACTATATGGAAATGTTTATATGTATTTAAATATGAACCTGTCTTTCCCTAGGGAATGAATCCAACATTTCACCAGATCTCAGAGGGTAGTATTACCCAAAAAGGTTAAGGATCACTATTCTGGACTCAGCCAGAATTTGATAGCCTGTATCCATCTCATGATAAATAACTGACAAAATACGAAATTTTGACATCTATTGCAAAATGTATTATCCTGGCATCCAAAGCAAAATATAATTTCCTATTACTAAATTTAAGTCCTTGAGATTCTTCCATGCTGATGACATGTCTCGATTTTAAATGTCAATGTTAATCCAGCAATGTAGGGATTTGTGCCCAGTGCAAGGTAAATATGTGTGAAGATAAAACAAGACTGACAAGGACAAGGACACTTACAGGGCATTTATACTGGAAAGAAACAGAGAACAAGGTACTTTAGTCCTTTTATGTCAACATGCAGCAATGGCTTGTTGCCTCAAAACACAGATCCCCAAAAGAGACCTGTAAGCGCACCAGGCAAAAGGCTCTAGGGATGCCCAGGCAAAAAGATTCTCTTTCTAGCAAATTTAAATAGCCTTCCCCCTGGAATATGCCAATGAAAGGATCCTGTATCCACTCTCCACAATTACTTCTCTGTGTTTCACAGGAAGCCAGCGGAAAATGAACCTCATTGTAGAAGTCAAGTCTGGATCTGGGAGTGTATATGCTGCAAACTATTTCAAGCAATTATTTTGTATGAAAATATGCAAATTTAGGCATATTTTAGCAAAATTTAATTAAGTTCATTTTCAAATGTGTTAAAATGACTATCTGCTCAACATGTGTAATTATTTTATTTAGGGAGTGCTGACAAATTGCACTAATTAATTAAGGGTGGAAAACTATAAAACTCTATCTACCAATAATATATGCTAAATTCTCATCATCCCTGCCACCTATGTTGCCTCAACACACAATACACACAAATGCATTTTAAAGTATTTCCCAGTGGTGTTGCTTTGCTTTTAAGTATTGTCCAAGTTGAACCAACTCTTGGTGTTCCCAAGGAGAAAGCTGAGTAAGGGCTGAAGGACAGCTTTATTTAAATGAGGGCTATCACTATCTCCAACTTTTTCAGATGTACAGACCGGGATTCCAATCCCATGTGTGCCACAGAGGACAAGTTACCATCATCTCCCTGAGCCTCAGTTTTCTCATCTGTAAAAATGAGATGGTGACGCTGGGCTGAATATTTTTCATTGGTACTCAGCCTCTACTGACTCCTCTATAATCTGCCCTCTACTGCCGAGATAGAAAGCCTGGAAATTTTATATTCCTAGACACCTTTGCCAGCTGAGTTTCAGTTAAAAGAGACTCTAGTAAGATTTGAAGGCAGAGAAAGGGGAAAGTGATTTTGCTTCTAGTTGTACCTGTGGCATCAACTCTTGTATTCCTGAGAAGTGGGTGTTCTTTGTTTGGCTACAGTGGTGGTACCTCCAGCAACGTCAGCAAGAGTGGTCCCTGCCTAGCATCCATCACGGTGCCTGTAGCAATGTCAGCGGCAAGCACAGGCTCAGGATTGCCAGCTCAAAGGTGGAAGTGGCTTCTGGTCCCTAGGTAACACCCACTTCTCTCTTTGCATTCCTTCAGTCCAGAGGCAGTAACAGCAGCTAGATCTCAGAGTTACATCACTCTCTGCTTTTTGCGCCTTCAATCCTACTTACAGCCTTGCACCAATTCCCTATTTAATCCCCCTCTGCTAGAATCACATCATGCCTGAATACAAATGCCAGCTCCCAAAGAGTTGTTACTATCAGGATTACATGAAATAACATATAGCAAGCACTTTACTCAGTACTTAGAATATGGCCAACACCAAACAAATGCCTACTATTACTCTATTATCCTATCTAATCACTGTTGGTCCTGATCTAGCCCCCTCATGTCAGTCCTACTACATGAAGGTAATATAGACCCTTCTCTTCTTAACCATCAAAGAATTTCAGTGAAGTTGAACTTGGTTTCAGAAAGCTGGGGGCAAAACTCTGGGAAACCAGCAGAAGCAAAAGGGATCAAGCAGGAAAGGGCCAGCAAGTGTGTATTAACCAGGGCATAGCTGGAAAGAAGGGCTTGGCTTCCAAACCTGCAGTGTGCATAAAAAGAGTCTTGATGGTTACCTGACATCATGAACTGAACTTCTTGTAATCATAAAAGTTATTTAGGCTGGGTGCAGTGACTCATGCCTATAATCCCAGCAATTTGGGAGACTGAGGTGGGAGGACTGCTTGAGGCAAGGAATTCAAGACCAGCCTGGGCAACACAGCAAGTGAGACCCCATCTCTACTTTAGTTTACACATTTTTATTTTTTAAAAAAAAGGAAAAAGAGGCTGGGCACGGAGACTCATGCCTATAATCCCAGCACTTAGGGAGGATGAGGCAGGTGGATCATGAAGTCAGGAGTTCAAGACCAGCCTGACCAACATGGAGAAACCCCGTCTCTACTAAAAATACAAAAATTAGCAGGGCCTGATGGTGCATGCCTGTAATCCCAGATATTACAGGGATTACAGGTGGCTCACACCTGTAATCCCAGCACTTTGGGAGGCCTAGGCGGGTGGATCACCTGAGGTCGGGAGTCCAAGAACAGCCTGACCAACATGGAGAAATCCCATCTCTACTAAAAATACAAAAAAAATCAGTCGGGCGTGGCAGCGCACGCCTGTAATCCCAGCTACTCGGTAGGCTGAGGCAGGAGAATCGCTTGAACCCAGGAGGCAGAAGTTGCGGTGAGCCAAGATCGTGCCACTGCTCTCCAGCCTAGGCAACAAGAGTGAAACTCCGTCTCAATAAAAAAAAGACACGCTGTCTCTACTATGTAATACACTATATATAATACATGTTTTATACATTATATATACTATTTTAGACACATCAGTCATAAATAGAATATAGAAAGCAAGTTCCTGCCAATATTTTATGAAATTATTCTCTAAAACTCTGGCTGTTTAAGATAAATACTTTGGGATTCCTAACTTATTTTATGTCAGAAAGAGTAAGCTTCCTGTTATTTTAAAGAGAAACAGTAATGTTGGTATAAGAATCACCTGCTATAAAGTCAGGCCTGGGACAAAATGCTTCTGTCGAAAACTGCTAACAGAGGGATTGTGTTCCACTTACCTCCTCCTCATAGGCTGTACAGAGTCATTGTCACTTCCACAGGAGGGGTTTCGGCGACGTGTGTAAGGGAACTTTGGTGACTTAGTGCGGTCACTGGGAGAATTGTAGAGTCCACTGGAGAGAAAGATAAATGGTCAAAAAGAGCCCAGAGAGGTCCTGGGGGAACACACAGCCCAGCCCAGACCCAGAGTCATTCATAACTGCACAGCTGGTACCTCCAGAGGCATGTGGTTCTCTTTGCTGACAGGATTTATTGAAAGAAAAGAGGTAAGATCTGGCAAATCAAACCATAAAGGTCATTATTTTGCAGGAATGCCATTTGTCTCATTAGCCTTCAGTAGTAAAAAATGAACACACACAAATAACAGTAACAATTCATACGTATGATGAATTTTCCCCTTTCTAAACACTGACTCAGCTAAAGGCTTTAAATTCTATCTCAGCTAATCTTCTTATCAGCCTTCAGCACGGAGGTACAATTATTAAACCTATTAAACAGAAAAAAAATTGAAATATAGACTACTTAATTAAGTGGCCCAAATAAAGTAGCTAGGATGTGGCAGGGTTAGAATTTGAACTATAAGTTACAACACAGGTCTGTCACTGGTTTGGTAGTTGTGACCAGAGATAAACTAGACATATCCATATTTTTAGGAATAAAGGTCTTCCAGCATCACTATTCATCAGCTGTAGTTTTTGACTTAAGTTTGTTTTTTTTTTTTTTTTTGAGACAGAGTCTCGCTCTGTCACCCAGGCTGGAGTGCAGTGGCAAGATCTCCGCTCACTGCAAGCTCCGCCTCCCAGGTTCATGCCATTCTCCTGCCTCAGACTCCCGAGTAGCTGGGACTACAGGCGCCCGCCACCTCGCCCGGCTAATTTTTTGTATTTTAGTAGAGACGGGGTTTCACCGTGTTAGCCAGGATGGTCTTGATCTCCTGACCTCATGATCCACCCGCCACGGCCTCCCAAAGTGCGGGGATTACAGGCGTGAGCCACCATGCCCGGCCTTGACTTAAGTTTTTAACCAAAACCATGAAATGGGCAAATTATTAATATGTCATTTAGAGTTTTCAGAAATATATTACCTTGCAGGCAATTTCATAGTATTTCCTAGGTTTCCTTTTTGCCTTTCCAGGAAAAAGTTTCATGTTATAAAACATAGTGCTGAATTCCACTTCAGAAATCCCAGCCCCTCTCTCCCTGGGTCACACTCATTTACAGTCTGCACACTTTATCCACGGCTAGCTGTGATCAACCACCCAGCAGCTGGATTCCTTTATTCAATGAGCTGCAAGTGCTAACCCCTTTTCTACTGTCTCCTTTATAAAAACAATGATTCCCTTTACCTCTGGGGGCCATTTTCTTCCCACGGTGCATGAGATTTGCTTCTTTGGGTATCAGGGCTATTTTCATTCTTTGCTTTCTTAAAGCTTTAAATTTAAAAAAAGTATGAAAAATAAATTAAGTAGAAAATAAAAGTAAACTCACATACTTACTTGTTAAGTAATTTTTTTTTAACGAACGTTAAGATGTGCACACTTATTTGCTTGTTTATACCTGTGACTCTAAAAAGAACATGAAGGTGCTGCCTAAAAAATCTGTCTCCAGCAAGTACCTTGGGGTGTTTCCCCCCACTTTCTTTCTAGTTTTACTGCTTTAGTCAACAGATGCCAGGTCCATCAATCGTTAAGAAACGCTAGAGTCCACCTGCAGGAGAGGGAGCAAGGGGAACCACAGAGCCAAGAAAAGAAGAAAGCCAAGGATCTTCAGCCTGGCTCCCTTTTTAAAACAGTGATCAGAGAAACCCTGGCTCCAGGCACTGGTCTGAATCCACATAGGTCGGTCAGCCCTGGGCAGGTTCAGGCTACTCAAACTGACCTTTTCCCAGCTTCCGCCATATCTTGGCTTCATCCCTCCAGATCAGAATGACTTTCAAATGCTATTTCCTGACCTAGTATCATCTTTCAGTCCTAAGAATGTAAATGTAACTGAGTTGTTATTCTACCCTCAACAAATTGTTTTAGAAAACCATAGGGAGACACAGAGGAAGGGACTAATCAGAATCCTCCAGGCACGGGGAGGGGGGGGTGGCGGGGGGGTCACCTCTCACATCCTCAGGAGTCTTGGCTTCAGATAAAGGTAGAGTTATTTAACTCCAAATTCACTTTTAACCCTGGCTTTTTGAGGAATCCTGTGTATAACTGCCCTAGGATACAGTCATAGCAGAGTACTTTATAACTGCCAACAAAGAAGAGAAAGATGACAAGGTATTTAGAAAAAAAAGAAAAGAAAAGAAAACAGACTTGCACCCTAGTATACTATCCATGAAGGAATTAATGTAAGCCTATAAAATTATGTATCTGACAGAGGCATATAAACCGTAATATTAGTAGATAGTAGCTAAGTTATTATTTTTATAAAGGCTAAAAACCTCTACAGATTCAATTCCCAAAGTAAAAGCTTACCTTTTGAAATGAAGAAAAGTAACAAATATGGTAGATATTTAATACAACAGTAGAAAGTACATGTGATCAATAAATCAGAAAAAGCAAAGGGAAAGGAGAAAGGACACTGGAAAAGAAATAGGGAGATAAAAGAGGAACTGAGAGAGTATACAAAAGTTAAAGAATAGGCCGGGCGCGGTGGCTCAAGCCTGTAATCCCAGCACTTTGGGAGGCCGAGACGGGCGGATCACGAGGTCAGGAGATCGAGACCATCCTGGCTAACACGGTGAAACCCCGTCTCTACTAAAATACAAAACTAGCCGGGCGAGGTGGCGGGTGCCTGTAGTCCCAGCTACTCGGGAGGCTGAGGCAGGAGAATGGCGTAAACCCGGGAGGCGGAGCTTTCAGTGAGCTGAGATCCAGCCACTGCACTCCAGTCCGGGCAACAGAGCGAGACTCCGCCTCAAAAAAAAAAAAAAAGAATAATAAAATCCTGGGTGGCAAGTTAATTGCATTAACTCCCTAAGGTATTTCTCATCTGAAGCTTGAGAGAAAAACTTTGGCTTCAAGTACCAGTATCATCACAGGAATGTGGTTGCAAAGGTTGAAAATACTGTTAACATGGCCACATAGTCCAAAGCAATATACAGATGCAATGCTATTTCTATCAAACTATCAACATCATTTTTTCATAGGAAAGAACTATTCTAAAATGGAACCCTCCCTCCAAAAAAGCCCAAACAGCCAAAGCAATTCTAAGCAAAAAGAACAAAGCTGGAGGCATCACACTACCTGACTTCAAACTATACTACAAGTCTACAATAACAAAAACAGCATAGTATGGTACAAAACCGACAAAAGATCAATGCAATAGGATAGAGAACCCAAAAATAAAGTCACACACCTACAACCATCTGATCTTCAACAAAATCAACCAGAACAAGCAATAGAAAAAGGACTCCCTAAATGGTGCTGGGATGGCTAGTCATATGCAGAAGGGTGAAACTGGACCCCTTCCTTTAACCATATACAAATATCCACTCAAGATACTTGAACTTAGATTAAGTTCCAGATTAAGATCTTAGATTAAGAACTTAAATGTAAGACCTCAAACTATGAAAATATATATTAGAAGAAAATCTAGGAAATATCATTCTGGACGTCAGCCTTGGTGAAGAAATTTATAACTAAGTCCCCAAAAGCAATTGCAACGAAATCAAAAATTGAAAAGTGGGACCTTAAAGGGCTTCTCCACAACAAAAGAAACTATCAACGAGTAAACAATCTACAGACAGGAGAAAATATTCACAAACTATGTATCCGACAAAGGTGTAATATCCAGAATCTATAAGGAACTTCAACAATTCAACAAGATGAAACAAACAACACATTAAAAAAGGGGCAAAGGACATGAATAGGCATTTTTCCAAAGAAGACATACATGCAGCCAACAAATACACGAAAAAATGCTCACCTTCATTAATCATTCGAAAAAAGCAAATTAAAATCACAATGAGACATCATCTCCCACCAGTCAGAATAGCTATTATCAAAAAGACAAAAAATAAAGATGTTGGCAAGATTGTGGAAAAAAAGGGAACACTTATACACTGTTGGTGGGAATGTAAATTAGCTCAGCCACTGTGGAAAGCAGTTTGGAGATTTCTCAAAGAACTTAAAACAGAACCACCATTTGACCCAACAATCCCATTACTGGATATATACTCAAAGGGAAATAAATCATTCTACAAAAAAAGACATATGGCCGGGTGCGATGGCTCACACCTGTAATCCCGGCACTTTGGGATGCCAAGGCAGGTGGATCACAAGATCAAGAGATGGAGACCATCCTGGCCAACATGGTAAAACCCTGTCTCTACCAATAATACAAAAATTAGCTGGGAGTGGTGGCACACGCCTATAGTCCCAGCTACTCGAGAGGTAGAGGCAGGAGATTGCTTGAACCTGGGAGGCAGAGGTTGCAGTGAGCCAAGATGGTGCCACTCCACTCCAGCCTGGAGACAAAGTGAGACTCCATCTCAAAAAAAAAAAAAAAAAAAAAAAAGACACATACATTCACATGTTCTTGCAGCACTATTCACAATACCAAGGATGTGGAATCAGCCTAGATGACCATGAACAGTGGACTGGATAAAGCAAATGTGGTACATATACACCATGGAATACTACACAGCCATAAAAAAAGAATGAAACCATATCTTTTGCAACAACACAGATGCAACTGGAGGCTATTATCCTAAGTGAATTAACCCAGAAACAGAAAACCAGATACTGCAGGTTCTCACTTATAAGTGAGAACTAAACACTGAGTACACATGGACATAAAGATGGGAACAATAGACACTGGGGACCACCAGCGGAGGAGGGGGGCAAGGGTTGAAAACTACCTATCAGGTACTGTGCTCACTACCTGAGTGCTGGGATCATGCACACACCAAACCTCAGTGATACACAATTTACCCATGTGACAAACCTACCAGCACATGTACCGCTGGACCTAAAATAGAAGTTGAAAAAGTAAGTTTTTAAAAAGAGGACTGTACTCCTTCAGGACATTCTAAAAATGCTTGGGATCGGAATCTCATGGAAGATTCCTGTTCTTATGCTGAACATACCACAAGCATACCCTGTACATAGAGATGAGAGTGACTCTCTATTTATCCACAGCTGTGAGGGTGACGAAGGGAAATAAGGTAAACTAAAGTTATGCAATGATAAATAACTTGTCATCCTAAAAGGAGAACTGGTAAATGTCTTAGAACTAAACAAAACATAGGCAAATCCCTGGGTAAAATATTACAACTCTGAGAATCTTCAGATCTTAAAGTAATCTTGCTGAGAAATTATGAACTATATTCCTCGAAGTAGCCACAATACAGCTGAATGAAGACACAATTATTTACCAAAAAAAGATCAAGTAGATGATCTAAGAAGTCTCTGCAGGTCACATATCTCTGACTGCTGGGATTTCCCCATGATGTATGGGGGCAACCCCTATAGAGAAAGTGAATTCATGAAAGCTGCTCATTGCTGTTTATAATGCTGTTCCGTGAACATAACTGGAGATAAGAAAAAATGACTCTGCAACAGTATCTTAACAGAAAACAAGGCTGAGCTCTCAGGGAAACAATCCATGTAATATATTAAGAAAAGGCTTTTCCACTGGGGAATGCCCCTGGGAAAACAGATGCAGAGGACCATGACAAGTCTTCATACATATGCAATCACTGACTTCTGAGGCTCTGATGCCTCTAAATGCCATAAACCCTCTTTCCAGGGCCACAGTTCAGTGCACCACTATAATGAACACAGTATATTAAACATGAATATCATCTACTTTATTTTACAAGTCCCTCTGAGTTAGTCCATTATATCATGCCATTTTAAAAATCACAAGAAATTTTCAATTTTCTGCGGAGAATGCAAACCACAGACAATCTGTGAGTTCACCTTGCTGTGACAAAAAGAGCATTTTCTTCAAATAAGAGATTCAGGTCCTGATGTTTTATATTTTATTGGTATTTTAATGTATTATTTGGCCCAGAGAATATTTATTGGAACCCATGGATCAAAAGTATTCATTAATCATCAAAGTTAAAAAATTTTAACCTTGTCTACAGAAAAAAATCATTTTTATGACCGCATATAATTGTACATTTCTTCAGTTAACTTCACTGACCTTTTTACTGGTGAAGGTGCAATAATTTTAGTTGTTCCTTCATTTTCTCCATTTTCCATGTTTGTAGTTATCCTACTGATGCTGTTTGATCCTAGCAGAGGAGGAGAAGGAAAGATGGAAGGGAGAAAGGAAACAGTGATAGGGAAATGCAAAGAAACAGAAGACTTATTTTAAAATGCAATTTTAGGGACACTGTGGCACATTTTACTGATAAATTATAACCCCAAATAAATAATGAATCACCCAATAAATTGGAGGTACTATTTTCTAACGTGTACTAAACCTTCAACATAACGATGTCCTGGGGGTCTAGGCTATTTTTTTCAGACTTCAAAACTAAGTCTCCACATCTTTAGATGTTAAAATAACATTCACTTTAGACTATTAAAATGACATTCTGAGATATTTAGTGCCATATATTAGAATACAAAACATAATGATCAGGTTTTGATGACTACGTTGTGAACAAGTTTCTCAGCATATCATGACAGTCCCCATTTGAAATCAAACCAAACAAAAAACTTCAAACCTGAAAATATCCCAACTCATAATGCAGGTGTCAAAAAACGAGTAATATACATGTGATCTGTATCACTCACATATAAAAAAAGACATTTTCAAATGTGTTCTTCATGCAAACATTCCTAAAAACCTGAAACTGAGTTTTTAAAAGTTGTTATTCCACAGATTTGCATACATGCTAGAGGAACCAGCAGAGGGAGCCCACGGCAGACACAATGTTGGAAGTCATGATCAAAATAAAGATAACTGAAGGGTCTGGGCCCTTCTAGGAGGTCTGACTTCCACTCTCAGGGCAGAGGTGGATAAACCTGCAGGAGGGAGGTGTGTGGGCTCTGGGAACAAATCTTCTCCAGTGTGCACGCACCTCACTCAAGAAGGAGGCAGTTTAAATGAGCAGGGGAAATCAGCATGCACAGATGCCCACAGGCCCTGTTCAATTAGGTCTACATGCCATGCAGGTGTGTCTTCCTCAGAGCTACTCCTACAGGGGTATGTAAGAGTTACAATCCTTCAATCCAATGCATAATGGTCACTAACCACCGAGAATGTCATGAAGATGAGTTTGTAATATTAATAAACACTAATATTTATTCAGTACTTACTGTATGTCAGGTGCTGTTACAAGCGCTTCACATCTATTTACTCATGTAATCCTCAAAATAATCCTATGAAGTAGATACCAATGTTATCTCATTTTAAAAGATAACAAAAACGGGCCTTTCCCAAGGTCCTACAGCTCCTGAGTGGTGTGGCAAGCTATGAAGCTGGGTAGTCTGTCTCCAGAGACTTAGCTCTAAAACCACACACTACTTCCACCTGTGGCCCACCCACAAGCAGCTCAAGAGTCAGTCTAGATTAGTCCATCAACTGGAAGAGATGGACTCTTAAAAGGGCAAGTGGGCCGGGCGCAGTGCCTCATGCCTGTAATCCCAGCACTTTGGGAGGCTGAGGTGGGCGGATCACGAGGTCAAGAGTTCAAGACCATCCTGGCCAACATAGCAAAACCCCATCTCTACTAAACAAAATAAAAATTAGCTGGACATGGTGGCATGTGCCTGTTATCCCAGCTACTCAGGAGGCTGAGGCAGGAGAACTGCTTGAACTGGGACCCGGGAGGTGGAGGTTGTAGTGAGCTGACATTGTGCCACTACACTCCAGCCCTGGCTACAGAGTGAGACTCTGTCTCAAAAAAACCAAAACAAAACAAAACAAAACAAAACAAAACAAAACAAAACGGCAAGTGAAAGCGATGTTCAATGAGAAGAACACCTGAGAGCGAGGCAAGAGGACAAGACAAGAGAAACACCTGAGCACCCGCAAAGTTGGCAAGTTTCCTCCAGAGCAGTTGGGAGGTATGTCTGGCTACCCATTAGGAAAGATAAACATTAATAAATACACTCTAGACAGAGAAAACAAAGGGTGGTTTCAGATAAAAGTTCCAAAAACTGTTACTCTAAGGCATTTGACATGGATTCCATATCTGAATTGTGTTCCTATTTTGGAATCTTGAAATGAAAAGGTGATCCTGAAGACACCTGTAGCACAAAAGGTAAGCTCATGCTGGAGCCGCTACCAATAACTGAGCAACATCCAGAAGCCAGGGATAAGAAAAGAACAATGTTAGGGTAAATTCTGCCTGGTGTGAAAAATGGAACACAACCAATTAATTCCCTGGAACTACTCCACGCACCATCAAACATCGGCAGTGGCCAGTCACCATCTTAGTCACTTTTGCCATAACCATGTGGCCATGAACAAAATCACAAGGGCAGATTCTCAAAATTGCAGGCGAAGATTTGGAATGAAGCTGCTTCTCACGGGTAGAACTCCATGTAGTACACGTCTGGGGCAGCGGCAGAAGGGATGAACTCATTTAGGTCCTGGACAGTAGGTGTGCCCTACCATTAGTTTCTTTTCTTTTCCCTGAGACAGAGTCTTGCTTTGTCACCCATGCTGGAGTGCAGTGACATGATCTCAGCTCACTGCAACCTCTGCCTCCTGGGTTCAAGCAATTCTCCTGCCTCAGCCTCCCAAGTGACTGGGATTACAGGCACACGCCACTGAGCCCACTAATTTTTTTGTATTTTTAGTAGAGATGGGGTTTCACCATCTTGGCCAGGCTGGTCTGGAACTCCTGACCTCAAGTGGTACACCCACCTTGGCCCCTCAAAGTGCTGGGATTACAGGTGTGAGCCACCGTGCCCAGCCCCGGACATTAGTATTTTTAATTGTTCTTAATAAGCTTTATTTAAATGTGGTGGTATTCTTAGTAGATATTACTAACATTTAATATAAATGAAAAGGACCTTCATGTCCTAGGGCTGTTTTCCTAGGCAGGGGGAGGGAGGCACAGCAGACAGACCAATACCCAGTGTCAACAACACCAACTGAAAAAAGCTGAGTAAAGGTGAACATCCTGTTAACCAAGGCCCTGAGTAACTAGCTTAAGAATAGACCTAGGTTTGCTCTGACCCTCATTCTCTTTAGACTGACTACTTTTTCCTTAGTCTAATAACCCATTACCTTAGGAAAAGTGCAGTTGCCTAATCACCTTCACCTGTTTCCCCTCCATCCAAAACTTAATAAACACAGAGAGAAAAACAGAATATTTTAAAAGAAAATTGCAAACTATGTTTATATATTTGCTTAAAGAAAGCAATATTTGGATTTTCACAATGTCCGAATCATGATTTTTAAGATGAAGCATTATATGGATAGTTTTCCAAAATAATATCAGGAAAAAAAAAAAAATCATGTGAGTGCTCTTTGTCACAAACACTCACAACCAGCATAGCCAGACTTTTTCAAAATAAATTGTTCTACTGTCAGGATTAATTTGCTAATATAATAGTTCTATAACTCTCATATACCCACTGTAGATGAGATAAGGTATAGTCAGTAATACGATTTAATTCATGGTTCCTTTATATTCAAAATGGTAAACTACTGTTCACTGTTAACATGTACAGTATTTTTTTATTTTTTTTAAGATAGAATCTTGCTCTGTTGCCCAGGCTAGAGTGCAGTGGCATGATCTCGGCTCACTGCAACCTCTGCCTCCTGGGTTCAAATGATTCCCTTGCCTCAGCCTCAGGAGTAGCTGGGATTATAGGCATGAGCCACCACGCCCAGCTAATTTTGTATTTTTAGTAGAGATGGGTTTCACCATGTTGGCCAGGCTGGTCTCGAACTCCTGGCCTCAGGTTATCTGTCCGCATCACCTCAGCCTCCCAAAGTGCTGGGATTACAGGCACGAGGCACCGCGCCCAGCCAACATGTACAGTCTTTTTATATGAACTAAACATCTCTTCATCTGTATTCCCCTACTCTATAACAAATGTGAATTAGACAAGCTGGGTTTTAAAAGCCTGATTGGGAAGACTACATGGGGAAAAACCACTTAGAAGCATTAACTTACTAGGAGCACTTCTGAAGTATCTATTCATGTAATAGTCACATGCTTTCATTAGGCAATATGTTTTAGTTTCACGTCATTAAATATGTAACTTAAAAGTAGTAAATACACTTTCAGAATAATATATTTTAACCGCTGTTCAAATTAGTAAGATTTTACCATATCACCATTTGAGATAGCTAATCAATTCAGTAAAGCTAGGTTATGTGTTGGTAATTGAAATCTGCAGAGGTGAGAAATTTAGGTTATGCATTATTTAGGTTTACTGACTTTCCATTTTGTTAACATGCACCACTAAATTTTCCTTTTCCTCCCCTCATCATACCACCTTCCAGAATCCCTCCTACATCAGCTCAGACTACATCGGGCTACAGAGAAAAGTGACCTGACAAACCCATCCCACTAATGGGCTTATGTCTTCATGGATTACCCGCCACAGAATAGTTCCATTTTGAAGAGGAGTAAAAGGAAAGGCCAAATATTAACTAAAATAATTAACCAATAACAAGAGAATTTCAGGCACTGTTCCAGAAAATACTTTGAGGTTACATAAATCTTTTCCCCCACACTCCTTTTTCATTTACATATCAGATATAAGAAAAGGGTAAAACATACATATATAAACAGCTTAACAAATAATTATACAGTAAACCACCACCCACTTCAAGAATTAAAACAGAGAGGGCGACCAGCCGCGGTGGCTCAGACCTGTAATCCCAGCACTTTGGGAGGCAGAGGCAGGTGGATCACGAGGTCAGGAGATCGAGACCATCCTGGCTAACGCAGTGAAACCTCGTCTCTACTAAAAATACAAAAAAAAAATTAGCCAGGCATGGTGGCGGGTGCCTGTAGTCCCAGCTACTCAGGAGGCTGAGGCAGGAGAATGGTGTGAACCCGGGAGGCGGAGCTTGCAGTGAGCTGAGATTGTGCCACGGCACTCCAACCTGGGCAACAGAGTGAGACTTCATCTTAAAAGACAAAAACAAAAGAAAAAAAAACACAGAGGGCAATTTTCCTGCACTTCAGAAATCAACCCATTTGGGGCAATTCTTTACTTTTTGGATAAAGTTAAACAGTTGCTTTCTGCCTAAAATATCTGGAAACACAGATTATGTGTTTCATTTCATAAAATATTTATGACATGTAAAACAAAATTTTTTTTTTAGTTAAAAACTTAATAAGGCCTCAAAATCGTAATAAAATGAAGGATACATCATTGTGCACCCACATGGCTGCCAGAACAGTGCACCACCCTTGGTAGGGACTCAATGAATGTCTATTATTAGAAAGGATGTATTTGTTTCTACCATTTTTGCCACTAGAGAGGAAAATTCAGGATAATGATCTTTATTTAATAAGTATCAAAAGTAAAACAAAAACTATTAATAGATGTGGTGGTACTTGAGATGCATGTCAAAAGAACATGCAGCAATATACCTTGCAGGACTGGGCTGCTTCTTAGAGTTTTAAAAGGCAGTCTTCTGTAACAGCACACTGCTGTTTCAATTCACAGCCACAGGTGATCTGTAATCAAGATCAGTTACTGACATATGGCTATTAAGGCTTCGAAGTAAATCTCTATTTTACTTCAAGTAAAAATAATATTAACTCTAGTGAGGCCACTTAGAATTAATCAAGAGTGTCCAATTCGTGTTCACATTAAAAAGACAAAGCTCAATTTCAAAAGGCTGCTCGTATTTTGAAGAGCATGTCAGTCAGGGGATTGCTATCATTTATTAATGAGCCAAATCTAGCTCACGCCCTGTGACATTTGTTTCTGGGCTGTTAAACACCACGGCTTAATATGTGCACACACAATTCCCTGTAGTATATACAGTACTGAAATGCCAGTGTGCAAAGCTCCACGGTTTCATTTGTTCATTTTTAATACATTATATCCAAGTACTTCCATCCTGTGTGCATCAGACCACTACCAGTCTTTTGAGTGGTTAGATTCTGTTCACACTTGAGTACCTCCATCTTAAGTGATCCTTGCCTTCAGTTCAGGAAGAGTGACTGTCAGAAACAGAATGAACTTTCCCAGGATCTATTTAGCTACTTGATTTGGGGGCAATTCTTAAAAGTCATCCCTGTGATGTCAAGATTTGGTGATGAATATACACATATTTTCAATTACAAAAATACTTTGCATTTAAATAGGATTATGAGTCTCACAAAATTCATAACTCAATTTGACACCTGTCACATAAATCAAATCTTTGATGTTACTTAAATGTTGCCATTCTTTTTAATTTTTAAAGTAAAGGCTGAATGTGTGAAATTACAATGAAAAAAAATGTATTTTGGAAAGTGAGAATACCTCATTCTGATATATGGGGGAAGAACACACAGCTAACAAGTAAAACAAGGTTGTGATATATAATTTCTTTTAAAAATTCTCCAATATAAATTTGTAAACTTTCAGGTTAAATTTTATCCTACTTAACAATCACATTTTATTTTCTTCCCTAAACATTAAAAAAAAAAACTGTATAAAATGCTTAAGAAGGCCGGGCACGGTGGCTCAAGCCTGTAATCCCAGCACTTTGGGAGGCCGAGACGGGCGGATCACGAGGTCAGGAGATCGAGACCATCCTGGTGAACACGGTGAAACCCTGTCTCTACTAAAAAAAATACAAAAAACTAGCCGGGCAAGGTGGCGGGCGCCTGTAGTCCCAGCTACTCGGGAGGCCGAGGCAGGACAATGGCGTAAACCCAGGAGGCAGAGTTTGCAGTGAGCTGAGATCCGGCCACTGCACTCCTGCCTGGGCGACACAGTGAGACTCCATCTCAAAACAAACAAACAAACAAACAAAAAAATGCTTAAGAAAAATAAATAAGTAGATTATAGCTAGTCTCAACACAATAAGTTATTAGGTTTCAGTTAAGACAATCTGATTTATATGACCTAACCCAGTTCAACTTATCAGAAGATATGATATTTATGAATTAAGAATTGGCCAATAATTGAAAATATATTTTAGTTCTATTTCTCATACTGACAGCTCAAAGTGACTTTGCCTTAATTTCACCAACTTTAGACTGGGTACTATGGAAAAAAATGGCAGTATGGCAAATTAGCAAAAGAAAACATTCTTTTTCTATACCACAAATAATGGTCAAATAGCTAAATATTCAAGAAAACCCTATATAATTTTCCTATCATCATGGAATTTTTTTTTTGAGGTGGAGTCTTGCTCAGCCACCCACTCACTGCAACCACCGTCTCCCAGGTTCAAGCAATTCTCCTGTCTCAGCCTCCCAAGTAGCTGGGATTACAGGCACCCACCATCATGCCCAGCTAATTTTTGTATTTTAGTACAATGGGGTTTCACCATGTTGCCCAGGCTGGTCTTGAACTCCTGACCTCAGGTGATCCACCCGCCTCAGCCTCCCAAAATGCTAGGATTACAGGCGTGAGCCACCGCATCCAGCTGGAAAATTTTGTATTTGGCAAAACAGATGCTCATTAAACTCTATAAAGCAAAAATACTTTTTAAAACACATAATTTGGAAAATAAAGATATTTCTGCATCCAATGGCTAATTGTTTAAAGTTCAAATACCTGGTTCATCCCCAAAAGGTAGTCATATTCCTTCTTAAGAATTCCTGGGCTGAATACAGTGGCTCATTCCTGTAATTCCAGCACTTTGGGAAGACAACGCAGGAGGATCGCTTGAGGCCAGGAGTTTGAGATCAGCCTGGGCAACATAGCGAGACCTACCTCTACAAAATAAATTTTTTAATTAGCCAACCATGGTGGCCTGTGCCTGTCATTCCAGTTATTCAGGAGACTGAGGCAGGAGGATTATTTGAGCTCGAGAGTTTGAGGTTACAATAAGCCATGATCACACCACTGCACTCCAGCCTGGTGACAGAGACCCCATTTCTTAAAACACAAAAAATGTTTCTGCCTTCTAAAGTTCCAAGAGTGATATTTAAGCAGTTGCCTCTTTACTAGAAATACATAGACTTTGTAGACACCAATTTTGCTACAGAAAGATCAAACAAGGCATTCTAAACTGCAAAGCTGGAGGGTAGATTATAAAGAATGGGTGTGGAGGAGAAAGATGCTAGGAAAACATGTCTATGCATGAAAGATCCCCTCCCGAGTTGTTCTGCTTCCAATTTCCTCTTCCCTGACCCAGTACTCTCCTGGATCCCTCTGCTTTTGTCATTACCAAAATGATAATTTGGGGCTGAGTGCACATAAAGGCACTTCTTCCTCTGCTCTTCCCCCAGAGCTAGAGAGGCACACACAGAGTGTGGAGGTAGTCATAGACAGTGTGGGTCAGAATGCCAGGTTCAAATACAAGAAAGGGATTTGTCAGGCTAGGAAGGCATCTGCTTATTCCCTTAGACCCTCAAAGGAGTAGGATGAGAGAGTTCTATCTGAAGACTTGTAATCTACACCAGCGTGGAAAGACTGCCAAATGTGGTAACAGCAAAGGGTGCACATTGCTCCTTCAAGCCCTCTTGGACCCAGAAATACCACCTATCTATGAATGGTCAGCTGGAATCAAGAGGTGTCGTGAGTCACTTGTATATCAAGTGTTTCTTCCTGTGACACCAGTTTGAGGGAAGAGAGTTGAGTGATCACTCACATCCTTCCTAGCGGTACTCCTGGTACCCCTCTCCTCCAGTCTTCTATCAGGGCCACACAGCCTACTGACACACACCAAACATTCTCCAGCCATCTCTCAAGCTCCACAATTTATGCTTGCTTGGTCTAGGGCAGGTGGATAGTTCCATATCTAACCTAAAGCTGGTTCTATCTCAGAGGAGACAGTGCTAGAACACTACTTTTGAAGTTTTTATTTGATGCAATTTTAACAGTAAATAAAGTAAATGCAAATATAAACTAAGTATACTTGTATATCAAGATTGTTTTTAAAATGCTTATTTAGCTAAGGCAAAATTGGGAAGTTTTTTGTCTGCTTCTGTGTTTGAGCTTATCTCAAGGATTCTGTAGTGATTTAACTTTATTTTATGCAAGCGCCCACTTGAAGGATTTTGAAAAACAACATACCTTTGTGCTTGTTTCAAACTGATATCTAAAACTTTTCATCAAAAGTTTAAATAGTACCAAAGGATGTAATTAGAAGTATAAATATTGACGTTAAAAAATAGAACTGTTTCATGACTCCCAAAATGTATCCAATGTAATAAAATACTATACCAATTCGTTGTGTCATCCATTTTAAAAATATATGAAATGAGTTGTTTAGCAGTTAATAAACTTCATCACATTCTTTTTTCTCTTTGTATTTGCATTTCAATTCCATTTCACCTACAAAATTTATCCCTAGTATGTTTTGGTTTGAAAGTTGACATGGTTTGGCTGTGTCCCCACTCAAATCTCATCTTGAATTGTAATCCCCAGTGGGAGGTGACTTAATCATGGGGGTGAAATTCTCACAAGATCTGATGGTTTTATAAGCGTCTGGCATTTCCCCTGCTGGCACTCATTCTCTCTCCTGTCACCCTGTGAAGACGTGCCTTCTGCCATGATTCTAAGTTTCCTGAGGCCTCCCCAGCCAAGTGGAACTGTGAGTCTTTTAAACCTCTTTTCTTTATAAATTTCCCAGTCTCAGGTATTTCTTCATAGCAGTGTGAGAATGAACTAATATAAAAGTTTTCATTATCACCTTATCATACTTCTCTACAACTAAATATAGATATAAAATGTTTACTTCCCATGACCATAAAGCTCTAAGTGTTAAAAATTTCTTCTGAACTAAGTTATTATAATTAGTAGCAGTGTATTAGTATATCATACTAATGCTGATAGATTATTAAATATAAAAAGTAAATTTTTTATTGGAAAGCATTTTTTTTTTGAGACAGAGTCTCACTCTGTTGCCCAGGCTGGAGTGTAGTAGAGCAATCTTGGCTCACTGCAACATCCACCTTCTGAGTTCAAGTGATTCTCCTGTCTCAGCCTCCCAAGTAGCTGGGACTACAGATGCCCACCACCACACCCAGCTAATTTTTGTATTTTTCGTAGAGATGGGGTTTCACCATGTTGGCCAGGCTGGTCTTAAACTCCTGACCTTAAGTGATCCACCCACCTCAGCCTCCCAAAGTGCTGGGATTACAGGCGTCAGCCACTGTCCCCTGCCAGAAAGCAATTTTTAATGAGGTAAAAAGAGGTTGTTTTATTTCCCTAATGATTACATGTATCAAATCCATCTACGAATGTTACTTTTTGCTAGAATGAAACAGTTTAGAAACAAGTCTATTCCTACTTTTATTTTGATTTTCGATGCTGTGAACCCATGTTCAGAATAAACAGAGGTGTATGTAATGTATTCTGTTATAAAGACATCACCACTGTGTCAAAGAACTTCTAAGGAGTTAGATATCTAACAGTGATATATTATCCAAAATTATTCTGAATGTTCTACCAAGTGACAAATCCACTGGGTCCTCCTTCAATTTTGTTGCAAGTCAAAATGAGAAAATGACTTAGGAAAGGATATGTCACTTGATAATTAGAGTCATTTACCTTCCCAACACCAACCCAGGAGGTTCAATGTTAATGGACAAAGCAGTCTAATAGATTCCAGATGGAGGAAAGGGCTCTTTTCTTTTGCAAAGTGGAAGAAGGTCCATGCAAAAGGGCAGGCTGGAGAGAAGAACCAGTATGTATACTACCACAGGAATATGCCTTTTAGAAAAGAGAATCTAGAAATTGATTCAATGAAAACTACCTGTGCCCACGTACATCTTAGAAAGCCTCTGTGTGTTGCCCTCCCCACCTGACTCAGATCAGGACATGCTACCCCAAACTATAATACCTTGGCATTTGAGAAAACAGCAGAAGCAAGAAAGCCCCTCTTATCTCCCAACCCTCGGTCATTTTCTCCTGAAACAGGTCAAAAACCTAGAAAGTCACTCTCTGACCTCCCTCCTTTCTCCCCCTGAAATCCGTCGTGTGATGGATATCCTGCTTTACCCAGAGGGAGGGGATATCATACAGGTAAACCAAGAAGAATCCAAACAAACAACCTTTGCTAAGTCCCCTCCAGGTTATTACCATTAGAATACACCCTTCTGTCCTCTAGTCATACTTCTGTATGACTGTCCATGAAAATACACAGATCTCACATCTTTGTGTCTTCATTTCCAAAGGCTCTTATGTACATAAAACTTATATTAAACAAAGTTATATACTTTTCTCTTGTTAATCTTTTGTTATAGAGACCTCAGCCATGAACCTGGTGGTAAGTGAGGAAAAGTTACTACTTTTTCTCCCCTACACAACCCACCCTAGAAGTTGCACACACCAGCCTGAAATCTACTGCCTTAATTCACCTGTCCATTAAAACCCTCTTCTTTTGCAATAGCACCATGGACTGCTTCTAGCCATAAGCAAATTATCCTTCCGGACACTTACAACTCTGTCAGTGCTCCACTCTATGCCACTTGGTATGTCCTGCCTACATTCCAGCATTGCTTCTCTAGTCTTGCAAAGCAGTTGGTTAAGTGCACAAGGTTGAAAGTCCAACAAACTTAGATTTATTTCTCAGTTCTGTCAATTTACCCATTGTAAATTGATCCTGTGATCTTGGACAAGTTATTGAACTACTCTGGGCCACAGTTTTCTCATGTGTAAAATGGGAACACCACTACTTATATAATGCACAGCTGGATTAAATTACACAATTTATATAAAGCCTTTAGCACTGTGTTTGGAATTTAGTAAGTGCTAAATAACCGACTGCTGTGTTATTTGTATATGACTTAGCTCCTACAGATTAGGGGCCAACCTTTATTCCATTTTCTATGCTCTATAAAACAGGGTCTTATGCCAAGAGGTGCCCAATAAATTCTTGTTGAATAAGGAGGAAAAGAAAAAAGGTGTCATTTATGGTAACTCACTAAAGCTGTGATTTTAACTTGAATATATAATAGGCCTTTCGTTTTGCTTGCTTTTCTAATTTTCGTAGCTATGTTTGGAATGCTAAACACTCCCAAGTAGACTGAAAACATTAACTTTTTAGAGAAAATCTAACCAGACTTGCCATATATTAATAAATCTTTTACAGATGGAAAATAAGCCTAAGTTTCAAGGCAGAATAGAAAAGGATGCCAACAAAGGCTAACAGCCTTGAACATACACCTGACTATATGACCTACCTAATGCTCCTTGCAATTAACAGTTACCGCCTTTCCCTCTCTCTCGGCTGGGTAAGATGCCCCAAATAACTTAAACATTTTCTTTTAAAAATGGCTTAAAGCAAAAGCAGGCTGACTCTCACTCTATAAATGAGCAGAATGTATGGTCTTCTCAAGAATATCTGCTGAAAACAAGTTAAATCTACTAAAGAAATCACACATAGGGGAAAAAAACAGAGGATGTATATTTTCAAATCATTCTAGACCTTTCACCTTTTTTATCTTCCATTTACTTTCCAAGTATGTACCGTAGTATCCCAAAGACCTGGGTTAGGATCCTGACTTTGTGCTTACTGGTTGTGTAATCTCAAACAAGTACTTAATGTTTCCGAGCCTCAGTTTCCTCATAAGATGAGACTACCACCGATCTTCCTCAGGGGGATACTGAAAGGGTTATACCCAGTAATACTATCCACTGTTTTCATGCAAGGAAATCAGCTCAAATTAGAAAGGAATTCATGGTAAATGCACAACAGGATTTCACAGACTTGAATTCACAGCTACTAAGCCTCCCTTCCCCTCTCTTCTCAAAGCTGTGTGATTCTCACAGTGAGTCAACTCCATTCTTCTTTCTCTGCAAACCAGCTTCTCTGTTCAAAGCTGTACCTGGTACCTGGACCATAATGCAGCCCCAAAAGGCTTGGTCGTCCCCAGCTAAGTGACTCATCTTCTGGACTTCATGTCATCTTCTCTGGAGAAGGAATCTGGGCGGTTTCCTCAGAGGCCCCATTCTTACCCCAAGAGAGAAGAGAGGAGCAAGTCCACTGTTACAGAGGGCTGTTCCTCCGCCCCTTTTGGACTCCTGCTCCAGAGACCAGCACAGTGCCAGTGTTCCAAGGGCCAAGGAGGGCACCTGCTCCACAAGTGGAAGTAGTTTCTTTCTTTTTGTTTTTGAGACGGAGTCTCACTCACTCTGTCTCCCAGGCTGGAGAGCAGTGGCACAATCTCGGTTTGCAACCACTGCCTCCCGGGTTCAAGCGATTCTTGTGCCTCAGCCTCCCGAGTAGCTGGGACTAGAGGTACACACCAACCACGCCTAGCTAGCTTTTGTATTTTTAGTAGAGACAGGATTTCGTCATGTTGGACAGACTGGTCTTGAACTCCTGACCTCAGGTGATCTGCCCGCCTCGGCCTCCCAAAGTGCTGGGATTACAGGAGTGAGCCGCCGTGCCTGGCCAGAAGTAGTTTCTTTCTTCTTTATCTCACCTATCTCTCCCTATACCTACCAAAATAACCCTGAACTCTGAAAACCCCAAAAATCTTTAACATTTATATCAATAAGTTATGAGTAATTTATGGCCAAATAGAGCCATAAAAAATGAATCCCAGAGTTTTCAAAGTCTGAAGAAAATACTGGCATAGAAACCATCACTTCAGAAAAATGAATTCTGATAGTAAAGCAAAGGTGTGGAATCCTCAGACACAATCTACTCAGGAATATCTATCCCCAAAACAGAATCCCAAACCGCTGACAGACACACCCTCCAGCCCCCACCTGTGAAGAAGAGGAGGGGTAAGAAAACATGTAAATTTGCCCAATGTGTTAGTAAAATCAGGAATTGCAACAACAAACGACTGCCAAGGTAGAGCCAATTCCCACTGCTGACTTCCAAAAGAACAGGCAGGTTCAAGAAAGGACTAGTCTAAGGTTGTGTTCACACACAACTCCAAGGCAGAGACAAAGCGATACAAAACCTTTCTAAGAAGGAATGCCTTCTTTTATTTTATCCAGAAAACAGCACCTTTTAACTATGAGTTAACCAAAGAGACAAAATCTCATATTCATCTGGTCAATTTGGACTAAAATAATTTTAAACTGTATTAGAGCCAAGATTAAAATTAGTTTTATTCAATTTGTCAATAACAGTTTCATTTGAACTTTAACTCTTTTCTGTTGAGATGGAGTCTTACTCTGTCACCCAGACTGGAGTACAGTGGCGCGATCTCAGCTCACTGCAACCTCCACCTCCCAGGTTCAAGCAATTCTTTTGCCTCAGCCTCCTGAGTAGCTGAGATTACAGGCACCTGCCACTGTGTCTGGCTAATTTTTGTATTTTTAGTAGAGACGGGGGTTTCACCATGTTGGCCAGGCTGGGCTTGAACTACTGACCTCGTGATCCACCCGCCTCAGCCTCCCAAAGTGCTGGCATTACAGGTGTGAGCCACCGTGCCCAGCCTAAGATGTTTTAAAGAACTGGCTAGAAGGGTTTTCCAAACACAAAAAGTACTGTTTATTTCCAATGACAAAACTACATTTTATAATCTGGGAAAATCTTTTTCACAACTTTGCAAGACTTTTGAAGTGGTAAAACCATATACTTCTTTCAAACAACTTTCTAAAATTCCATTGTATCCATTTTTCATATTTGGTCCTTCCAACTCTGTGGGCAGGTAAGTCAGAGAGAATAAAAGAATTTTAGAAAGAAGAGGAATCTTTAAAGCTTACATACCCAATTCTTTCATTTTATGGATAAAGGGATGAAAGCTGAGAATGCTGAATGACAAGTTACAGGTCACAACAAAGGCAGACCAGGAATTCAGAGCTACTCAAATCAGGTACAACTTTCACACTCTTTTTTTTTTAAGCTCCCCTACCACCCCACTGGTCACTTCTCAATTCAATGGCTTAAATAATCAGTTAAGAGGCAACTTAAGTATCCCTCAGAGCAGAGGTTCTTAGAAAGGAGAGAGGGAGGGACCACAGACTTGGACCATAACTAAGTCGATGGTCTAATTCTGATCTGTCAACTTGGAAAAGCAGAGTCACAATTACACTTTTGCCAAAACGAAGTTAACTCCACTTTATTTCCAGAAGTCATCTCCATAACGACCCATATAACAATTCTAGCTCAGAATGTCTTGTTCTAACCCCTTTGTATGAAACTTTATACTAACTTCTTCCATTTTCCGACCCAGAATAAACAAACAAAAACTTCACAATACCCATCAAAGGCCGGAGAGACGTGAGAGCTATTACTGTGTTACTATATTTTCCCAGTTTCTTTACCCTCTCTTTTCCCAAACGTTCCTCCTTGCTAAGTGATTCTCATCCAGACACCTCCACATTCTAGAATTTGCTACACTTGCAAATCATCACTTCTTTGGGCGAAAAACACAAAGTATCCTCTACTTCATTTAATCCAAAGACTCCTATACCATGAGTCTTCCTCATGAAATGGAGCACCCTCTGGCTTGAGGACCTACATGCAATCTTCTGTACTTTCATCCTGGACTCATGCCCCTCTCCGTGAAGACTCTGGTTTTGTCTGCTACAACACATTTGAAATTCCTAACATTTGAGTTTTGTACAATTGACCTTATATTGTTCTGTTACTTTCTCTGTAAATCACAACGATTTAGGGTAAGAACTGTCTCAACTCTGAGCTTATTGAAAATGTCTCTACTGGAAACATGGATGAGCATTTGTGAACTTCATGCATTCATGACAGTTACCTGTAGGGCTTTTGAAAAGTACTTGGTAAAAATTCAAATGAAAATAAATCTCTCTCTCACTGCCAATCCCCATTCTCTCAGAAACCCTTCCCAAAGGCCACTACTGTTACTAGTTTCTAATGTATCCTGCCTGCAAGTATTATCTGTATGCATACTTTCCCACCCCATTTGTCTTTGTATATAATGGTAACATATTAAATACTACCGGGCCCCTCTGCTTCTCTGCCCCCATCATTTATATACTATATCCTGGAGATCATTTCCTATCTGCACAAATGTATCACATTCTTTTTTAGTCTTTCCTCTCTATATTGTGGACTATAACTGACCTGTGTTCGTGTCTCAGCTTTGTGACTCTGTACGAGTCTCAGCCTCTGCTTTCTCACCTAAACATTGAGAATTACAGCATCTTCTAAAAGAGTAAGATACTATCTGCAGTGTCTACACAGTGCCAGGCACACGGTGATGCCCAGTGATTAGTCATGACGTTTCTCTCCTTTGGTGGGCTCCTCATGGGACCTGGCCTTTCACAGTAGATACTGTGGGACTATGGAATCAGATCGACACAAGCTCCAATCCTGCTCTCAGATTTCTTGTAACAGAGACATGGTATTTCATGTGGGGCAGAGGCTGGGGAACACACATTACTGTACTAGGCCAGTTTCCTTCTAATGGATATTTAGGTAGTTTCCAGTCTCTGTGATGACAAACAACACAGGAGTAGTTCCGCTGATATTATAGAAGTGACATATTTGATCTAGTATCTTCCTGGACCAACTCAGAGATTGGGGACTTGCTTTTGAATTTCCTGATCCAGAGCCACAGCTTCTGTGTGCTCCTCATTCAACAATTTTGCTTCCCCTCTGGGAGCCCTTTCAGCTTTGCCTTATCTTTGTCTTCTCTGTTCCTATTGTCTGCTTAACATGAAAAATGCATTCGGGTAGGCCTAGCAGCTAATTACTTCAAATAGCAGAAACCATCTTACACAGAAGATGGAATGATTAACCGCATGAACTTGAGAATTACTGTGCAGTGTCATCACTGTTAATGAACACACTGTAAGAAGTATAAATTCTTTCCAATTCATAGTTATAGAAAATCCCAAGAGGGCTGGAAAGTAGTGAAGATTTGAGGTAGGAAGAAGAAGAGGGTAGAGATGTTGAAGTAAAAAAAAATCAGAGAAGAAAAATGACTTGAACAAATACTAGATGATTTCATTCATATGAAGTACCTTAAGTAGTCAAAATCTTAGAAACGAAGTAGAAAGACGATTACCAAGAGCTGGGGGGAGCAGGAAGGGGTAATCGGTGTTTAGGGGGTATAGTTTCAGAGTCATAAGATGAAAACACTCTAGAGATTGGTTGTACAACAATGTGAATATATTTAATACTATTGAACTTACTCTTAAAATGCTTAAGATGGTAAATTTAATGTTATGGTTTCATCACAATGGAAATAAAGGCTTGGACTAAATGCTACTCTGAAGAGTAGGAACATAGTAAGAAAAGACACCTCCTAACTCTGTGATCCTGATACTGCTCCCAACAGTTGCTTTGGGGTGCTAAAATCTGTAGGCAGGCAGGACAGAAGAAACCTTCACGTAGTAAGCTCTGACTGGCCCAGTTCTTCACACTCGATTTATACTGAATCTTCTGGATTTAAGTGAGAGTGTCCAATTTCCTTTCCAAGCCCCTCTCACTGTACTTGAATGGCCTCTCCTTACCCCTCACTCTCAAAAGCCCACAGCACCTCAACATAATGACATCATCCTTTATATGTGAAGTTGATGCCATTACAGCAAATGTACCTCAAACATTGACAGATGGATTCACAGTGGTCCCCACTGTGAATAGAAAGACATTCTTTTGGTTTAGGAGAAGGAAACTAAAGTGTACCAAGTCCCTACAAGTTCTGACAAGATACTCAGCCCATTTCAGACACATCCCCAAGACAGCAACCCATCTGCCAGATGAAGAAAGCAAGCCTCAGGTTGGCTAAGTGACTTTATAATATTACATGTCTAGTACATGGATTACTGAAGCTAAACCAGCATGTACCAGGATTCAGCTTACTGGATCACACTGATACATCTGTCTCTATTCAGATAACTCACTTTTCCTCTGCCTTCAAAACATTGATTTGACTGCCACAAGCCACACTGAGGTTCTGCTGACTTGCATCCGACACAATGCGCCAATCAGAGGAAGCATTCAATAAAAAATTATTGTTTTGACATTGCTATTTCTTCGCAGCCCAGAGCTATACTTCATCAAATGAAACTGTACTTCATTATATCAAAGCATTTCTCTGTCTCCCCTGCTTTGACTGCACCCACCTTGGGTCAACAATCGATGGTGGTCAGCTACCCTCAGGCGAATCATTCACTATGGGGGTTCCAGAGCTGTGTGGCACCATCATCCCCTGGAGTTGGCCCACTGACCTACTAACTACAATGTGCTCATGTCTGGAGTAATGAAGTATTTGAATCAAACGTAGTGGTAATTGCTTAGGATGCTGCAGAAACACAGTGTGAGCCCCAGGGCAGATGGAGTCATCTGTCACATGGTGGATCAACCACTTACACCAGCTCTGTCAAGGAGAGTTTCCAGGGAGGCAGCCCTCAAGCCCAAATCTGTCCATCAGAAATGTTTAATTTACCACACAAAGCCTTTTTTAAACGAAATTAATTGCCAGTATTTCAAATTCTAGGAAGTTCACATAAATACCCAGATTTTGTACTTCTCTTGAAACACTGGAAGATATGTCAACACTAGGTCCACTCTGCTGCACAGAAACAACTGGCTTGCTCCAAGCAATAAGTAGCTGTCCTCTTGCACACTGTGCACAAACCATCCTCTCAGAAATCATTTTCACAACCTTTACACGCTCTGTTTGCAGCCCTTCCACAGGGCAAGAATGGGAATGCCAAAAATGTCATCTTATCCTGCTTTTCAATAGTTCAAAGATGATGCTGCAAGCATTTGTGTGTTCAGTGAGATATTTTTAAGAACTTAAAATGCTGCATCAGATAATCAAAGTCTTGTGTATCCATCACAAATGGCTTCAACCATTACTTTTCCTATAGCTAATTATGAATTATACCCAAATATTCTGTCTTTATTGCCTACTTACAGCAGAGACTATCTCCTTTGACAGGAATCCAACTGTGTGAGTTGCCAAGAACTTGTCAGAGAGAGGGTTGTACCAGGAGGGCATTTTTTCCTCCTGCCGTCCCTTTTCTGGCTTTACCCAAGCTCCTCTGAGGCAGTTTAGACTTGCAGGAATGCTCTGGCTGCCTGCCCTGGTGCTGACCTCCTCTGGGTGGGGAAGCAGGCTGCTGGGTGCAGGGCACTTGCCTCTGGAATGTACTTCCTCATAAAGGTGCCAGGGCCTGCACTTGGTGAACTGTAAACACAATGGCTTTTTAGCTGCCAGGGTATTTATTACTCTTGATTGAGAGGTGAATAAACATGCTTTTTAAACTTACAGAGAACTGGGAGGCAAGTTAAGGGGACTAGTCATCTAGTTTGATTGAATTACTTTAACTTCGGAATTTAAAAAAAAAGTATCTAAAGTAAAAACTCATTTAGTATAAATTAATGATACAAACTAACAAAAGTAATAACCTCCATCATGACTTTTTAAAAAATTATATACAAATGTTTTGTGTTTTGTGAAACACACCACATTTATTCATTTGCATATTTTCTGTGACTGCTATTGTGTTATAAATGGCAGAGGTGAATAGTTACATCAGAAACCACATGGCCCGCAAAGCCTAAAATATTCATTATCTGGCCCTTCGTGAAAAATGTTTGCCTATTCCTACTCCACTAAATAACTCTTGTGGGTTTTTTTTGTTTTGTTTTATTTATTTATTTTTATTTCAATGGTTTTAGGACAACAGGTGGTTTTTGGTTACACGGATAAGTCCTTTAGTGGTGATTTCTGAGATTTTGGTGCACCCATCACCCAAGCAGTGTACACCATATACAATGTGCAGTCTTTTATCCCTCACCTCCTCCTACCCTTCCCCCCAAATCCCCAAAGTCCATTATATCATTTGTATGCCTTTGTGTCCTCATAGCTCAGCTCCCACTTAAAAATGAGAATATATAATATTCGGTTTTCCATTCCTGAGTTACTTCACTTAGAATAACGGTCTCCAGGCCAGGCACAGTGGCTCACGGCTGTAATCCCAGCACTTTGGGAGGCCAAGGCAGGCGGATCATGAGGCCAGGAGATCGAGACCATCCTGGCTAACATGGTGAAACTTCGTCTCTACTAAAAATACAAAAAATTAGCTGGGCATGGTGGCGGGCACCTGTAGTCCCAGCTACTCAGGAAGCTGAGGTAAGAGAATGGCGTGAACCTGGGAAGTGGAGCTTGGAGCTTGCCATGAGCCAAGATCGCACCACTGCACTCCAGTCTGGGCAACAGAGCGAGACTCTGTCTCAAAAAAAAAAAAAAAAAAAAAAAAAAAAACACGCTCCCAC
>NW_016809431.1:1226801-1244463 GCF_001698545.2 Rhinopithecus bieti
AAAAAAAAAAAAAAAAAAAAAAAAAAGAATAACAGTCTCCAACCTGATCCAGGTTGCCTCGAACACCATTATTTTGTTCCTTTTTATGGCTGAGTAGTATTCTATGGTGTACATATTAATATAAACACCACATGTTCTTTATACACTTGTTGGTTGGTGGGCATTTAGGCTGGTTCCATACTTCTGCAAATACAAATTGTGCTGTTATAAACATCATGTGCCAAGTGTCTTTCTTATATAATGACTTCTTTTCCTCTGGGCAGATACCCAGTAATGGGATTGCTGGATCAAATGGTAGTTCTACTTTTAGTTCTTTAAGGAATCTCCATGCTATTTTCCACAGTGGTTATTATAGTTTACATTCCAACCAGCAGGGTAAAAGTGTTACTTTTCACCACATCCACACCAACATTTATTATTTTTTAATTTTTTAATTATGGTCATTCTTGCAGGCGTAAAGTGGTATCTCATCGTGGTTTTGATTTGCAACTTCCTGATAATTAGTGATGTTGAGCATGTTTTCACATGTTTGTTGGCCATTTGTACATCCTCTTTTGAAAATGGTCTATTCGTGTCCTTTGCCCACTTTTTGATGGGATTATTCTTTTTTATGTCGTTGTTGTTGCTGATTTCAGTTCCTCATAGATTCTAGATATTAGTCCTTTGTTGGATGCACAGTTTGTGAATATTTTCTCCCAGTCTGTGGGTTGATTGTTTACTCTGATCATCTCCTTTGCTGTGCAGAAGCTTTTTAGTTTAATTAGGTCCTATCTATTTATTTTGTTTTGTTGCATTTGTTTTTGGGTTCTTAGCTATGAACAGCTTTGCCTAAGCCAATATCTAGAAGCGTTTTACCAACGTTATCTTCTAGAATTTTTATGGTTTCAGGTTGCAGTGAACTAAGATTGGACCACTGCACTCCAACCTGGGCGGCACAGTGAGACTCCGTCTCAAGAAAAAAAGAGAAGTCAGGATAAAAGCAATTCAAAAATCAGAGTGAAACGTGGTCTCAGCAAAGTCTTAGATTTTAACACAGTATTGTTTAATCCTCTTTTAGAACAAAATGATGAATATACACCATTGTTTAAAATATATAAAGTCATCAGTGCTTAAAGATATCACTACAAGAATATTCACTTTAGAGCTATTTATGGTTTTCAAATTTTGAAACAGCTTAAATATCCAAGAATTAAAGATTGGTTGAATTGTCGTATCTCTATATCTACATAGTAGAAAATCATACAGATATTAAAATGGCATTGTTTAGGAACATTTAAAGACTTAGAACATATCCATGAGGTATTATTAAATAAGAAAAGCAAGTTGAAAACTCACGATTTTACCACTTGTGTGAAAAAGATACACAACTGACCTAAAGACTATATAATACAGTGCTACTACAAGGAGAATGGAGTTGAATATGAAAGGTTTTTTCTTTCCTTTTGGGAGAGAAGATTCTAAGTTTTCTAAATTTTATAAAATAAGCATGTATTTTATAATAATAAAAGCATAATACAGTCTACATTTTAAAAAGATCCACCTGCCAGGCACAGTGACTCACACCTGTAATCCTAACATTTTTGGAGGTCAAGATGTAAAGATCGCTTGAGGCTGGGAGTTTCAGACCAGCCTAAACAACACAGCAAGACCCCATCTCTACAAAAAATAAAAGATTAAAAAAATTAGCTGGGAGTGGTGCTGTGTGCCTGTAATCCCAGCTACACAGAAGGCTGAGCTGGGAGGATTGCTTGAGCCATGAGTTCGAAGCTACAGTGAGCTATGGCCACAACACTGCACTCCAGACTGGGTGACAAGGTGAGACCTTGTCTCAAAAAAAAAAAAAAGAGAGAGAGAGAGATCCACCTGATGCTGGGAGGCTGTCCTCCAAAAAGGCTGGGCTGTGCATTACGGGGACAAGCTTACAACAAATCCTAGACTTCCTTTGTCCTCTGCTGCCCATGTGTAAGTAACACCTAAGCTTCATGTAATTTGTTGCATATGAGTGTGTTCTCTCTCAACGGACTCAAACAAGTCGGTAACCAATGCCCAGTAAACTTACTCCACAGTAGTTTTAGCCAAACTGCCTTTTACCTCTTAGTTTCCTCATTAGCTGAAGGGAGGTAACAATAATAGTGATGTGGCAAGGTAATCTATTGCAAATTTAGTCATGTTTTATTCTTGTCAGTAGAACCACCAGAAAGAACTTTATTTTCTCCCAGCCCAACAAGAGGAAGGGAACTACAGTCAGACTTAGTTTGACTTTAGAAGCATCAAGTCAGGTGATACTCTCACACACAGGAATGGCAGAACAAACTCATACACTTTTCTTCACAGGCTTGGCAAAAGGATTAACTGATAGACATTATAATGCTATGTCAATTTTCACACAATGTTCAGATGTTAATATTGTTACTAAAAATTTCATTTACTTCCTATAATGTGCTAGACGCAGGAGACCTGGGCTCCTGCACCAGCCATATCTCTGAATAATTGCTAGAACCACATCTTCCTCATCCATAAAATGGGATGTACTCTTTCCCTTGCCCCACCTCACAGGGTGAGGCTCAAACAAGATAATATCTGTGAAAGGACACTGGAGAGTGTTACACAAGGGTGATCTATAAGCAAGCCACAAACTAACGTCAGTGATATTACTTCACAGTAAAATTCTGTGAGCAATGAGCACTGAACATGTATTAAAGCTGATTGATCAGGTGGTTTTATTAAAGACACTGTCTTCATTAAACAAAAAAATCTGAATAACCCAAATGTCCATCAACAGTAGAATGAATAAATTGTCAAACACTAGAATACTCACAGCAAGAAAAGGAACGTGCTTTAGTACACACTGTATGTAATGTTGGCAGGAACAATCAAGACACAAAAAAACATACTATGATCCATTCATATAATGTTAAAAACAGGCAAAACAAACTAATTTTTTCAGGAAACAATGACAAATTATAATGAAAAGAAAGGAATGGGCCGGGCATGGTGGCTCATGCCTGTAATCCCAGCACTTTGGGAGGCCGAGGCGGGCGGATCACGAGGTCAGGAGATCGAGACCATCCTGGCTAACATGGTGAAACCTCGTCTCTACTAAAAATACAAAAAATTAGCCGGGCATGGTGGTGGGCGCCTGCAGTCCCAGCTACTCGGGAGGCTGAGGCAGGAGAATGGCGTGAATCAGGGAGGCGGAGCTGGCAGTGAGCAGAGATCACTCCACTGCACTCCAGCCTGGGCGACAGAGCGAGACTCCGTCTCAAAACAAAAAAAAAAGGAATGAAATTACCACAAAGTCAAACAGAAGTTTCCTCTAACTGAGGGGAGGAAATGGTTATCAGAGAAATGCCCATGTGGCACTTTGGGGATGCAGGCTATATTAAACTTTGTATGTGTGTACACACATATGTATACATGTATGTTTATGTCCATAAGTATATATATTTTATTTATATACTTTCTATACATATATTATGTTGCATAATAAAAGACCAATAATAACAAGAAACCAACTGGATTCTGTACAAATGAAGCTCAAATTAAGTTACCTCAATAGTGTTCCTTTTTTTTAATTTGTATTTTTAATAGACAGGGGCCTCACTTTGTTGCTCAGGCTATACTGAAACTCCCAGGCTCAAGTGATCCTTCTGCCTTAGCCTCTTGAGTATCTAGGATGACAGCCTCACCACCATGCCCAAAAGTGCTGTTTTTTTTTTTTTTTAAGACTCTTGCTAAGAGCTTTTTCCATTTCAACTCAAATACATCAAACTAAGAAATTATTCAGTTTAGCATTTTGTCTTGTGTGGTTTTTGTTTGTTTAAGAGACAGGGTCTCAGTCTATCACCCAGGATGGAGTGTAGTGGTATGATCATAGCTCACTGTAACCTTGAATTCCTGGGCTCCAGCCATCCTCCTGCTTCAGCCTTCCAAAGCACTGACATTACAGGCGTGAGCCATTGTGCCCAGCCAATATTTTATTTAAAATAAAACCCCTTCAAAAAGAAAGTATGGGGCCAGGCATGGTGGTTCATGCCTGTAATCCTAGCACTTTGGCAGGCTGAAGAGAGATGATCACTTGAGCCCAAGAGTTTGAGACCACCCTGAGCAACACAGTGAGACCCTAGCTCCATAAAATAAAGTAAAATAACCAGGCATGGTAGTACGTGCCTATAGTCCCAGCTACCTGGAAGGCTGAGGTCGGAAGATCACTTGGACCCAGGAGGTCGAGGTAGCAGTGAGCTATAACCATGCCACTGCACTCCAGCCTGGTGACAGAGCAAGATTGTAACTCAAAAAAGAAAAAAAAAGAAAGTATAGTCATTAAGCAGGTCATGGTGATTCAAGATGACTATTTGTCTTCCTAATAATTACTGTCTGCTTGAACACTTCCAAGATCAAAATTGAAATTTCTAATATTAGAAAATTTTAATACTAGAAATTTCAGTAGGAAGACTACAGAGTTATAGACATCACTGAGTATATCTTACACTATCAGCCTAAAGAGAAACAAGGTTACACAGATAACTCAGGGGAAACATGACTTACCAGTTGGCTGTGTTTGTGCTATTCGCTTAGGGTAAGTCTTGCTTCGACTTCTCGTCACATTCTGATCAGGCCGGGGAAGCTGAATAGAAAGATCTCGGCTCATTTGCAAAGCTGTCCTGCCACTTGAAAGTGCAACATTTTGATTAGCAAAGGTAAAACCACACAGCCACAAAATTAAACAGGTCATTCTGAACATCTGCCAAATATGGAGAGAAGAAAAAACACACAGACTCACTGGTTTTAAAATGATTCTCATTGCAATAGTGATCAAGGGAGTGGTTATGAAATTCTAGGAGGAGATTTACATTAGATAGAAGGAAAATCTTTCAGAGGAGGAAACAGGAAGAAAGGATTTATTAAAGGAGGAGTTGGATTTCCATAGAATGATGGGCTAGAAATAAAGGTTGCTGATAGTCTTTAAGGTCACGAAATAATACAGAAATTAAGTTGGGCTAAACTGTGGGAGGGCAATGATTCCACATGAGCTCCATGTTGTACTCACACAGCAGGCTGTAAAGCATCTCCCACAGGACCACTCAGTAGGATTTTATTCTGGACTCTGCCATGGCACAATTAGCCATTTACTTGCCCACCTCGCCTGGGCCAGATCAACTGTCCAGGAAGACTGAAGGCAGGCCTAGAATCCCATGCAAAGCACTGCTGCTCTACAGATTCCATGCAGATTCCAGGGCAGCTTTCCCTGGGGCTGGGTCAAACTTCTCAAGTAATTTTCCCAAGGAATCATGTGATTTAGTTTGCTGGATTTCAGTGAACATTCATCTTACTAACAATTTATTCCACAACTGCTAAATTTGAGCAACTGAATGGCCCTGGCTTTCACGCAGGAAAATATCATTTAGGTACAGGAAAATCACATTTCTACAAGTCTAGTTTGATTTACCACAAGTACAGCCATCTATGGGAGGAAAAATGTCTTTTAAGGGCCCCAAATCCTATTTATCTTACATTTACAGGATAAATATGGGTCAGTATCTCCCCCAAAAAACAGATTAAACAGATTTAAAATTCATCTTTCACGTGTTTCTGTGGAAGTTTCTCCTCCTCACTACTTCCTCTGCCTTTATTAAAGATGAAGATGCCTACAATCCTCATAAAAATGACTCTGCATTAGGCTAAGTTGGGACGTGTGGTATCATCTTTGTTCCAGGGGCGCATCCATGATGGCACTTCACGTTCAATAACAGTTCATGGAAATTCGGGAGGGGAGAGAAGCAAACTGACAGATTTTCTTTTGCTTAAAATGTAACTTCTTTTAAAAAGGTACACAGGATAACAGATTTCCAAAAAACTAAAAATCCACATAAAGTGCAAATGTTCATTATTATCAATGGTCTGGAGTATGAAGATAAGGCCTACTTTCAACATACTCACTATTAAGAGAAAGACTTGGGCACTGTGCACTTCATCTCACAGAGGAAAAAAGTTCCCCCTAAAAATATAACCCCATATGTGAACCACTGAGGCATTTCATAATCAGATTTTATTATTCAAATTTTTCTCATGGTTTCTCTCTCGGAACAAAGGACAAATGAGAAAATCATATCATAAGATTAGAAAGACTGAGGACCAGAAGCATAAAGTGATTTGCCACAGGCTGTACAGGACCCAGCACTAGAACAAACTTTCTGAACTCCAGCTGGTCAGTATGGCATAGCCTGGTGGCATGGGAGAAGGAACAGCACATGTAGCTGTTGGGTTTGAAGTTGCAAGCCCTGTTTAAAGCAAAGCTCTGCCTTTTCCTAGCTGCGTGATCTTCAGAAGGTTATTTGTAAAAATCCTTGCAGCCTTGTTTTCCTCATTTATATTTCTACTTGTTCTTACAATTTACTGGCAGAAGTATTCTTATATAGCATCCTATTTCCTTGTAGCAGAAAGTAATTGACAAGTATAGAGATTTACAGTGTAAGGTGATGAAAGTCCCTACGCATGTCTGGTGGCTCTCTGTTATGACAGGATAGAGCTTTGTTTCTGTGATCAACCACTTCCCTGCTGCCTCTGGCATACACACACCCCTCTGCATGCTGGGTGGCAGTGCCAGCAGGCCCTGTTGCCTCTAAATGAGATAGAAAGAAAAGAACAAGAGTAGAAATACTCAGGTTCAAAATCCTGGCTTTGCCACTTACTGATTAGGGACGCTTAATTACTTTACTTTTGGAGGCTCCAATTTCTCATCTATATAAAGGGGGATATGAAACCTCTTTGGCAGGTCATTGAGTGGATTAAATAAAGCTGCACATGTGAAAGCAACAGACACAAAGGAGGTTCTTATGAGAACTTGGTCTCTCTTCCATGCTTCATAGAATGTGAAATCTCATGACAGCTCCCGTGAGTTAAGTCCTACAAGGAGGATCTGGGTTCCTAAGGGAGTTTCTAAGCCCTCCTTCTCAATTCTCAAGTGTAAATTCTACACAGCTCATTAATTCATCAAAACTAGGAGCACCCCATAAACTTAATGACAGGTAAAGGCAAGGTTAATTTGTAAGGGGCTCAGGAAAGATAGCAATGTATAACAAAATGTTTAATCAAAGATTTCTATTTCAGATTATTGGTCTCTGGTAATAACATAACAACAACAAAAAGTATTGGAACATCAGATTTCAGCTCAGCCTTTCCTCACAAATTTAATTTTAATCTTAATTGTCCCATATCACTAAAAAAGTCCGATTTTTCCCTTAAGTAAGCACTAGTTTTCCCAAAAAGTGCCACTGTCCTTGGCATTTTGCAAGACCTAAAATGCAAGAGAAAGTAAAGACTAGAACTCTTGTCTTTCTCCATCACACACATGTACATGCACAACCACAAAGACACTAACACATCACTATAAACACGTACACAATTACACACACAAACACACCCAGACACCTGCATTCATACACTGCCGCCACTTGTTAGGCTGTTCTTTATATCCTATTCTTTAAAAGCCTGCAGGGTGAAAGGAGGAGAATGTGTTTCCAGAGCTCTGCTTTCATTCCAGGATATCTCTGGAATGTCTCAAGAAAGTGGCAGGCATATTGTGCTGGTTAAACTCTGGTTGCTTGCCCTCTTTTGACAATAAACAGTCTGTATGCTAATGACCCCCCAGCAATCAGAGACTCATCCCTGCGTAAGCTCTGGGCATCGTCTTTCTTCCAAGGTTGGTATAATGCTAGCGTTTCCTACATACAGACATGTAGATTTAAGATTCATTAAGACTTACTAGGCAGTTAACATCAGCCACAAAATTAGAACAGATTTAGCATGGCCTCCAATTTTGCAAAGGTTACTTTTAATCACGTCCTTGGAAGAAATGATATTTAATATGCAAAATCCAATAACTTCCTAATAATAATTCCCAGTAGCCGCAACATTTGCATTTCAATAAATTTGAGAAATCAGGTATGGCTAACTTTGTGGAAGCCAACAACAGTGTATGTTAAACAGGATAATTAAAATTTTAATAGTGTGAACATTAACACAGATGTCTTTCTACCAGCTCCATTTCAGGGACAAGGAGACATTCTCTCTATAACCCTGGTGGCGTTTTTATGCCACAACTGGAAGAACAGTCCAAATACTGACTATTACCTGCTCTTCTCAATATAAACATAAATAATACTTCCTTAAATTCTTCATAATTGTATCACCATCTACAGAACAACAGTGAAAACCCAAAGGTTAAACATGAACATATCAATGAATACCTTCATGTAAATTCCAAGAATATCCATAATACCATGACACAAGTATTTTTTAGTCAAGAAATGAGCAAATTTTCAACTAAATAATATATAAAAATGAATGCACTGAATATTTAATATTCATCACCTTTTATTGATTATCTTTAATCTCAAATTCAAGACCCAAAAAGTACATTATAAAAGAGAAGAATTAAAATCTAGCATAGAGGACTATTGTCCTGAAAATGCTTGCCTTGGCTTTTTTTGTACCTCCTAAGGGAGCATTTCATTCAGTGATGTCTCCAATGGAACTGACAGAAGTGTCCCATCTCTGTGACACTAGGTGGCATTTCCCCACCCTGCTTGGGTTTTACAAGGCCCGGGGACCTCTCTCGTTGTTTGAATAATACTATAGCTCTTTGAAGGCAGAAGTGGGTAGATCTGATTCTTTGTATCTGTGGGTACCTAATACCATGCCTTGCACATCACAGGCTCTCTCCATTGAACAGAATGAATTGAAACGAGACAAATTCTTTTTCAAAATATAGAACCCACTCTCATTTTTAATGCTGGTATTAGAAAAAGACATCAGCACCTGCCTAGCTGTATGACAATCAGGCTTTTTCCACAACAGGCTAACAGTTTGCCTAATGGTTATAAACATGAGCTCTGCAGTTAGAGCGACAGAGGATGGATCCCACTGCCCTGCCTCCTAGTTGGATTACCTGGAGAAGGGACTTGACCTCTTTGAGCCTTAGTGTCCTCACACATTAATGGAGCTAATATTACAGAAGATTGATAATTAAATGAAGCAATGAATGGAAAACATGTATCACAGTACGTAGCACTTAGTAACTGCTCAATAAAGTTGAGATATAATTGCTAGCATTACTACATGCGGGCTTTACGCTGCAGAAAAAACATGGTTTGATGCACAATATAAAAAGTATAGATTGTATTAAATTAGGGGATCAACTGAATGTCTTAAAAACACAATTAGTTACTATTCAGAACATCTACATTGTTTCATAATCACAAAACACACATAATTAAAAATAAGTGATAACTGTATCAAAATGAATTTCTGAAGATAATAAACTTTACTATGGTCTAAAAGCCCACAACACAGCTAATGCAAATGTTAAATATAATTAAATCTTGAAAATCATGTTTGTTAAGAAAGTTTTAATAAACCGTTATGCTTACAAAACACATTGGCAATGCAAGAAAAAAGAAAAAAATAAATCAAAAACTTCATTGAGCATAACAGCTGAATTAAGTATTTATTTACAAACACATCCTCCCAAGGAAAAAAATGTCATTTACCTGTAGCGGTGCTTATAACGTATGGATCCAAACTTGCTGAGTTTTCTTGACAGTGAATTAGATTCATTTTCTGGCATTCTAATCAATTTGCAAAAGAAAATCAGACAAAGACTCAACGTTATAGGCATTCTGGGCCACCCCTTACTCCTAACACAAACTTTATAAAGGACCCCAGCCACTTTATAAGAATACTTCTCCAACATCATGTTATTCATATTCCATGAGGATGAAACAGGGAAGAACTCAATTTTGTTTCCATTTAAAAAACAAAAACAAAAAATAAAGCTTAAGGTATCACCAGCTAAATTTTTGTTTTATCTTTACAACATAAAGATGTGAAACAAGGAAAAAGTATCCCCGCAATCCAAAGGTCAGTTCTCTAGTTTCATCTGACCTGACCTCCCAGGAGGGCTGCGTGCAGTTGCCAGCACCTTATTCATCAAGACATTCTCTTTCCTCATTTCCCAGGATACCACACACTCTTCTGACTGCTCCTTCTCATACTCTAGACTGGCTCATCCTGGCCTGTAATGTCGGGAGGGACCACCAAGCTCAGTCCTTGGAGTTCTGCTTCTCTCTCCACTGTTTCCATTGGTGACCTCATCCAGCCACTTCTGTAAATACCTACTTAAGTGACATCATCAACTTTGGTCTTTCCAGTGAGCCTTGTACACCCAATTGCCTTATCACATTTCTACCTAGATGGCTGATAGGCTGTTAAAATTAATTATGCACAGAACACTCCATTTCCACCAATACTACATAGGTGCTAACAATGGCTGCACGTTTTACATAAACCTAAAAATATTACCTCGAACCTTTCTTGTAGTATCAAAGATATAACTGTATCTATGTGTATAAGTACCTATGTGTATATATATGTACACATGCATGAATATATGTGTGCGTGTTTGTATTAATATAATCCAGAGAATTAGGAATTGAGAAAATTAGTAAAAGGGAAACAATTCCAAATTTGTTTGTAGACAGAATTCCTTTTATAAAAACAAATGCCATTTTCATTTATTAAAACAACAAACAAAATTTTTACATCAATTTACCTAAAAAATGTATGATGTTCCACACTGCACTTCCAGAGATGCTTGCAAGCAGTTTTACTCCGAGCTTCAAAAAAGAATGAGGTTTCATTACACTAAGAGAGAAAGAGAGACAGAGAATATGAATAATGACCAGGGAAGGAAGATAGCATTCTTCAAGTAACAGCTCCCTTTAGGTAACAAAATTCAAGCAGAGAGATTATTGAAAATATATAAAGAATAATTGTCTCTTGATAACTATTTTTGGAGAGGTGCATTAAAATCACCTTCCATCAATTAAAATTTTATAAATTCCATTTAAATCTTAAAGCACCTTTATTACCTACTTTTACATTGCCCCGTGACGACAGACAGTTTGCACAGTGGCGGTGAAATACTATAAAATCTCCCTCATAAACAGCCACTAATACAGGAAAAGCACAGACCATGTGAAAATCAAAACCCAATCAAAAGAAGATGCCCATAAATCCAGTCCTTAAGTGTATTACTTTCAGGGATGAACAAGTCACACATAAAGCAATGAATAAAGAACCTCAGGAAGAACCACCAGAAGAAGTGAACACCCCAGCAGCATCATCTGGAAAATTAAATAACGTCTCTGATGCCATATTTCTCCATTCTACGTCAAGTTACTGAGATGATCAAATTAAACAATATGCATATGTACAGTATCATATAATAGGTGTATAACACATGTTAATTATTTTAATCCAGTAGTTACTTGATTCTCTATATTTAATATGTAAGAAATAAAACAACATTGAAGGTACAAATCAGCCCTCTATATCCAAAGGTTCCACATATGCAGATTTAGCCAAACTCGAATCAAAAATATTCAGAAAAAAAATACAAATTTAAAAAGCAATACAGCATAACAACTATTTACACAGCATGTATATTATGTGAGGAATCATAAGTAATCTAGAGATGACTTAAAGTATATGGGAAGATGTGTGCAGGTTATATGCAAATACCACACCATTTATATAAGGAACTTGAGCATCCTCAGACTTGGGAGGAAGGTTTCTGAAACCAATACCCTGTGGATGCTGAGGAGCAACTGTACAAGCATACCTTGGAGATACTGTGGGTTTAGCTCCAGACTACTGCAATAAAGTGAATATTGCAATAAAGTGAGTTGCACATATTTTTTGGTTTCCTAGGGCATGTAAAAGTTGTTTACACTGTACTGTAGTCTATTAAGTATACAATAGTATTATGTCTTTAAAAAAAAACAACATATATACCATAATTTTAAAATACTTGATTGGTGAAAAATGGTAAAAGTCATCTGAGCCTTCAGGAAGTCATAATCTTTTTGCTGATGGAAGGTACTGCCTCAATGCTGATGGCTGCTGACTGACCAGGGTGGTAGTTGCTAAAGGTTAGAGTGGCTGTATCAATTTCTTAAAATGAGACAACAATGAAGCTTTCTGTGTTAATGAACTCTTCCATTCAATAAAGATTTCTTTGTAGCACATGATACTGTTTGATACCATATGACCCACAGAAGAACTTCTTTCAAACTTGGAGTTAATCTTCTCAAACCCTACAACTTCTTTATCAATTAAGTTTGTGTAATATTTTAAATTCTTTGTTGTCATTTTAAAAATGTTCACAGCATCTTCACCAGGAGTAGATTCCATCTCAAGAAACCACTTTTGCTCATTCATAAGAAGCAACTCCTTATTCCTTGAAGTTTTATCAGGACATTGCAGCAATTAAGTTATACCTTCAGGTTTCACTTCTAATTCTAGTTTTCTTGCTATTTCTACCACATCTGCAGTTACTTCCTTCACTGAAGTCTTGGACCCCTCAAAGTCATCATGAGGGTAGAAATCAACTTCTTTCAAACTCCTGCTAATCAGAATAATTTGACCTCCTGCCATAAATCATAAATTATTTTAAGAGCATCCAGAATGGAAAATATTTTCCGGAAGTTTTTCAATTTGCTTTGTCCAGATCCATTAGAAAAATCATTATCTATCGCATCAATAGCTTGTAAAACGTATTTCTTAATAATATTTGAAAGTCGAAGTTATCTCTTGATCCATGGGTTGCAGAAGAGATACTGTGATAGCAGGCATGAAAGCAACATTAATCTCCTTGTACAATCCCATGAGAACTCTAGAGTGACTAGGCGCTTTGTCGATGAATAGTAATGTTTTGAAAGGAATCTTGTTTTTCTGAGCAGTAGATATCAACATGGGGTTTAATATAGTCACTAAGCCGGCCCGGGAGCGGTGGCTCACACCTGTAACCCCAGCACTTTGGGAGGCTGAGGCAGGCGGATCACCTGAGGTCAGGAGTTCAAGACCAGCCTGGCAAACTTGGCAAAACCGCATCTCTACTAAAAATACAGAAATTAGCTGGGCGTGGTGGCAGGTGCCTGTAATCCCAGCTACTCAAGAGGCTGAGACAAGAGAATGCCTTGAATCTGGGAGGTGGAGGTTGCAGTAAACCAAGATCACGCCACTGCATTCCAGCCTGGGTGACAAGAATAAGACTCTGTCTTGAAAAAAAAACTACATACACACACACATATGTGTGTGTATATATATATGTATTTTTTTCTAAGCCATCCTGTAAACAGATGTGCTGTCATCCAGGCTTTGTTGTTCCATCTATAGAGCACAGAGTACAGTTAGCATCATTTGTATGGACCCCAGAATTTTCTGATTGGTAAATGAATATTGGCTTCAACTTAAAGTCACCAGCTGCAGTAGAAAATAACAAGACAGTCAGCCTGTCCTTGGAAGCTTTAACACAGGCATTGACTTCGCCTTATAGCTATGAAAGTCCTAGATGGCATCTGTTTTGTCTCCACTGAAAATCTGTTGTTTAGTGTAGCCATTTCCATCAATAATTTTAGCTAGATCTTCTGGATTACCTGCTATAGCTTCTAAATCAGCACTTGCTGCTTCACTTTGTACTTTTTATGTTATGGAGATGGCTACTGTCCTTCAACCTCATGAACCAACGTCTGCTAGCTTCCTACTTTTATTCTGCAGTTTCCTCACCTCTCTTAAACTTCATAGAATTGAAGAGAGTTAGAGCCTTGCTCTGGATTAGAGACTCTGGTTTAAGGGAATGCTGCAGCTTGTTGGATCTTCTATCCAGACCACTCGAACTTTCTCCAAATCAGAATAAGACTGTTTTGTTTCTTACTATTTTTGTGTTCACTAGAGTAGTTCTCCAAATTTCCTTCAAGATTTTTTTCTTTGCATTCACAACTTGGCTAACTGGCACAATGGGCCTAGCTTTCAGCCTATCTCACCCTTCAAGATGACTTCCTCACTAAGCTTAATCATTTCTAGCATTTGATTTCAAATCATAGACGCACAACTATTCCTTTCAGTTGAACACTTAGAGGTTATTGTAGGGTTATTAACTGACCTAATTTCAATATTACTGTGTCTTGGAAAATAGGGAGGCCTAAGGAGAGGGAGAGAGACAGGGCATGGCTAGTCTGTGGAGCAGTCAGAACACATGCATCATTTATCAATTAAGATCACTATCTTACACAGATGCAGTTTATGGCACCCCAAATCAATTACAACAGTAACATCAAAGATCACTGATCACAGATCACTACTGAAGCGGCTACGCTGTCCGGGGTATATACCTTGGGGTTCACTGTCATGCACTGAGAAAGAATTCAGGACATGGACACATGTGGGTAGGTTAAGGAGTGGAAAGTTTAATAGAGAGAAGAAAGGAGGGAGGAAAGCAGCTCCCTGAGAAAGAGAGACATCTGAAAAAGGGGGGAGGCCATGGACCACAGCAGATTTTATAGGCAGGCTGGAGAAGGCGGTGTCTAATTCATATAGGGCTCACAGAATGGCTTCATCAGATATGATGTCTACATAGTGTGCGGGGAAGGCTGGTCGCCCTACCCTAATCTTCTTATGCAAGTGGGCTTTCCAGTTGATCTGCACCATTTTGTCTGCTCCTTTATAGTACATGTGGCTGGCAGAGAAGGGAAGATGGACCCACCATTTTGAAAATGTCTTGTCCTTAGTTCCTGCCGGCACCCACCTGTGCAAGCTCCTAGCTTGCAGGGTGCTCTGTGTTAGAAAATGATTCGGGACTGCTTTTCATTAAAAAGAAAAGCTTTACCGAGGAGGACTCCCATGCCCGTGTTATCTACCTAAGTAATTCCTTCTTAGCTCCTGTATCATTATAACATATATAATAATAATGAAAAAGTTTGAAATACTATTGCAAGAATTACCAAAATGTGACACAGTGACACGAAGTGAGCATATGCTATTGGAAAAAAGCTACCAACAGATTGACAGGGTTGCCATAAATCTTCAATTTGTAAAAAAACACAGTGTCTGCAAAGCACAATAAAGTAAAGTGCAAAACAACAAGATATGCCTGTAATTCTAATTTTGCAGAAAATACTACTTATATTTTAAGTAACTGAATAGAAAACTAAGCAAAACACAATATGAGTGCTAACGTAATAAACCACAAGCTCTGTGAAGTTACATACTTGCTAATTTAATTTCAAAGCTACAAACCAAACTCAAGTCTCAAATGAAGCAAATGCCTCTGAAAATGAGGTTTCTATGCACTCATAAACACAAAACAATCAATGCAAAAGAATAACTGAAATGATTTGTCTCCTACTTTTAATAAGGACAGAACATTTACGTGTATAAAATTTCTCCCAATTCCAACTTGAATGATGCTTCCCAACTTAGGAGTTTGTCAGATGAAGAGATATGATGGAAACTACGCCAACATACACACATCACAGCAAGGCTAGCTGTAATTCCAAAACCTTGTCTGGTGGAGGAAGAAAGGAAAATTTTCAGGTTTCTGGTTTGGGTGCTACTAAAATATAGCAAGTGGAAAAAATGGGCATTTGGATGACAAGGGAATAGACATTAAGTTCAGGTTAAGATATTCTGATTTTGAGGTCCCCATGGGACACCTAGAGGGCCAATAAGGATGCAGGTGCAGAGAGCCAGAGAGAGGGGACATCTACTCACACAGGTGATCTCACCATGTGAACAAGACGGCTCAGGGAGAGCAAACAGAACAGATGAAGGTGAAATCACTGCAAAGATGCTCCTGAAGGTGGAGTGAGAGAGGTCCAAATATACCAGGAAACAGTGTCAGACAGGCTGGGAAGAGAGAGTACAACTCTCAAGTGACCCAGAAAGGTCAAATCGAGTTTGAACAGAGGTTACCACATTTCACGGTAAGAAATCTTCCAAGGCCTTTGTGAAGGGAATAGGGATTATACAATTAGAGGTGAGGAAGAAAAGTCAATGAATTCAGAAAGTGTTTTCCTTAACAGCAAAAGAAACTGCTGGCAGAGCTAGAAAAGGGGACGCACAGGAAATCACAAAAGCTCCTCCGGGCAGGGAGGGAAAGCCCAGGCTTTTGTGAGAAGATAGGAGCCCTTAGAGAGAATTTTTTTTTTTCTTGTACTTTTCTTTTTTTAAATATCCAGTCATGCATTGCATAAGGATGTCTTGGTTAATGATGGGTCGCATATACAACAACGGTTCCTTAAGATTATAAAATGCATTTTAACTGTGCCTTTTCTGTGTTTAGATACGTTTGGATACACAAACACTTATCGTAGTGTTTCAATTGCCTGCAGTATTCAGCACAGTAACATGCTGTACAGGTTGGCAGCCTAGCAGCAATAGGCTATACTGTATAGCCTAGGTATTGTGAAAGGAAATTAAATTTGGGGACCCCAAACTCATTTAGCTAAAGGGAAAATTCAAGCTGGGAACTGGGTCATGTAAACCTGCCTCTCCTTTTTGGTTCCTAAATAAGATTGCTACAAGATGAAAAGCTACATGCCTCCCCCGTATTTTTCCCACAAGGAAATTCCTAGTGAGCTGTTAAAACTTTACCATGGTAATGCAAATTGATAGCTTGATCTTTACAGGTACAGTCACCCCAGACACAAATGCATTATCTGACTGTTTCCTTACCCTATTTTGTCTGTTATCTGATGTAAAATGCAGATTCTCCGCATTTTTCCTCTGCCCCTTTTGTGTCATCCTATGTAAAAAAAAAATGTAGATTCACTGAGGCAGACAAAGGCATGAATGACTATTTTTCCCTACCTCCCTCTTACATGAAAACTGTATGCTTCTCAACATCCCATCTTTGGCCCTTTAAATGTAGAGCTCTCAAAATCATCTTTGGAGAAACGCATAGACCTGTCTCCCTGGCATGTCCTTAACGTTGGCAAATAAATCTAAAATGATTGAGACTTGTCTCATTATTTTCCTCGACTGTCAGTGTGTAGTAGGCTAGACCAGCTAGGTTTGTGTAAAAATATTCTATGATGTACACACAGTGACAAAATCGCCTTATGACTTGTTTCTCAGAACATATCCCTGTCATTGACACATGTATAACATGTACGTGGTATAAACGCCAAAGTTATCGAAGTGGGTATACACTGACAACTCAATCTCCCTCTCACCACTGTCCCCAATTCCCTTCCCCAGAGGCAATCACTACTCTAAGGGGTGGGTGTTAAGGGCACTGAATTATCCTAAAATAGAATGTACAAGTTATTCATTTAAAGTAAGTCTGCTTGTGACTGCATTCTATCAAGATCAATTGTTAAGGTAAAGAGAAGACCAGGAGAGGCTACCCCTGCCCCTCTCCCACTACGTCCTTCCTTACTACGTAGACCCACCATTTCCCTGTGCCTTTCAACAATGGAAGTACTGCGTGTGGCAGGACATACCGAGAATTACCACCTACTAGAAATGATGGCTGAGAATGACTTCTCTGTGACATAGACATTTTTACGTTTTTAGCAAAATAATCCAAAATGAGGTATAATTTAAGTAAATAAAAATATCAAAACTTATTTAATTACATGCTTCCAAAGACTTCCAAGACTTTTGGAATTTGCTGATATAATACAGGTCCTGAATTCTTTCAAATTATGGAATTAGGGGTTTGAGTCAGGTTTACCTAGGGACCCATGGGTCTTCCAAAAGTCTTGGAAGGAGAAGCAAAGTATTCCGTCTAAAATAATACAAAGTCTCCTCTAAATCT
>NW_016809431.1:1244569-1263434 GCF_001698545.2 Rhinopithecus bieti
TTATTTAATTACATGCTTCCAAAGACTTCCAAGACTTTTGGAATTTGCTGATATAATACAGGTCCTGAATTCTTTCAAATTATGGAATTAGGGGTTTGAGTCAGGTTTACCTAGGGACCCATGGGTCTTCCAAAAGTCTTGGAAGGAGAAGCAAAGTATTCCGTCTTAAAATAATACAAAGTCTCCTCTAAATCTCAAACTTTTCTTAGTCTGGTTTTCAACTATTTTCGCCAGGTAGGTGACTGTATCCTTTTACTTTTCAAGTAGAGACCTGGTCACAGGATGCCTAATTTTTAGTAATTTTTTAAAAAAAAACTACCATCACTTAAGGAAAGGATAAAAGATATTTCAAATCTAACCAGAATTCAGTTTTTCTCAAGTTTCCTTGGGTACAAATATAGTAAAGGATCAAAAGCGCCTCCCCACTGGCTTCCTAATTATTTCTGCCAAGTACAAATGACAAGTATGAACTCATTCTCCACTTATAGTGAGCTTTAGGACAAGCTGCCTATTTTGTATCCTGTTCCTGGCAGAATGATCCCAATACTAAAAGGAGGCTTAACATAATTGAAACAGGAGCCAGGTATTCTAAATAAATTCTGTGTACTTTTGCCATGTACAGTAACTGCTGGCATGAATTCCACTGCCATGGCATTTCAAATATCTCTTTCTACCACTCTCACTTACCAAACCTTTTCCAGATAAACATGGCCAATTAGCACATTTCTACTCATTCACACAAAGATGAACAGCTGCTTAATTAAAGAAGTTCATTCCAATCTCCTGCTAAAATACTTTAGCCAAGAATCCAATGCTCGCTTTTTGTAAAATTACTCAAATACCTTTATAGCGTTGGTCATTTCATACCAGAAGCAAAGCTATTCTCTGAATCTATTTCTTTTTACTTCATAAACCAATCAAGCATGAGTCATTTGTAAGCCCAGTATCACGTGGATATTACTGCCCCATGGGTCTCTAGGTAAACCTGACTCAAACCTCCAATTCCATCATTTGTAAGAATTCAGGACCTGTATTATATCAACAAATTCCCAACCTAACTCCCTCTGGTCTTCCCAGTTTCTTTTCCCATTTTGGCTGACTATGTCTCTCTTGGCAAGCTTAAAGAAAAAAATCTACTTTTGCCTAGCTTCTTCTAAGGGTACTGGGATTCCTGATAGGATCACTGAAGAGCTCACACTGCCAGCAGCACACCCACTTATTCTGCCTGGGCCTAGTCCCATTTCACTGCCTCTCTTAAGCCTGTATTCTTGACACAAGAATGCAATCCTGTACTCTGACAGGTTCCTCCCTGTTTCTGTTTTGGGAAACAGCCACAACTGGACAGTCTGCCTTCCCCAGGCTCCCTAAAATTATGGGTATGAATACCTTTCTTAATCCCATTATAAACCTGGCTCACATCCAAGGTCACATTAGAAGTAACCCAAGATACACGGTGTACGTCATCACTGAAGAGCAAAAGAGATGAGTACATCTAAGGAGAGTAAAATGCAATCATTATATAAAATACCTGAAGGTCTACAGCAGAGAGGTTTCCTACTGATGTTCCACAGAGGTCGGGGGAGAGGCTACAAAGGAAGTGTGACGATTACAAGTCTAAAGTACTGTGAGATTTTTGCTTTTTTCTTTCTAACCAATTCACACAAAATTTACATTAACTTGCAATCATTAACTGAGTTTAGGTTCCAGGGAGAGAAACAAAAATAGTCAGACGGCTGGAAGCAAATGACTAAAATAACTTTCTTCTTAATTACTGATCATGCAAAGGAAGGCAAGTAGTCGAACTGCAATCTTTATTCGCCAACTGGAAATAGATACCAAAGAAAGCTTATAAAATTTTAAGTCTTTTGAAAAATTTTATCTTTCCAAACGGTGAAACTGACTGTAGTTTTAAAAATTAAACTATGTTGGTATACATGATATCCTGGGCACAATGTCTGTTTTAATTGCTTTCCTCATATTTTTTCATGCTCTCTTTTCTAGGCATCCTGAGTTTAAACCTGGCTAATGAATTGAGGGTGAGTCCTGCAACAAAATTCACCAATTTTGTCATTACTTGGAAAAGGAAGTCAGAAGGAAATTTTAAGACACTGAATAAAACATGATCTTATTCTTTCCAGTCTTTACACGATGCTCCCCAAAGAGTGTTTCTTACAACACTAGGGTCTTGCAATATTGGCATAGAGGGGTTCTTTGCTCAGATAAGTATGGGAAACACCGGGCTAAACACTCACACCTTTAATGCGCTAATATATACTGTGAATCTCCAAGAGCTGGTAAGGTTGTAGGTTGTTTCAATTTATTTGAACAAAGAACTTTCTTTCAGGGAAGTGTATGGTAAGTACATACTCCAGTTTAAAAAATATTGCACTATACATAAACAACCCTCTACACACACATACACACACACATTTTTAAAAAAACAAATGCATGTAATATGGTTACATATTTTTTAATTGAAAAATCATTGTGCATTTCACACAGCACTTGAAGAATAAAATTAATTTCCATTTCCGCATGTATATTTCACAGTGTAAGAACAAAAACAGCAAAATATTCTAGTACTCTTATCAGCTATGTGGGTTACATTTCAAAACATATGCTAAATGTGAAAACCATCTTACCCATTTTACAGATGAATAAGTTGATTCTTGATAATTATATACAACTCTAGCTCATAGAAGCATAAATTAGAATTGAATAGGATGTGTTAGATTACATTGCTTCTCCTCTTTTTTCTTTTCCTCCAAAACTTCCAAAAGAGAGAATATGAGCCAGAACATAGAAAATATTTACATTGTATTCCAGTAAACCTTGAAAACTATCATGTTGAGCTTATTCTTATTATTTGAAGGAATTCACAGATATGAACATAGAAGTCCAAATGGATTTTTCTGTGTGCCCGTTACCTGTCCAACTTTGCACTAGGTGCTTGTAACTTCACAGTAGCTTCATAAGAGATATTATCATCCTCACTTTACAGATCAGGAAACGTAGTTAAATGTTGTTCAGTGAACTGCCCAGTTAGTGAGCGAGAGACCTGGACTTAAAACATTTATTTGATCACATGTCTAACAGTCCATCACTAAATCTGAAAAATTCCAAATCAAACTGTCATGTGGCATCAGGACCCAATTATTACTAACAGCCACACTTAAGAATAGTTGAGGAAAATATTAAATCTATAGTTCCAGGACTTCTATACATTGTAGTTGGAGACACAAAGTGGTACAACTATGAGTGAAGCAGGGGCATACGACAATACCAAACAGAACTACACATGCACTTACCCTGTGACCGAGCAATCCCTCTACTGGGAATTGAACCCATAGACATCCCTCCAAAAACATGTACACACAAAATTACTGAATGAAGAAAAATGTGTGACTGTAAAATATTGAAAACTTTTTCTAAATATTCAAGAATAAGAGATTGGTTGAATAAACCATGTTACATACATTCAATAGAGTGCTATGTACAAAATAATGAGAAAGCTCTCAATGAACTGATATAGAATAATTTCTAGGAGATATTACTAAGTGGGGAAAAACCCCCAACACAGTACAAAAGCCCATATAGTATGCTACCTTTTAGGAAAGAAACAATGAAGAAAAAAAATGCATATCTTTACAAAAAGAAACACAGGGAGGATTAACTACAAAACACTGAAGTTGGTTACCTACAAGGAAGCATGGCAGAACAGGACGGAAGGAAAATGGGAGTTGGTGATAATTCTCTGAGTCTTTGAGTAATTTTGATTTTTGAAAGCAAGTTAACCTTCTACATATTAAAAAATAAAATTAAACAAGAATGTGAAGGAGAGGGAGCTATAACTAAAAACAACCTGAAACAATAAAACTAAATAGATTTCCAATGAATACATGAGCACAGGAATGAAGAAGGAAGACATGAATGGTGAGAAGGAAGAAAGGGAAGGGAGGACCAATTCAAGTAAATTTTGAACACAGTATTTGACTCTTAGGCCCTCTGTCTTGGCAAAGTGGTGCATATGGATGAAAGAACAGCAAACAATTGTCCATTTTAGTGGTCTGACCAAAGCAATTCTGAAACTATGTAGTATGTGTTATAGAATTGAGCAAATGAGTAAATGTGTGCTTTTTTGGAAGCCAAGGTTCCCATGGCCAAAGAAGGGACATACAAATACAAAATAAGGGAGGGTAAGGAAGAACCCTGTGGTTATGGACAGGAACTAGAGGTATGCTGTGAACTCATGATTTCTAAGCTATGTATCAATATGTGTATGCTTATATGCACATGTGTACATGTATTTCTATTTCTATATATGTATATTAGGGTCTATGTGTGTGTATATGCATGCATCTATTCCCTAGCTCTGTCAACTGAAAAGGCCAAGAAGCAAAGTCACCTTAGTAGCAATGACCACACCTAGCACCCAGATCTAGACCATTTCCCAGTAAAAGGAACCAGAGCTCCTTGGAATAATGGTTGACACTCAGGGTAGGGGCAGGGTTGATACAACATGCACCTGAAATATACCACACCAAAAAAAGAAGATATTTGCCCCAAAATGATGGGGGGGGGGGGGCAGATCCAAAAGGCAGAGGAGTCAGATTGAAGGGGTTCCCATTAACCAAATCTGAACAGCAAAATAGTTAGGTACCTATGTGAACTAATGCAAGAACATAAAACCAAGTATCAGGTGTTCTCACTTGTAAGTAAGTGGGAAATAAACATTGAATACACATGAACATGAAGATGGAAACAACAGACACTGGGGACTACTGGATGGGGAGGCATGGGCTGAAGAACCACCTGTTGGGTACCATGCTCACTGCCTGGATGATGCAATCATTAGGGCCCCAAGCCTCACCGTCACACAATACACCCACGTAACAAACCTGCATATGTACCCTTTAACCCATAATAAAAGTTGAAAGTATTAAAAATAAATAGGTATGCAATACATTTTAAACCATCGAAAAAATAGAAGTTAATAATTACTGACAATAGATAAATAAAGGAGAGAGAAGGCAGAGCTCTTGCTTCAGTGGAATGCTGAGGGCTAACTCATAAATGAGGAGGGAGTAGAGAGCTAGAAAAAAATCAGCATTTTGCAACCATCTTAGTAGAAGACTGGATCAGGCAAGAAACCTCAATGAATGCTAAATTTATAGAGAATTTTAAAGAGGAACTGGGTATTTACATTGATTTAAATATCTCCCCACAGACTACTTATTAGTTGCAAGAGAGAAGCAGGAACTATACAGCAGAGAAATCAGGCAACACTGTAATGAGTGATCAAACTTAACAGCCAACGAGGGACAGGTGGTCACCATGTGCCCCCAGATGAGACACCTGAGAAGGACACTATTTCACCTATGCAGCTGTACATCTAGGAATGCATAACCTCAGTCTAATCACAAGGAAACAGCTGAAAAACATGAAACAAGAAACTGTCTGTTTCAAAACAGCAAGGTATAACTGTATTCTTTTAAAATGTCAATGTTATAAAAGATAACAAAATGGTATGAAAGTGTTCCACATTAGGCCGGGCGCGGTGGCTCAAGCCTGTAATCCCAGCACTTTGGGAGGCCGAGATGGGCGGATCACGAGGTCAGGAGATCGAGACCATCCTGGCTAACACGGTGAAACCCCGTCTCTACTAAAACTACAAAAAACTAGCCAGGCGAGGTGGCGGTGCCTGTAGTCCCAGCTACCGGGGAGGCTGAGGCAGGAGAATGGCGTGAACCCGGGAGGCGGAGCTTGCAGTGAGCTGAGATCGGCCACAGCACTCCAGCCTGGGTGACAGAGTGAGACTCTGTCTCAAAAAAAAAAAAAAAGAAAGAAAGTGTTCCACATTAAAGGAAGTTATCTGTATTCTATACCATAGGGGGGAAATGCTAAAAAGGACATTATTAGGTCAACCAAGAAAATTGGAATATGGAAGCTAGATGGTAACAGTATTATATCATTATTAATGTATTAAGTTGTTAACTATACCGTGGTTACATGAGAATATCCCTATTCTTAGGAAATACACAATTACATATTTATAGTCTATGACATATGTAACTTACTCTCAAGCTCTTCTAAAGAAAATGGCCTGTGTGTGTACAGTGAGAAAGAAGCACAAATAACAAAGGAAGTGAAGTAAAACATTAACCATAAGTGACTCTAGGTAACAGTAAATGAATATGTTCTTTTTAATATTTTAATTTTACAACTTTTAAAATAAATTTTGAATTATTTTCAAATAAAATACTTTTAAAATCTATAGTACCATTTAAAATGTGAAAGGAACCCCTGGCTTAACGTGAGACCTCTTGCACTTGTTGACAAACAGTGATGACTCCTGGCCATCACCGCTTCCCGTGTACTCTCCTTAAAGCAAGCCCAAGAGTTCTGCCAAGTGGATCTCATTACTCACAGCCAGAGTTGCCAGGAACCTTTTGGTTCTACATCCTGTCACACGAGGTAACTTTAGCTGAGGTTAGTTTCCTGAGGTATTATACACAAAAGTAAGCACAGCAGCATTTATTCATTCTTTCATTTATTTCACAAGTGTGCTTACTACATGCTGAATTCTGGGCTTAGTCCTGTGTTAGGAATTACATCTTCCTCTTGTTGCCAAAACCAATGAATTCCAGTATTATCCTAAATTCCTATTTTCCACAAAAACAATGAATCTGCTACCAATCAGAAACAATTTAACCCCCTAAATGCTTCCCAAATCTGCCCACTTCTTTCCATCTTTGCAGTGAGTCCCCTCTTGTATCCCCTTGATCATATCTCCTACCCTGTTTGCCTCTGTGCTCACGTCTGTGGAATGTTCCACCCTGCAGCCAAGTGTGCTTTCTGAAATGCACATCTGATCATGGAGGGTGAAGTCCAGAGTTAATGTAACACCCAATTTCCCCGCAAGTCCTCAATCCATTCTCAAGTGTTGACTCTGAGCTCATGCCCACAGGTAAGAGAGGCCCTCCCCTGAGAAGGGTCAGGCTGAACCAGGTAGTGCACTGGAACCACCCCACCTTCTTTAGGTCTTCTACCCCACATCTCCAGAGGAAATGGGCAGACATGGAAACCCAATCATCATTCCCTTCCCAATCGACTGGACCAATTCTCATGATGCTCCTTATCTCCGTGTATCTCAGTCACCCCCAAATAATGCTCAGCACACCCCCTTGCCTCTTTCTTCATCACTACCCAACTCCTGAAACCCTTGCTTTGTGCCCTCCAGAATTCATGACCTCTCATCAGCAAACCCCCTCGCTCCTCAGTCTGTTCTCTCGTATGTCCTTCACCTTCCTGCACTAGAAGACACCCGCTATCCCTGAAGACCCTATTTCCACTGCAGCCCTCAAGGGATGGCTGTGTCTTCTGTCTCCACCATTCTTGCATCTCTGAACCTAAAAGTGGGGAGGATCCTCCCTGCTCCACATTGCTGCTTTCAGACCATTCTCTTTCCTCCCCTCTAAAACTCCCAGCTTTGGATCTTACCAGTTGATGAAATTCTGCAATCTTTCATGGTGGGTGTCATCCTTAAAGTCATCCTCTTCATACCTTGATGTTGGCACAGTACCTGCCAGCTATATTTCTATTGATTCCCCTTGTGCCAAAAGTCCTCCAAAGAGTTGTCCACACTTACCTTCTCCAATTCTTATCTTCCTGTTACCTCTCTTATGGGTTTTTCTTAATGAATATGCATCAATTTATTTGTTCATTCTCCTGTTAATGGAATTCTGGGTTAATTTCTTTTTCTGACTTTTACGTAAGTGCTGCACAGAACACCTCTCTAGGGTACACATACCTAAGAGGGGAACTGCTGGGTTGAAACTCACTCTTCCAATCTACTGAAACTCATCTTGTCAATGATCTCCTACATTCCTAAATTCAGTGGCCCATTCTCAGCCCTTACCCTATATGACATATCAACATCATTTGACACATGCTTAATACATGACTTTTACTTGGCATTCAGGATAATTAGTGTTCCTTCTACCTCACTGGCTGATTCTTTTCAGCCTCCTTTGCTGGTTCTCTCTCTTCTTTTCTTATTTATACTCATTTTCCCAGTGATTTCAGGTAGTCTCATAGCTTCAAAAACTAGCAGATGGCAATGATTCTCAAATTTATATATTCTGCTCAGATTCTGGTGCTGAACTCCAGGCTCACATAGCTCATTTCTTATTTAATATATCCACTTGTATGACTAAAAGACATCTCAAATTCAACATGTTCAAAACGGGACTCCTGATCTTCCTCCTCAAGTCTGCTCTATCCATAACCTTCCCCACTTCGCCTGATGGTAGCTCTATCTTTCCTGCTTCGCAGGTCAAACTCGTTTAAGTGACCAGGACTCCTCTCATATCTGCCCACATTCAGGAAACCCTGGTGGTAAAATCCATAATCCAACAGCTTCTCTGCATTTTGACTGTTGTCACCTTGATCCACTGAGATAGAGACAATATCATCTCTTGCCCGGATTTTGAAATAAGCCCAAGTTGCTGAATGAGTAAACAAGGAACAGTCTTAGTTCTCAAGGTATTCAGTGAAAATCAACCATCTGATAATAAACATAAAAGAATTTCAACACCTAGTAAAAAACATGTATTCCTAAAACCAAGAACTAACACATAGTGATAAAATAGTAGTGACATTTTCATTAAAACAGAAAGCCAATCAAGGATGCCTTATACTGCTATATCACTTAGTACCCTTCTAGAAGTTCGGACTAATACTATAAAGTGTGAAGCATGAACAGTAGAATTGAAGGAACAAATTATTTTCATTTGCAAGTGATATACCTATAAAAATGTATGAGAATCAAATTAAGAACTCTCAGCTGGAATGCAACAATTCAACAAAATGACTAGATCTGAGATAAACAAATAAAATTCCATGGTTTTCACTTCTCCTAGCAAAAACCAGTTAGAAGAAATAATAGAAAGAAAAGATTGCATCCACAATAGCAAGAAAAAAAGTAAAACACGTAAAAAGAAAACATATCAAACACCATGCAGGAACATATGAATAAATTTAACAAAAAAGGGAAAATTCTTATGATACAATATAAAATACACAAGCATGTACAAAACCACATAGAGGATCTACATTTATGCATATACACATTCACACTGATAGGGTGAAATCTAGAAGCAACTGTATCAAAATATTAATAATCATTACCTCTGAGTGTTAGGATAATGAGTAATTTTAGTTTTCTCCTTTGCAGGGCATTTTCTGGATTTTCTATAGTCAACATGTACGATCTTTATACTAAAAGTTTAGTTTTTTGTACAAAATTATGTAAATAACGCTACTTATTTGGAAGCTTAATGCATGAAAGTATCTCTGAATTTGGCCTAAATGCAATGACCATACTAAGTCTGACCAGACCAGCAAACCAGCCGAATAAGCATTTCAACCATTCTTCATGCTGAATGTGATTACTGTTCCAAGTGATGGGCTTTAAGGGGCTTTTAAATTCAATTTGTGAGTATGGTTAGGCCTCCATAATAATCAACCTAATTCAACCATTATGTAAATCGCTGCCTCACAGAGAGGTACCCTGGTGGAGAAAGAGAAAAGACCCACAAGCAAGAATACTTAGGAAATAGAATGCTTTGATAAATTAATGTGATACTCAATAGCAATAAAAAAAAAAATCCTTTAATTCAAGCCTCTGAGTTATGTGACCTGCTTTGTCACCTTCTTACAGATCACTGACATTGAGCTTAATGACCTAGAAGTGTGCAGTGCCTTGGGTCTCCCCAGACATCCATTTCATCTCAAAGCTGGGGAAGGAATGAGGTGGGGATGGGAGACACCTGAGCTGAGTACGCAGGAAACAGGGTCATTCGATGGACACTGTCATTTGAAAAATAACATGATGATATCAATTTTGTTGCTGTTGTTTTTGCCTAATCATGAAGAAGTCCAAGAAGATGGAAGTTCAGGTTAGCTGGGCACTTTGCCAAATATTTATCCTGAGACAGTAGTAGACATATATTTTAAGGCACTGTAATAATAACATCAAAGTCATTCACCAGAGGACCTCACTCACAAAAATAGCTTATAAGGAAAGAATACTTTGAATAATAGTAATGTTTCCATAAAAGTCTTGATTATCATATTCTGCTAAAAAAAAACTTGAAACATTATATTCAAATATATTTAATAGACTTTATTCCTTGCATTATTATTATTTAGATGAATTATTATTCATGTGAACGTAATGAATGGCAACATATGGAGAAAACTACAAAACCCTCCTATCTAATTAGCTACTCTACTTTTTGAATGATTTTAATACAGTCTTACATTATAATGCACATCTTTTAAAATTGAGATGTCTAATCAGGAGCTGAAGAACACATTGGATTTCCTCCAAACTAGACCATAAGACAACTATATGGCTTCTGTACTATCATTTCTTCAAAAATCTGGAATTTCACTTCCTTACAAGTTGTTAAAACTAATTTCAAAATCCAGTTTTAATTGTATCAGTAAATGGCAGCATGCCATATAGTTCAGGATGAAATAATGTTTTTTCCTATTAGGAGAACAAAGAGTAGCACCAGGTTTTCTGATTTGGCAGCACACAGTATCTCAGTGCATCAGTTCAATGATCATTCAACAGATACTTATGAAGTGCCTACTACATGTGAGGCACTCTGCCAAATACCATGCCCAAATGTAGCTGCAGCTCTACTATTCCTGTCTCAATGTGTGCATGCTTAAGCACCAATTTACTTTTCGTTAATCAAGAAAATCAATTAAACTCCACTTAGTTTTTGTTCTGCACAAAGTTAGTATCAAAGAGACAGAAGGGTAGATCCTCCTATATCATGTTTTCACTCATGTATCCCATAAATATGGACTGAACATCATATTTTCACTCATATATCCCATAATATATGGCTTACAGTAGTAGCACTTCAAGGAAGCATTATTTTCACAGGTAGATCAAAAGGAAGCTTTCACATCCTTGCCTTCTTTTGACCATTTTTCTCAAAGACACCCATCAAGGCATGAAAGCACATCCAGGCGCTGACAAGTTTTGTGCCCATTACCCAAATACTCCCAGAGGACACTGCCAAGTTGCAAAGCAAAGGCCGGCATTTTTGCATTCTTCCTTGAAAGCATCCAGAATTTCCATCTGGTTTGTCTATCACACTCAATGAGGGAAACAGCAGAAGTGAGACTCCCAAAAGGTTGTTTAATTTACATTAGAGCAAAATTAGAACACATTTTGGCAGTCCTGAATGTAGGCTATACCCTTCTGATTATAACTCCTACCTTCTACCCTCACAGAGAGTACTGGAAAGCAAATTACACTAATAACAATGATCACCTCCTATTCTCTCCTCTGCCTTAGAAAGGTTTTGCTTTCCTTTGTTAAATCTAAAATGCTCCTTTCTCCATTACTCTCGCATTCATTTCTATTCACTTCCCTTTCCTTCCTTGAGAAGTTGTGATGTGAGTTAATTAACCTGGCTCCATGCAGAAGTAGCTGAAGAAAATATTTCTTCACCATGTCTTTTAAGCTATAAATGAACACAGAAGACACCCCCCTTCTAATTTAAGCTAACGGCTTGGAAACTTACATCTTTTCCCAGTACTCTGAGTTCAAACTGAGTCTCCTTGAAGTGAACCTTTGTAATCCGAGGCCTAAAAAACAAAGCAGATGTTGTTGCTGTTTTTAAGTATTAACCTTTCAGAAAATCAGGGGAGTGTCCAGTGGAAAAAGATTGGTGAATACTGGCTCCTTTATATACTGCTCCATACCCAGTACATACAGGGACAGAGAGAGTTCCCCATAAACCCTAACGCAAACTCCATTCTCATTGTCCTATGCTTTTCCACTAAATGCACAATGACCTTGGAATCCCCAGATTGTGGCAGTGCCGCCTTCCCAAACACAGTGCAGGGCCACGGGCTTCCCAATGTCTCCAACTCATCCTCATTTGGAGCTAAACGTCAGAATAGTCCTGGATCCACAGCCCACCAGCACATACTGAAATGGGTGAGAAATCCTACTACACACAGCTCCCATGGAAAAGAGAGTCTAGAATCACAGTGTCTGAAATTTACAGAGAAAACATATACTGAGGTGCAATAGGAGAAAACTCACACCCAATTTCACTCATTTATTTACCAACCACTGGAAAAATACCTGTTTTCTTTTCCCCAACTCTTTCACTGACACAGGAGTCCCATAAGCCCAAAACACAGAATGCCAACTTTGTTTTCAAGCCATACCTACCAGAAATACTTCCCCACTTGCTTTTTATTCTTGTAGACAACAACACCAACTGGAGTTAATCCTAAGAAATACTCAGACTTGTTTTCTCCCTGCAAAAGCAAACATATGCCTATAATCACATATTCACATAAAATCTCTTTGTCAAACTATAATTGACCATACAAATATAATTTGTTACAATATTGGATTTAATTTTTGAAAGACATCAGCCTAGAAAGCTAGATACACTATGATAGTAGCTAATTTGTTGCTTATTTTTTCAAAGTTTTAGAAGAAACTTTCTGTTACTGTTCTTCATACTTGCTACTTCAGTTCATTAAAATGAGCCTGGACTACCAGTCAGGCCAATGGGACTTACCCAACTTTCCTTACACAGTGGTGTTCAACACTAGCAGCATATTAACTGGAATCACTCTGCAGCTTAAAATGCTGATGCCTGGGCACTACCAGAAACAGTTAAATCAGAATCTCTAATGAAGAGGCCAAAGTAGAAAAAACACAGGACTACCAGGTGATACTTCTGTGCAGTCAAAGACTGAGAACCACTGGCTTCTATCAAGGGTGCTTTTGAAATGGCTTGATTTATCTCTGATGTGGACAATCACGAAACCCACTTCGTCCCCACCCCAACTCTCTCTAGAAAGTTTAGGCAGTCGCTAGCAGACACACACTTGAATTTTCTGAAGTCTCCATCATGTTTCTTCCTACTTCTACCTATAACTTTAAGACGGCTCAAAAATGTAAAAGTATAATCTCTTCTGGTAAAGACTAGAGAACCCTTATTTTCAGGCAATAATAAATCCAAATTTTAAAAATAGGATCTTAAAATGAAAAGGTCACAGAGTGGGTACCAAGGACATGCACGGAACTGTTTGTGATAATGTTATTTCTACTCTAAGATAAACGGTAACCTGCAAAATTATATTCACAAAAAACATAAAGCAACACATTTGGAAGAATACTTGCTGATGCCCACTTTTCAGTTCTTAAAATTCAAACCTTAAAGGAATCCACTAAAGAATCTAATAAATCTAGCTCATTTGCCATAAATTTCTACCATCAACAAAAGGTGATTTCTAATTAGGAAAACATTATACAAACGTAGAAGCATTTCACAGAAGACTCTCTTTATAAATTTCCTATAGAATGTTTTCTTTTAAAAACTGAAAAACCTAACAAGATTAATGTAGCTAAAGGGAGGGAAGGGAAAACAATAATGATTCTACAGTTTTAGCAGTATAAGGACAGTGCTATGAAGCATTTAATGACCTAACGAAATTGGAATATAATATATCAGGGAACTACTTCTTCCCCCAAATCTATAGCTTTTATTGCCACATTAAACAGGAGTGCTTCTAACTGTAAAAATAACAAGATATTGTTTCTTCTTGGAGGAAATGCTAATGAGCAAAAGACATGCACAAAATGAATGCATGAATGTTATTTGCACTAGAGAAACTTTTATTAGGGTTCTTTAAAAACTGAGTTCCATAATCCAATTGATAAAAAAAAAAATCAGTCTATAAATACTCTTCAGCAATTCATTTCCTATAAAGAATAAAGTATCTGGCTCATTTTCTCAAATAAAATTTAACTACTGCTACCCATACTCCTCTTAATTCAAAGACAAAGGCATTCTAATCTCATTGGCATAGAATAATCATTTGGTAGCCTAAGAGAAGTAGCTCAAAGGTTAAAACCCAGATCCAGAACACTCAGTGCAGATTCAGTGTAATTGCTCATTGACTACTATTCAGCAAGTTTTCATAAACCACTGAAAAAAATCTGCAAAAATATTTCTATTAATGCAATGATACCTATAGTAGGTGGTAACCCTCATATTAACAGAATCAGCAGTAGTTGCGCCTGGCCTATTGCCTAATGCCTACTTTACCTGGCAAGTGACTATATTTATGTTTTGCTGCCATAAAATCTATTTTTTGAAAAATCCTCCTGTTTTCTGTCTAATACAGTTAATTATACATCCTTTTGTTTGTTTGTTTGTTTTTGTTTGAGATGGAGTCTTGCTCTGTTGCCAGGCTGAAGTGCAGGGGCACGATCTCAGCTCACTGCAGTCTCTGCCTCCCAGGTTCAAGCCATTCTCCTGTCTCAGCCTCCTGAGTAGCTGGGATTACAGGCATCCGCGACCACACCAGCTAATTTTTGTATTTTTAGTAGAGACAGCATTTCACTGTGTTGGCCAGGCTGGTCTCAAACTCCTGACCTTAGATGATCCGCTCACCTTGGTCTCCCCAAGTGCTGGGACTACAGGCGTGAGCCACCACGCCCGGCCTATACATCACTTTTATATTGTTTTGATGTTACCTAAGCCCTTTGGATATGTTATCCAGATTGTGTTTTCAAGCCCACTTAATTGTTTTCTACACATGGAAATATAATCACAGATTTTTATGCAAAACTCAATAGGGTTTAATCCACACAAGAACTGCTTTGTGTTAGAAAAACATAGATAAAAAAGTATCATCTGCTTGCTAAACAACAGAACTGCAACTTTCCTTTGGGAGTCTCAGTGACTTTTTAAGAAAAATGTCATCAGCTTAAAATATTTTGTGTTATGTTACTCACATAGACGGGATGGAGGTCAACGCCATACATCTCCAGGGATTTGGCAGTCCTCAAGTAATTCAGCTCAGCCTCAGAAGGAGCCTGACCCCTATACCCAGCACAAAAACAAAGAGCCTTATTTTACAGCAGCTACTGCACCTACAGGGATGCAAACTATCTTCATTGTATTCACTGGGAAAACAAATAACACTTTTTACTAATGCAAACATAAGTCCTTGTATTTCAAGAAGGCCTTTGCTTCTTGGTGACAAAATTTTATACTCTGAAGTGATACTTTACATTAATTTCATTTACCAAATCCATTCTGGCTCATTATAGCCTATCCCCAATGTCCCAGCATATATTAAAACATTCTCAGTTTCAGAAACTCCTAAAGAGGTTATTGAGAATATAAGCACTCAAATTAAACAGCATCCCCTTCACAAAGAGTAAAATGTCTCTGTGCAGCAGCAGTTCTCCATCGAAAGCAAAGGGAACTAGAGCAGTGGTCGGTAGGAGGAAGAGAATGGGGCCGCCACCACCCAGCTGGGGTCATATCAAGATCTCCTGAGCACATGTGTAGTTTGAAAATACATTGATTAACATACAGAGATTGTAAAAATGTTTGTCATTTTCTTAATACAGAGTACACAATTCTTCCCAAAATCTTCACTGGTGGTAATATAAAGAAAACAGCATTCATTCCTGATGAGGGTGAACATCAGCCAGAAATCTGCACAGAAGAATTAAACATGCATGTGCAAGCGAGTGTGTGTGTGTGAGACAGAGACAGAGAGAGAGAGGGGGATTGAGATTTTAATAGATAACCAAAGGAGGCCGAATCTTAAAACTTAAGAAATCCTGTAGTGACATATTTCATTTCAGCCACAATGCACTGGAAAACCACCAACATACCATACTTTTGAAATCCAAGAAGAATGTTCATCAAATTAGACACACTACACTTTGATCAAGCTTTATTCTTAGAAATAACAGTCACACTGTCAACACTATCATGTAAAACACATGAGAGCCTTTACCCAAAACTCCTTGATAATTTCAGTATATAATTGTGCTTTGAAACCCCTAGTAGAATCAGTACTCTCAGAATGTGCCAAACACACTGCCCTTCCTAACATTATAACAAGCACTCTCTGAGCATCTACTTCAGCAAAATCTGAAAATAAAGGACTCTACAATCAGGTTGGAGAGCCTTCTAGTGCATGCTAATACAACATAGAGGGCCTCTTTCTCTGATTGCAATTCAGCAGCTGACTTCTACTTCTACACTCACTGAAAGGTATCCTTTAGGCAAACATTTTTTTGTGACCAGATTAATTCTACATTTTTTCTTTCTTTTTTTTTTTTTTTTTTTTGAGATGGAGTTTCGCTCTTGTTGCCCAGGGCCTGAGTGCAATAGTGCAATCTCGACTCACTGCAACCTCCACCTCCCGGGGTTCAAGCGATTCTCCAGCCTCAGCCTCCCAACTAACTGGGATTATAGGCACATGCCACCACATCCAGCTAATTTTTGTATTTTTAGTAGAGATGGGGTTTCACCATTTTGGCCAGGCTGTTCTCAAACTCCTGACCTGAGGTGATCTACCTGCCTCAGCCTCCCAAAGTGCTGGGATTACAGGTGTAAGCCACCATGCCCAGCCATTTTTTTCCCCCTTAACTATAATAGATCTGAAACCAAGCATATTCAAGAGGGAGTGTTATATAACAGGGAATAAAGCAATGTTAACTAGTGTAAAGAATTTAACCAAAATAACTATAATGAAATTATAAATTCAATGCTATAGGCCATGAATTGAAAATCCTACTAGGGGAATGTGTCTACTCCCAGAAATGCATGTGGTGTTAACACAATACCCTCAAAGGTTCCACACTGGCATCATCACTATTTCCAGACTCATTGCTATGGCCTGAATAGGACTTGGCTTATAACTGTGAAGAACTGGGATACTTCAGACAGAGGAAACATTGAAGAATATATTAATGCATTTATGGTTAAAAATTGTTGTGATTAAAAATTATATTTATAGTTGAAAGATTAATTTCACAAGATCCTGGTGACTGAAAAAAAAAAAAAAACTGCAAAATCTAGTATTTACAGAATGATTCCACTATGTAATATCATAAATACATGAACCTATGTACGACAGATTTTCTCTATGGGAAATTGTACACAGAAAGAGATGTCTGAAAGGCCATTGACCAAAAACATGGTAACTTTACGTATTGAAATTACTTTCTCCTTTACACTTTTTAAATTACTGAAGTTTTCAATGAGCATTTTAGAGTTAAAAGTAGTTAAACTATACAAAGAGGAGTATTAGAATATTAAACGCACAGGTGAAAAATTTATCATTCTAGAAACTTTTCTTATGAATATCAGAAGATGATGACTGATGGATGATGCAGTAAGACACAGTGTCATGATTCTTACATTAGAGTTTTATGAATCCTTTCTACGGCTTCTTCAAGTTCTTCCTTCTGGTCAGGAACAAACCGGTACTCAGATACATATCCTGTAGTATGTTTATATGGGTCATAATCTCCAAGCTCCGCTAAAAAAGAAAGATATCATAGTTTTTTCCATTTCAGGAAAATAGTCCTTAAAATACAGAAATAAAATATTCTTAATATGCTTAAACATTTTTTCAAATGTCTTATTTAAATTCACATATAAGACAACTAAATAATTTTACTAAAACAACTCTGATGAGCATATATGGATGGTAGCAACAAATTCTGGACTTAAAAACAGAAGTTCTATATTTCTGCATTCCCAAAGACTACAATTATATCATCGTTTTTACTTCAATTACTCTTAACAATGTATGTGAAGTAAAATGTTGTAAACAGCATTTCAAGTACAAACACTAGAAATGCTGGAAGTGAAAAACACCCATGACCTCAATATATCCTCTCAGATAATGACACCAAGAAATAGTACATGTGATTCAATACATCTTTGCCTGAAATAATGATCATGGGAATGCAATACAATGCTGCACATATCCCATTACAATTTACACAAAGAAGCAAAATGATAGCAGACAGCCCACTATATTACCCCTATACAAATGCTTCCCCCATGTTAATCTACCTTGCAGCTCCAACCCAGCTCATCTATATGACATTTTTCCTCACATATTTCTTCTAGATTATTTTTAGTCTGCAAGTGTCACAAGGGCAAGGACCATGCTATCTTATTCTCCCCACATCTAGCTTGATTCTTAGAAGGTGTCCAATTGTTACTGGAAGTAGTCTCAGCCTCAGTCTCTAAAATGACAATGCATCCTGGAGCCACCCCACACAGCCACCATATTAACATGAAGAGCTGCAGAGCACTGAGCTCAACACCCATGCCACACGCTGAACCTAGTGATGGCACCTGGCCATACAGACTCTTCACAACAGCAGTGCAGGAGCAATGGGATCTCTGACACATAGAAGCTTGGGTGAGGGTGTGGGGAGAAGAATCAATGAACTCAGATGAGATGTAGATAGAACACATTGTTAGACCCTCTACCTAATCAAGAATCAGTGCTATTCCAGTGACTAAACCTCCATACAGCCTACCATAAGGGATTTGTACTTGGCTCCATTTTTACCTCTTCCGAAGAAACACTGAACAAAACTTGAATTCCAAATAAATTCATTTTTTTTTTTGTTTTGCAAAATCTCATGGATTTCTAAGAAGAGTTTTAGTATGTAAACTCGCTTTTAAAATGCAAATCTGGGGCGGAGCAAGATGGCCGAATAGGAACAGCTCCAGTCTCCAACTCCCAGCGCGGGCGACACAGAAGACCGGTGATTTCTGCATTTTCAACTGAGGTACTGGGGTCAACTCACTAGGGAGTGCCGGACAATTGGTGCTGGTCAGCTGCTGCAGCCTGACCAGTGAAAGCTGAAGCAGGGCGAGGCATCGCCTCACCTGGGAAGTGCAAGGGGAAGGGAATCACTTTTCCTAGCCAGGGGAACTGAGACACACAACACCTGGAAAATCGGGTAACTCCCACC
>NW_016809431.1:1265476-1272699 GCF_001698545.2 Rhinopithecus bieti
AAAAAAAAAAAAAAAAAAAAAAAAAAAATTGCAAATACTTTCTCCAGACATTTCTGAGGCAAATATGTTTAAGTGGCACCTACACTGGATGGCATACGCTCCCAGCTGAGCGGCAGTTTTGACGGGGCAGGGCAGGCGGCCCTGAAGGACATCTTGTTTCACCTGCAAGAAAAACTGATATCTAAAAGAGAAACAAAAAGAGAGATTAACGATCTCTTACACTACTCAAACTTGATATTTTAGACCCTACTCAAACCTGATGTTTTAGACCCTGATAATCAAGGTTAACAACCAATCACCTTCAATTAAAATAAAGCCACCCCCCACTCTTGTGTGAGGGGGCTGTTGAGTGAACAGGAACTACTCAAACATACCTTACAGAGGCAATACAGGGTTGTGGCTAAAAAGTGCGGCTTTCAAGTTCAACTGCTTGGCTTACTTCCCAGCCCCGGCATTCACTACCTCTGTAGCCTTGGGCTGCTGCTTAACCTCTCCAACAGCCAGCCTCCCCACCTGCAAAACTGGAACAGTTGATAGCATTCACCTCACAAGGTGAATGCAAAGGATAACTCCAAGCTCTTTTAAGCTATCATTTATCACTGCCACTGCCACCACAACATGCTCTTACTGGGAGGAATAAATCACAAAGACCCAACCTATATTACATAACACTCTGCCTATTATCTGCTCATTCCAAGTTGCCAAAAGAAAACCTGTTATAACAGCAATGCCATGCACTGTTCTTAACACTATATGATAACTCATCCTAATTAATTTATGTATAATAACTTAGGTTAAGACTTTAAAAATGAAGTCAGTACTATTATTTTCTCCATTGTGCAGATGAGAAAACTGATAGACTCAGAGGGGAAATAACTTGTCCAGGACCTCACAACGAATTAGGCAGCAGAGTTAGAGCTAGAACCCAAGCAATCTGACCCTAGAACTCTCTCAATCAGGATGATATGTAACTTTGATTAGTTCTGTTTTCTTATTCAGCTATTCTGCCAGTGGACTGAGAGGGGCCAGAGGTTTATGAACCAACATAATTAACCATCCACATCATCCTTGGATGCTAGCACTTACACACACGCACACACACTCTCACACACTTCAGCCTGTCCTTTTGTGACTTCTGTTTCTTTTTTTTTTTTTTTTTTTTGAGACGGAGTCTCGCTCTGCCGCCCAGGCTGGAGTGCAGTGGCCGGATCTCAGCTCACTGCAAGCTCCGCCTCCCGGGTTTACGCCATTCTCCTGCCTCAGCCTCCCGAGTAGCTGGGACCACAGGCGCCCGCCACATCGCCCGGCTAGTTTTTTGTATTTTTTAGTAGAGACGGGGTTTCACCGTGTTAGCCAGGATGGTCTCGATCTCCTGACCTCGTGATCCGCCCGTCTCGGCCTCCCAAAGTGCTGGGATTACAGGTTTGAGCCACCGCGCCCGGCCTGTGACTTCTGTTTCATAAGGTGACTCGATGTCATTGGAAAGGGTAGAAAAAAACAAAGGAAATGAACTATAATAATCAGTTATGATAAATATCTCTTCTCCAAATGCTCACAACCAAAGCCCTTAGTGAGGAAATGTTACATTTGTGTTAGCTATTAGATGCTACATTGATTATTTCAAAAAGATCGGTATCAACTTTGATTGCAACCATATGTTTCAGAGAAAATTTGCTCAATGTCCCACTGCCCATTTCAGTAAGTGGCACCCCCACCTTCAGCTGTCCAAGTAAAATAAACTGGGGAACAATGTGTAATCATCCCTGGCACCCACATTCAATCACCAAATATGCTGTTTCTGAAATCTATACTCCTCTCGATCCCCTAGACCAGGTCACTCTCTCCTAAATTTCTAAAACCTCCTCCTAACTGTTCTGCCATCACTCATACTTACTTTCCTTCCAAACCTCCCAAGAGGTAAGTAGGTTCTTAAGATGAAAACAGGATCATGTCACTCTTTCCATTGAAAAAAAAAAAAAAACCCTCAAAAGACTTCCCTTTGCCTTTAGGATAAAGTTCAAGCTCCTTAAGATAGCTTGTAAGACTGACTTCTTACTTCTGCTTAATTCTTGGGCCACTTCTTGCCACTGATCAGTGACCACCCTGTTCCATAATTTGCATACCTTTTCCCAACCCTATTTAACTATTTTCAATTCCCTGAATGTTCATCTGAGCTATTAAATCCACTTGATAATGATCATCTGTGCTCCTCTTGGAGAAGAGAAAAGTAGAGTCAAGTAAAATTAGGAGAACTTAAATACAAAACCTTATAAACAAGGGTGGGCGTGGTGGCTCACACATGTAATGCCAGTACTTTGAGAGGTTGAGGCAAGCGGATCACCTGAGATCAGGAGTTCAAGACCAGCCAGGCCAACATGGTGAAACCCTTTCTCTACCAAAAATACAAAAGTTAGGAAAGGTGGCGCATGTCTGTAGTCCCAGCTACTTGGGACGTTGAGGCAGGAGAAATCACTTTAACCCAGGAGGTGGAGGTTGCCATGAACTGAGATTGCGCCACTGGACCCCAGCCTGGGTGACAGAGCAAGACTCTGTCTCAAAACAAACAAACAAACAAAAAACCTTATCAACAAAAGAGACAACTGTGAGAATTATCACTGCTTGCTGCTGGAAACTTGCACTTTACTACACCCTCCTCCTTCTCTATTGGCATCTTCAAATTTCTTTTCCTGAAGTGTATTTTTTAAAGAAAGGGGTCAGAGATGCAAGTGTCTCTTTCTCTATTAAGACTTTGAGACTGTGCATGGTGGTTCCCACCTGTAATCCCAGTACTTTGGGAGGCTGTGGAAAGAGGACTGCTTGAGGCCAGGAGTTTGAGACAGCGTAGGCAATATAGTGAGACCCCCATCTCTACAAAAAATAAATTAGCCAGGCTTGGGGGTATATGCATGCAGTCACAGCTACTTGGGAGGCTGAGGCAGAAGGATCGTCTGAGCCCAGAAGGCTGAGGTTGCAGTGAGCCGTAACTGCACCACTGCACTCCAGACTGGGCAACAGAGTAAGACCTTCTCTCAAAAAAAAAAAAAAAAGACTTTAACATCTGACTAGACCATCAAATCTTTTGCCAAATACAGAAATGATAGACATCTGCTTCAAAGACAAAAGGAGAGGAACAGAGGAACAGAGAGATTAAAAATATATAGTAGAAAACAAAGAGCTAAAACACAGACAAACAGATACAAAGAAACAGGAGCCACATCACATTGGCAACTGCATTCCTAGTATCTAGGGCTCAGCACATAGGAGCTGTTTAATAAATACTTGTTGATTTGCAAGTTGGCTACATGGATAAACAGAGAGAAAATTCTAAAAACTGGCAACATTATTTGCTGTCTCTGAGAAATTCATAAAGAAAAAAACACCTATTCAAACTTCCCTAGTTAGCCTGCCCTTTAAAGATATCACAGATCTTTAACTCCCTGCATTAAAAAAAAAACACATCAAAAATTGAAAGCAAACTATTTTAATTTAAAACTTGATTTTATTGTATCTAGCATCTTACTAGAGTCATGAGGCAAATTTGTGATAAAGCAAAATCATATTTTCATATGCTAAACATTTTATAGTGTCTCAGGGCCTATTTTAAGTTAACTATATATTGCTTATTTTGTTTATTTTATGGGGCTTATAGTAAATTTAGCATTTTATTTAAATTAGAGCAAGTTAGAGTTGCTGAGTCTTTCCTTCTATGTCATTCTGATTAAAGCTATGAATGAATGCTTGAGTCCTTGTTTATCTCTGGCTTTAATTAGGGTGAACCTATGTGCCAGTTTGCCTAGGAGAGTACTAATTTATGCCTATTATGAATATATAATTATTAATAACTCACTTCATCATTCTCTAAAGCGTCAAAGTTTGGACAATAAATTATACTGTGACTCTAGTTATACTGTACCATACTGGGGGGAAAATGCTAACTAAAAATATCTACTTAACAAGGAAGTTTCCAGAATACATTGCGGTATACAGCAGAGGCTTCATGAAGCAGTTTCTGGTTACCTCCTTTTGTAAACTAACAAACCGATGTATATGCACTGCCCCTGAGACTTTGATTTCTAGGTGGGGAGGAGTGTTCTATCTTCCACTCTATCTGTACTTAACACGCCACCACCACCAGTACAACACAACAGACAGGCCTGAAATGTTGGCCTCACAGTTTTCTATTTATCTAATGTGTGTTGAAAATAGCTAAACTGATACCAAGGATGTACAAGTCGTTGAGATCCATTAACAATTTAACAATTAGAGGCAAGAAGAACAGACAAGGATTTTTTTAAAGAAGGGGTAGAGAGACAGAAGCTCAAAACAGAAGGCTCCTGTGACATTCCTGGCCAAAAACAGTCGCAAATGCTCATACCAAAGAATCCTACAGTGCACCTTCTAACGATGTGAGACCCTGCTGAGAAAATTGAAGGAGGTAGGGACAGGGAGGAGTTTGATTTCAGGTGATAGGTGAATGTGAAACAGGAGAATCTAGAGGAGAGTACCAACCTATACAGAGGTAATAAGGGGCGTGATCATTACCTTCATCCCACAAAGAGCAGGAACACAGCATTTTATCTAACCAGTCTTGATAAAATTTAAATGTGAGAGTCAAAGGGAAACATTTAAATCATAACATGATATTATATAATGCAGAAAATGGCACACAGGACTTAGCAGAAAAACAGTAGAGAAAAATCATAACTCTTTCACCTCTAAAGTTGAAAACCAATGATGAAAATATGGAAACAAATAGCAGTAACATCACCTTACATTTAGATAGTCCTTTAAAGCTCACAAAGTCCTTTCACTTCCATAAGAAAATGTAACCCTCAACTCTGAGGTAGATGAGGACCATTACCTTCAGTGAAAGGAGGAGACAGGGACTCAGGAAGTAAGCACAGGACTGAAGGTCACACAGGAAGTGAAGAAGCTAAATAAAAAAAAACCCACCTCACTTTGGGAGGCCGAGACGGGTGGATCACGAGGTCAGGAGATCGAGACCATCCTGGCTAATATGGTGAAACCCCATCTCTACTAAAAAAAATACAAAAAACTAGCCGGGCGAGGTGGCGGGCGCCTGTAGTCCCAGCTACTCGGGAGGCTGAGGCAGGAGAATGGCATAAACGCGGGACGCGGAGCTTGCGGTGAGCTGAGATCTGGCCACTGCATTCCAGCCCGGGCAACAGAGCGAGACTCCGTCTCAAAAAAAAAAAAAAACCCACCTTCACCAAGGGAAGATTCTGGGTTGCAAAAAGAAGACAAGAACTTAATGTTAATCCTCAGCAAAATGCTGTGAAATATTATTTAAAAAACTAAGAAAAAAAATCAAACACCTGTTTTGAGACTCTAAAAAGTATTATGAATGAGTCATTTGGAAGTAACATTATTTTCTTTTTTTAGAAAGAGTTTTAAGATCCTTAAAAGTTCAGGGAAATTCCAATGGCATTTCAGATAGGGCTGTCAGCAAGACAACTGACAGATTTTCACTTCAGGCAGGCTGAAACCTGATCTTGCCCTGGTCACCACTGAATCTCCTTTTACTCAGCACACTGGAACATGGTACTCCAGATAGTTACAGAATGAAGTGTAAGTGCATTCTGTCTTGACATACAATTTCAAGAAATGCAGGCTAGAGGGGATAGTAAAATGATTCATAGTTAAATCAACACCTACAATAAGAAGGGTCTGATTACTGGATTGACTTAAACATACAAAAAGACCTATCTCATGGCTCCAAGCTGGTCTTTTCCTAATGTTTTAATTAATAATTTGAAAACATAAAACAATAATCATTATTTCCATGTCAGCTACCTTTATCATTATTGAACACTTACATCTTTGCATTAGGGTAAGTACTTTGCAAGTACACTCTTACATATTCCTCCAAGCATCTTTTTGAAGAAATACTATAATGCCATTGCACGGATGAAAAAACTGAGACTTTACAAAAGGCTATGCAATCTTCTCAGGATTACAGAACTAGTGAATGACAAAGCAAGGATGCAGACCTCAGCCTTTCTGACTCCCAAGCCTGTCTTTCTAACCAATATATGTATTATACTTATCAAATCTGTGGAGGATACAGAGCTATGAAGGACAGGATGTCACGTTTTGAATTAGAACTGAAAATCAGTTTAACAGACCTCCTGAGGACACACATTATTTATAGTACTAATAAAGAAAAGAGAGATCAGATTTATTCTGTATAGACCATCAGGGAATTATTTCTTATTGAATTTCTTAGTGCTTTTCAAAGTAGGTTCCTACCTAAAAGTGCTTAATAAGAAGCTGGTTGATGTATCAGAAATGTTCTACAAGGGTGGAGTACAGAATATATGACCTCAAAGTCCCCTCAATTTCATTTACTTCAGAAAACATCTTAGAACACAAGTGGGACTCCAAGTTGATGATTCTATTAACTTACATTTTTCATAATCTGAAACTTTATTTTTCTATCACATTCATTCCAGATCTTTTTTTCTACATCAGTGTCCTTCTGAAATACTGCATATATTAATAGCATGACCATGTATATACCTGAGAAGTTCCCTGTAGCATTATCTGTATTTTTTTTTCTTTTTTTTCTTTTTTTCTTTTTGAGACAGAGTCTAGCTCTGTCACCTAGGCTGGAGTGCAGCGCCACGATCTCGGCTCACTGCAACCTCCACCTCCCTGGTTCAATTCTCCTGCCTCAGCCTTCCGAGCAGGAGTAGCTGGAAGTACAGGAGTCCGCCACCACGCCCAGCTAATTTTTGTATTTTTTTAGTAGAGACAGGGTTTCACTGTGTTGGTCAGGCTGGTCTCGAACTCCTGACCTCATGATCCGCCCACCTTGGCCTCCTAAAGCTCTGGGATTACAAGCGTGAGCCACTGCGCCCAGCCCTAATTTTTTTAAAAAAGGAAACAACCTGGATGGCCAAAACATACAGTTAATTATGGAATACAATGCAGCAGTAAAAAGACTGGGTTACAGCATTTTGGGAGGCCGAGGTGGGTGGATCACCTGAGGTCAGGAGTTTGAGATCAGCCTGCCCAACATGGTAAAACACTGTTTCCACTAAAAATACAAAATATTAGCTGGGCGTGGTGGTGGGCACCTGTAATTCCGCTACTCGGGAGGCTGAGGCAGGAGAATCGCTTGAACCCAGGAGGGAGGGGTTGCGGTGGGCTGAGACCCCCCCCCTGACCCCCCCCCGGGGGGATGAGTAAAACCCCCTAAA
>NW_016809431.1:1272991-1299965 GCF_001698545.2 Rhinopithecus bieti
AAAAAAAAAAAAAAAAAAAAAAGGGCTGGGTTAGATGGTGAAAGAGGCAATACAATATGTATGAAATAGTAACATGTCAAAAAAATACACACAAAAGATTATGTATAAGCATGTTTATGATAGCATGATAATTCATATCAAAAAATTACAATCTAACAGCCAATGCAGAGTAGGCTAGCACAATTTTCCAAAGAACTAAATTAAGATAAACACTCAACTTGAAAATGCTGGCAGAAGTATGTTCTTCCTTAAATAGCATGTATCTGGAGATTTTGCTTTTTGGTTTCAGTTCTTGCTTTTGCCAAAATTATCTCATGTGACTCCTCTTTTTCAGGTCCATTAATGGTAATATATTCATGTAAATCAATAATCAAATGAATAATATATGTATATCAATGTATTAAATGCACATTTAACTTACCTAAATTCAACCATATGTTTTAGGCAACAAATCATGGACACTAATTGTAAGCCAGCTATGTCATTGTGCTCTTAACTACACAAGCTGGTCTAAAACTTTCAATACAACTGGTTGTACTGAAAATATTGTGGGTTGTAAATTATACAAAAAAATCCATGTATTCTGTTTATGATCCATCTGTAGATTCTGTTGGGAAATTTCTGTTCATGTGTGTGGTGAACAGAGGTGAAGTAATGCATTATAAAACAATGATCTTTTTTATCCCTTCTTAAAATTAACTCAAGTATTTTTGGAACCTAACCCCTATTTAAGATGTAATTCCACCATACATCTAGAAAAAGGATAGAATGAAATAAGTATTAACATTCTTCAAACATAGTATGAGACATGGACAATCATAAGAGCTTTATATACAGTATTCTATTTAATGCTTAAGAAAACCTTGAAACAGGTACATCTCCAGTTTTACAACTGACACTTAGGCACAGGCAGAGATTACTCACAACCTGACTATGAAGGACTTTCATTTTATTTTTTAAAAAATGTTGTGCCCTTGCAATTCCCTAATGAGTTACAGATATAAGTGTATTTTTTTATAGCACTTGAATTCAATTTCCCTCTGAAATTCTAATGAAAATACCATCCCTCTCCTCAACACTTCCTCTCCATCCTAATGGCCCTTTCCCCAGAAAGATGTGCTCTGCAAAAGCTTAAACTGCCATGTCTGCTTTTCAAAGTGCTCACTAACAATGTGATAATGAACAACGTGAATGCAGACATCTGCTTGGTTCTAAAAATGAAGTTTGGGCTGGCACAGTGACTCATGCTGGTAATCCCAGCACTTTGGGAGGCCAAGGCAGGAGGATTGCTAGAAGCCAGGAGTTCAAGATCAGCCTGGTCAACATAACAAGACAAAAAAATAAAAAGTATTAGCTAGGTGTAGGGGCACAAACCTGTAGTCCCAGCTACTCCTGAGGCTGAGGCGGGAGGATTCTGTGACCACAGGAGTTTGAGGTCACAGTGAGCTATGATTACACTGCTACACTCTAGCCTGCGTGATACAGCAAGACCCTGTCTCTTAAAAAATTAAATACAGGTTATGAAATATAATATTTTCATCAATCAATCATTACAGTTCAAATAGATTACATCTTAAGTTGAGGGATAAAATAAAACAAAGTAAAAATGAGGCCTAAATATGGCACTTGAAAGTGGGATGAAAAAGGTCCAATTAGCCTACCCTCTTCTCATTCTTCTGTGTGCAGTCCAGAATAAAGACAAAAGAAAGTCTGAGACAGATGAAAGCATGGAATAGAAACAAAACCATAGGCTATGAAAGACATGATTTCAACTTTTTCAAAGGAGGTATGAGGCTTTATTTGCGCCCCAATATGGGTTCACTGGGAAAACTGACCACTTAGTGTTAAGTTAGGGAATATGCTTTTGTTTTTGCTACCACATGCAGCTAGGTCATCAGTGGAATAAGTTAAAATATAACTGGTCTGTTCTTCATAAGCCCTTTCAGTTGTTGACATGTACTATTTTGACAACCTAATCAATATCGATAGGAAATTCTGTCTTACTAATATCAAATATTTGGTGACAAAGGTGAAGTAATGCATTAAAACATTGGTTTCCATTCTTAATACTAAAAGCAATTATCTTCTCGTTTCCTATAGAGATAAATGAAACACCTGGAAAACTAATATTTAAGCTACAACCAATTAAAAAGAAATAACTGGCTGTGCAAATGTATATTTAGAAGTACAAACCGAGCATCAAAATATCCTTCCTTTAGGCAGTTCAAATGACTTCCATATGAATACAAAGGCTGAATGCATGCTTAACAATAATGACACAGAAATGTTTCATCACTGCAGACGTAAAATATATCATCACGTCACCCAGGTTCATGCCATTTTCAAATACATCTATCGTCAGACACCGATCAACTTCATGCAATGCTAGTTTAAATTTTACCCTCACAAGAGATGCATTACAAAATGCAGGGAGACACACATCCAAATGTTTAGCCCAATTTTAGTATGTTTTAAATAAAGCTTTTTGTATATGCAATGCATGTATCTGTTCAGAAACAAAGTCAATACTATACCTGGTTATTTCTTCTTTGAGTTTACATGGATCTTCAGCATAGAATTTAATACCAAAATACAAAGTATATGGAGGTCCAGCTAAAATAAGAAATGGAAATTAAATTTCACTAAAATCATAAAATAGTCAAAGTTACAGTATAATATTATACGGCTATTTACAATTACACTCCAAAAATGTCTAAAGAAACAAGAAAACAAGATAGAAACAGCAAAGTTCAGAACTGTGACAGTAGGACCTTGACACATACACACACAGATAGAAGACATGGCCAAATACACCAGAATGTTGCTGGTTCTTATATCTGGTTGGTAAGGTTATAGACAATTTTTATTATTTATGTTTTTCCCATTTTCTATAATATATATGTAATTTTCATAGTGAAGAAAGAAAAAAAAATGGTTTAAAAAACCACCCACTTATCATTTCATTAAAAAAAAAATAGTTTTTAAACCTATCTGCAAAAAGCTGAAAACAACTTAAATGCTCAGGAGCAGGTGGACTATTTAAGTCAGCCCCAGCCACCGGACATATACCATGCAAATGCTCAGACAGAAAGGTATCTGCATGTGCTGATGTGGAAAAGACCAACAAAACAATCTAAATTCCCTTCCTTTTGTTGAAAAAGGGAATATTTGGGTGTTTTTTTTTTTTTTTTTTTTTTTCCTGGAAGAGCCAACAAAAAAAAACAAAAATTACTAAATCGGCAAATCTGGGAGAAGGGCTAGAAATGGTGGTGCTATCTTAAGAATTTTCTTATGATAACTCTTACCTTTTTTTAATGGGAAAAAAGTCATCAGTTAGGCTACATAATAAAATTAGGGACAATATTTGTTTCATTCTTAAACACTGCTGAATCTAAAAATGTGTTCTCACATATTTAAGAAAACCTTTCTCATCTAATTCATTTACCAAAGAAGAACTATGCCTACAAACTTTTTTTTTTTAAATCAGAAACAAAGCTTGGACTTGTATGTACATGGACAAATAAAAAATAAATACATACTCATATTGTGCAAGAGGACACAAACCCCTTGGGTGCCAAACACATTATATTATGTTTTTACTAGGAAATATTTTTATTTCTGAGGGTATCAATCTAATCTGTACTGTTTCCAAAACTGCGTATCTCCAAGCCATGCAGTAACTAGATCTAATATACTTTGTTTTTGAAAGGATTTGTTACCTGGTATACCAACTGGTAGTTACGGGTGTTAATTGTTTTGCAACAAAAGCTCTCCCACGCATTAAAAAGAAAAGACATGAAGCATGCATCTCAGTAAAAGTCTTCCATACTGTCTAAACTGACATAAAGCAACCCCAGTCTTGCTATTCTTAACTGAATAAAGTCACAAATTTAGAAACTGGGGAAAAGAAATTAAACAGAACAAGAATAAAGGTATCATGTATTTATAACTTATGAACTATGTTACTATTTATTAATATTACATACACATACTTATGTGTGCAACACACTGGAACCCTGTTCTTGGCAAGTGGGAGATAATCAAGATGAGGATCCTGCCTCTCCCCTCATCTATGCCTTCCTGTGTAAGACACTCGTTATGCTACAGCTTTTTTAAAAACTAAATTTTAAAAGAAAACTGCTAGAATTTCTTATTATTGGAGTTGATTCCTTATGTTTAATTTTTATGTTTGTTTAATCACTGTGTTTGTATTTCTAACAAATACACCTCTATCCCTGAACATAAGATGTCAGGGAGGCACAGACTATTAAATATTTAGAAGACCCAGGAAGTCCATCCTCAGGTTATCCGTCTGTGTCAATCAAGCACCGTGTTCCTGAGCAGATGGGCCTGTCTGTGCCCACAGGCAGCTGGGGTTAGTACCTAGGGGGCGGGGAGGAGCACAGATGCTGTTGAGATGGTACACAAAGAGAAGAGGCCTTCTTCAGGCCCCAGAGTTGCTTCTATTCTCTGGAACATGACAGATTATACCCTATTCACCAAGCCTGCACATTTCAAATATTCAGTATGAACAGTTAAACAAAAATGTTAAAAGTACACAATTAAAAAGATTTGGTTTTGGCTAATTTTCTCTAAGTTCTTCTGGCCCAAACTAGCCTTTCATTTCCCATTCACATATAAAATGGCTGTGTTCTAAATATAAGGCATCATTACCATTTGGTTACATTTCATAAGGTACAACAATGTTTCATAAACATTTGATTCTCAACAATAGCAACTTGGTAACATATGCAAGGCATGTGAAACTCCAAGGAGTTAACAACTTGCCTAAAATCACTGGGAAGAAAAAAAAGTTTGCTAATATCTAGAGCTCAGCGCTTTGGGGTGCACTATTCTATCTATATAGCTTCTCAGGGACACACAAAATAGTAATACCTTTAGAGTAAGATAATACTCTCATATGCATCATGGTTTCAGAGAGCAATCAAAGGCTATAGAAATGAACATTTGGACAAGGATATGTTCAGCCAGATACTTTTTGGCTTCCTATTCTAAGACTATAAAAAAGTAAGGTGCTGATAATTCAAATTACAAAATTACTGTCTTGAATCCACGTCATGCCATGGACTCAACGTTTAAGAAACTCTTATGTAAAGTAAAGTTAATATTGTTTCACTTTAGCAAAAAATACAGAAGCCAAAAACTAGGAATCCTCTATCTTTTATGTAGACTAATTTTGAGGTCTTTGATAAGGAGTTTCTCATTAACTCAAGGAGAAATAAATCAAGATTAACTACAAGCATTCTGGTAACTAGCAAATGTTCTGTCATTTTTATAGATTCTCTTTCTGACTAATCTATCAGAGATTTGATAGCCATTTTCCTTCACTATCAAATAATTTCATGAGAAAAAATGGAAGGATTCTTCAGTCACTAACATTTCTTCAATTATAATACTAGTTGTTTTACTCTTACTATGCATCAAAAAAAATTTTTTTTTTTTTGAGACAGAGTCTCACTCTATCGCCCAGGCTGGAGTGCAATAATGGGATCTCAGCTCACTACAACCTTTGCCTCCTGGGTTTTAAGCCATACTCTCTGCCTCAGCTTCCTGAGTAGCTGGGATTACAGGCACTCGCTACCACATCCGGCTAAATTTTGTATTTTTAACAGAGACTGGGTTTCACCATGTTGGCCATGCTGGTCTTGAACTCCTGACCTCAGGTGATCCACCTACCTCAGCCTCCCAAATTGCTGGGATTATAGGTGTAAGCCACAATATCCAGTCTACATCAAATTTTTAATATTGCATTTTTAGAATGAAAAAGTGACTGCATTATAGACTGATACATAAATAAAATATTTCATACCATGTAAATAAGTAGACACTTTAAATGTGCTTAGGAACACTTTAATAATGCACCTTAAAATAATTTATATTTTTTCATCACCTTGATAGAAATATCAACTTTTTTTCCTATAAAAGAAACCTGTGAGTTTATTTTAAAATAATCGGCTGGGTGCGGTGGCTCACGCCTGTAACCCTAGCACTTTGGAAGGCTGAGGTGGGTGGATCACCTGAGGTCAGGAATTTGAGACTAGCCTGGCCAACATGGAGAAACCCCATCTCTACTAAAATATTTAAAAAAAAAAATTACCCAGGCATGGTGGTGGGCGCCTGTAATCCCAGCTACTTATAAGGCTGAGGCAGAAGAATTGCTTGAACGCAGGAGGCAGAGATTGCGGTGAGCTGAGATCACACCATTGCACTCCAGCCTGGGTGCCAGAGCAAGATACCATCTCAAAAAAAAAAAAAAAAAAAAAAAAAAAAAAAAAAACCAAAAAAAAAAAACTNGCTCACGCCTGTAACCCTAGCACTTTGGAAGGCTGAGGTGGGTGGATCACCTGAGGTCAGGAATTTGAGACTAGCCTGGCCAACATGGAGAAACCCCATCTCTACTAAAAATATTTAAAAAAAAAAAATTACCCAGGCATGGTGGTGGGCGCCTGTAATCCCAGCTACTTATAAGGCTGAGGCAGAAGAATTGCTTGAACGCAGGAGGCAGAGATTGCGGTGAGCTGAGATCACACCATTGCACTCCAGCCTGGGTGCCAGAGCAAGATACCATCTCAAAAAAAAAAAAAAAAATCATTCCTGAAATTTTTCTGGTTTTCCAATTGGTATTTTTTTAATCAGTTCAAATACACTAGAGCTGTAACTTGTAAACTCCAGTGGTTTCCACTACAGAGGTGGAAATGCAGTGAGAAACAACAATGATGCTGACGTTCATAGAAACAGGACTTTCTGATGGCTTTGCAGTCCAGGTTTCCAGTTCCTTTTGGGAACAGAGCTACATTCCTGCCCTTGGATCCATGGAGCATCGCACAACCAATACTACCGCAGGAAACAAGCTGACACACACAGAAAATACAGACTCAGAATGGGGGTAATGAATGCCAGAAGAATCCACTCCGTTTTGATTAGCAATAATTCACACAGTTCAGCAAAATGCTTTAATGGGGAACAGAGTTTCAGTTTAGGGAGATTAAAACGTTTTGGAGATGGACAGTGATGACGGGTACACAACAATGTAAATGTACCTAATGCTTCTGAATTGCACACAAAAATGGTTAAAAGAATCCATTTTATATGTTATGTATATTTTATTTCAATTGAAACAGACAATTTTTTTTAAAAAAAGAGTATTCTTTTGCACACTTAAGGAGCCTCTGTGTTTGTGCTTATAAATAAAAACTTGGGTTCTGGAAATTAAGATTAAGGAATATATACTTAATTATATTGTGTTTCCTTATAATATTCGTATTGATAAAACCAAAAAGCTAGTTTCCAAAAATGGTCTCTCTCTGAAGACCACTTTTCAGGTCACAAAAGCACCTCTTACTGGCTTAGAAAACTGAGTGGTCTGAATGGCAAAACTATGCCATAAACCAAGAAACTCAAGCTCTTTAAAAGCTTGGACATTATGACCTATCCCTGCAGTCCCCCTACCACCCATTAATGTCTATTTGCCTTTTTGGTTTTAAGGTCAAATTTTAAAGACAAGCATACAGAAAAACCACAGACAAAATCAAGGGAAGGCCTGCGTCTAGGACAAATTCAGTACCAAGATCCACTCAGAGACTGATTAAATTTAATATGAGTTTGGAGAAGGCCTAGCAATGCACACAATACACACATTCCCATATTCTGGCACTCGAGTACTAGTACTCACTTCTCCAGTACTTAAGCCCACTTCTGCATCCAACTAACCACGGACTTTGTCATTGCTTTCAAGCCACCCTTTAACAAAGCACAAGTTAAATACCTACTGTTGATCAGTTCTTTGTGCTCAGCAAGAGTTTTTGCAGGATCCAGCCAATACTGTGTGAGGAAGAAAAGGACAATTAAAGAAATTAGTTGCTTTTCATTAGCTTTTACTTCAAGAATATTTGCAAAATGTTACTTAAACAACACTTTAAAACTTGGCAAGTTAAACACTTCCCTCACATACACACATAAACATACATAAGAGTTTTCTGCAGCAAGAACAGTAAAAGAAAAAACGGGCCAGTCTTGTTGGCGCCCACCTGAAATCTGAGCAGGGGAAGAAGGACTGCTTGAGGCCAGGAGTTTAAGAACACCCTGGCCAATATGGCATGACCCCATCTTTAAAGAATAACATTAAATTAAACATAAAATACAAAGAGAAAGATGATGTTGATGTTGGAAGAGAGGCAAAGAAGAACAGCAGTATTTGCTGGGTCCCTGGTTGAATTATCATACTGATTATAATGTTACATCCAAATGCTTATGGGTGACTTCTGACTACTTTTTGTGGGAAAATAATGGCCTCAAAAAAATGTCCTCCAAGTCTCTTTCCAAAGTCTCCATCATCCCAAGCACTGCTCCCCTCAGAGCCATGTCTCCTCCTAATACATCCTCACCATCTTCGCTTCCAGTCTCATCCCTACAGGTATTGTTGCTAGGCATTAGGAAGAAAGCAATCAAATCCTCATTAAGGATCCAGGAGAGCAGTTCAGCACAGTGGCTAGGGCCTAAATCCCAGGGCAGACCCACAGGGACTCTGTTCTGACTCTCCCTATGTCATTGCCATGTAACTTGGGACAAGTGACTGGACACCACTGAACCTTCCTCATAAGGTTGCTGTGCAGATTAAATAAATTAATCCAGGTAAAGTCTTTAAAATAGCCCCTAGCTCAGGCTACACACACCAAGAATGACTAGGTCACCTTTAATAACTGCCTTTGGCCAGTCTAAAATACCTGTTTATTAATTCAAATTAACAGTTAATGAATAGAATTTCAAGTGCTGACAGGAGAATTTGGGGCCCTGGGGAGAGGCCTTTCTTTAAATCTCACAATTATGAAGTAGAATTAACGAAGGAAAGAGATGAGGTAAGCTTCTAGCTTCGCTTCTCCATCTGTGGGAAGAGCAGGGCAGAAGCCAAAGAAGCACAGAGGGCACTGGAGTTCCCACAAAAGCAGAGTCAAAGGGATAAGGGCTGCCCTGGAGGGTCAGGGGAGGGCAGAGATGGAATCACTCCCCTCCTAGCCAGATGTTGGGGACCCCCAGGGCCAAGCCACTCAGTTTCCATTTCCTCATGTTCCTTAATGAAGAAGGGGCAATTCCCACCACAGTGAGGTAGGAGCTGACCCACCTTGAGCCACGTTCCTCCCAACACTCATGCGCTGGCCCAGGTCCTCACTTTCCTTCCCCTCAGTTGAGGGCAGAATGCTTGTTCTGCTATGTAACGGCAGTAGTAATTATAAATGGCAATTACAATGCTTTATGCAATCCCCTTACCTTTTATTCCTAATTATGAATAACAATTATTCATACTATGAATACTATGACTATGAATATGACTGTTGTAGTCATTTTACTGTAAAATTTTATTACTATACTAAACTCTATTCATGCGTACATAAGCTTCATTATTTGCTACTCATAGCAGTTTCCATTTTTTGACTTTTTTTTAAAAAAAGTAGAGTAACCAACATATCTAACTGCAGCAACTAAAAACACAATGTTCGTTATTCTGGTCTTCACCATTTCTTATTTTTCAAAGATCTAGAATCGCTCACTTTTAAAACAGACAATGTATTTGAAGCAGAGGATGTGTCAGTGAAATGCTCTTGGAGCCCACAGCAACTAAAAATGAGGCTTTGGTGTTAAAATTATGATTCCCAGGGAAACTGTAGTTCATTTAAGTAGAGTAAAATCAACCCAAACAGTAAGCTGTGTGTTGGACACAACGCGGACCCATCCCTTTACATATATAAAGCTGTGGGTTCTTCATGAAATGGAAACATGAGGTGAAGGAACGGTTTCTTGCCATTCATTTTAAACAAAAGGTTTTACTATCCCCAGAATTTTCAATGAAGAGAAACCCAAGGAAAACAAACACAAATACTCATTAATACTTGCATTCGGTTTCCACTGCTACCATAACAAATTACCACAAGCTTAGAGGCTAAAATAACACCCCTTTATTATCTCAGAGTGCTGAAAGTTAGTGTCTTTCTTTGCTTCAAATTTCACAAGACTAAAATCAAGATGTCAGCCTGCTGGGGTCTTGGAAAGTTGGTTGGCTAGGGGACCGTATTCCCCAGAGCACAGTAAGGGAGGGGGCTTATAGATGGGTCATTAGAGGCTCCCAGTTTCTCCAGGTGTCAAGGCACACGTAACATTGGAATTAATTTCAGGCCCTACACCACACTTACACATGAGGTGTCAATATGTGCTTGTGGCAAGAAGGGAAAAAAGGAGCCTCTGGTCTTACTACTCTCTGTCTAATCTTGTTCTGAAACTAGTAAGAAGCAAAATCAGAGAGTTTTAATTTCTCCTCCTATCATCATCCCAAAAGACAACCTTTGCAATTTTTTTTTTTCAGATTTTCAATTCGATTCATTTTGTTTTGTTTTGTCTTTGTTTTCCTGTCTCCAGAATGCTTTTAGTCATTAAAGCCAGGTAAAGAAAATAGGAAGAAAATTTTAATTACATGTAATGGCAAAAAAAATTTAATCTCTTAAAATTTTACATTAATGATAATCTGTACTATTTTAAAATAAATCTCTTTCCTTGCGAGTGATTAAATTTGTGAGGTGAAAAAGGTAAAATAACAGTTTCAAGTAAAGTTAGAAATCACAATTCTGCAGCACAAAGCAGCAGCAGCAAGACTCAGTCAAAGGCTATTCAATCAACTCACTGCACATTTGCTATGCTAAGCGTCACCCTAGAGCCAGCCACGCACAAATCTCATTTGATCGAAATGGAAACCAGGGGTTACAGGGGTCAGACAATGATAAATGCCCAAGAAGATAAACAATAAACACAAGTCACCAGGTTTCAGAAGCCAAGATCTTGAAATATAAAACCCACTTACGTTCAACCAAGGGAAAGATGTGACCTTGGAACCAAAGCTGTCACACTATGATGGCACTTGTCACCATTCATTATCAACAAGCAATCAAACACAACACATGGAAGATCACAGTGAAACACATCAGCCTGTTACTCTATAGCTTAAGAGAAAAAAAGGACACAAAAATTTGCCAATGAACACAATGTCCCTGTTTTAAGGAATACATCCAGAATATGGGTCATGGAGTGCCAATATTCTGAAGGCAGACTCTAAAACTAGGATATCATTCTTTCATTCATTCATCACTTATGGATATCCACTATACATGTTCTTTACATGACATGTCAGACACTATCCTGAATAGTATGAGAACACAAAGTTGAATGAGACCCGTGACTAACCTTGCACTCACAGCCTAGCAGGAGACACACAGCCATGTAATTATAATACAATGTGGTGAGACAATAATTAATTGTATAAGATGAATACATACGACATAATAAAATCATGTACAAGGAAAATTAACTGCAGGGTGAGTATACAATGGCTTTATTGGAAAAAAATCATTAAATAGCATTGTCAAAAAAAAAACTTTCTCAAAATACATAAATGAGGGATAACAGAGCCTTAACTCTGTATAAAGTACATGTCTATCAGCTCAACTACTCTTAAAGCAAGTGGGTAAATTTCTAAGTAATAACACAGAATGTAACACTCCAAGTCCTTTACAATTGAACACTCTGTTGAAGTCAGTGTTGCCTAATAGCTAACAAATACACAGCTAAACAATCAATATTCAAGGAAAACTTCCAGAAAGAGAAGTAGTCCATTCAGTCTTTCCACCTGCCCCAAGTGAGGGGCAAGAGGAGCAGAGAACTGAGAACTATGCAGTGTGGTGCCCTAAGAGACTGTTCTTCTGAAGTCTCCTAGAGTTCTAATAGAATAAACCCTAAATTTTTTTAAATAAAGGAAGGACAGCATGCAACAATAAAAGCCATGTTGCATCTTATTTCACACCGGGTCCAATGTTGATTCAGAGAATGGCTTCTCTGAATTGTACCCTGGTGTGCTGCCTCTTGCCTAGCCAGATGGTCACGAGAAGAAATAGCCCATCTCTCATTCTCTCTCAACATTTAAGCTGTCCATTCTCTGGGATAATCACTCAATCACTTTCCCCTTCCCCACTCCCCTCTCTCTCCTATTTCAAACATATATTATGCAGTTTGTATATGCTGACAAGCTGGATGAGATCCCATTTTGTAGAAAGGTAACAATGAACCCAAACAGACCCTGCTCTCTCATCCTGATTTTGTACAGTCAGCTCCTAACATATTATACCCTAAACACTCAATCACTAAGGAGTCATGGTGACAGTCCTCTCGGACTCTGCCCCTTTGCCAGAGTGGAAGAGGTAAAGCAGCTATAGAGCCTTACCACTTCAGGCCTGTCAATCTTAATCACAGCACTGATGTAACCCGGAGAGCAATGACATACCCTTCTTACTCTCTGACAGTCCTGGCTAAATGCCCTTGGCTGCTTTCACCCACCTTGGCTGATAATGTCTCAATGTCATCAATTTCCTAGGTAGCAGCATCAGAATTAGGTTTCGAAACTCTAATACTGTCCAGCCAATCACTATCCTAACCTTCAAAAGATATATATTAAATTGAGGGTCCAACCTTTCATTTGTCAACTGTTCTTTTGGAGTCTCCTAGCGCTATAATAGTAGAACAAACCCTAAAAAATTTTTAAAAGAAAGGACAGCATGAAATAATGAGAGTTTGCTGCATCTTATTTCACCCGGGGTCCAATGTTGACTCTCCTTTGTAGAATTTAAGAATATTACATTGACAGTTAATAAAGTTTCCTGTAGGCCAAATAAAAGGACTTAAAAGCACACACAGTTTTCATTAATATAGCAAAACAGCCTCTTGATCTAAGAGAGTAAAACAGGATTGGCCATGTATCAGGGACAACACAGCCACAAAGATCCCAAAAGTGATACAACAGGTCATTCTTGGGGAGTTCTAGGACTCAACATAATTCACATACATGTTTCAAGGAATCCAGGACTTGGGTTATAGCTATTTGTGCTTTTCCCACAGACCCTGTAAACAGATCTAAGGCCCTCGAAGCAACATCAAGAAGATGTGATTTTAATTTGATCCTTCATGAGTCACAGAAGCCTGAGGACCTCAAGTAAAACCACCATAATAGAGCTATCTTGCAGTGGCGACAAAAACAAGGACCTGTCATTGGAGTGATCTACAGGGAGGGAGAGGTAATTACAACTGGCCCCATTTTTCAGCAAAAGCGAATTTCAAGGAATCTCTGTTGGACCATGTGGCTTCTCATAAAGTGTCAATGGCCCCGGGAATACTCCTCATTTCTCATCCATGGACCTGACACCACTGTAAGGTTACAGAAATGCAATAATAACAGCTAACATTTATTAAATTTTTACAATGTGACAGGCACTGTTGTGGACTTTACATGATTTACTCTTTTAATCCTCTTAATAATTCTATGAATAACTACTTTAATTGCCATTCCATAAATGAGGAAAATGAAACACTAAGTAAACAACTTGCCCAAAAGTACAGAACAGCAGCTCCAAGGAACTGAAGCCATTCCATCTTACATTCGGGCCCAGATACTTTCTAGAATATTGTCTGAGAAGTAATGCACAACTTAAATTTCAAGATTCTTACTCTCAACTAATACTCTTCTCCCAGCTCACTCTAATATTCGGACTCCACCAAGACACGCAATTCACTGACCCTACTACCTTTTCATTGTCCCTCACTGATGCCCCCAACCCATGTCATTTCCCTCACTATTCATTATAATCACTCGCTTGCAAGTGTTCTCAATTCCTTTATACATCCTGCTTCCATAATATCTACTGGGGAAAAAAAACCCACCCATGGGTAACTCCAATTCCATGTATTATCCATGTTAGCACCCAAGGAACTGAACATAACTGGAGGCTCAATTTGCAGTCATAGGTGGGCTTGCTTTACATTCATTAGCAATAACCCAAGGGAACCCTTAGTATCATGCAGAATTCCCATTACATTTTATTCCATCATTCTCCTTGTCCTTAAACATCTCCTTTCCCTTCCTCACTCTCAGCTGAAGATCTTCATTATTTCACTGAAAATGGAAACAATCAGAAGAGAAATGCGTATGCATCCTGGCCCCATCAACCAACCTGCCTGCATCTGAGCTTGTGTTCTGCCTTCTCTCCTTTTGCTGTGGAGGAACTGTCCATGTTCCACCTAGGCTCATCCCTTTCTCATCTATTCAGGAACATGGTTCCAGCAACTTTCTGTTCTCTTTCCTGTACCATGAAGGTTTCCCTTTTGACAGAATCATTCTTGGAAGAATGATGTCTTTATTTCTCCCATCTTCAAAACAAAACCAAAAAACTTTGACTCCCATACCTGTCCATTTCACTTCTGTGCTTTGAAATAATTCTCTGGGTGAGAAAAAAAAAAAGTTGTTCTACACTCTCTCATCTTCTCGTGGTCCCATTTTAGTATTTACTGCAATGACCTCCACGTTTTCCATCTAATGATAGACACAGTTTTCATCCATGTTCTTGAAATAGGTCACATGCTTCTACGACACCCCTCACTCTTGCTTCTCCCCCCATCTTACTGGCCACGTCTTCAAAATCTGTTTCTGGTTGCTAATAATTCCCTGACCAGGAAAGACTGGACTGCTTGAGCTCATACCTCACATCAAGGCTCATGGCCTTAAATACCATCTATACACTGACAACTTCCACATTAAAAGCCAGACCAGAATTCCCTGCTAAATCCAACTGCCTACTTGGCATCTCCACTTAGATGCCTATTAGAATCTCAAACTTCATATGTCCAAAAGAAAACTGATTATTCTACCCCCTTGAAAAAAAAAAAAATTATTCTCCTGCAGTCTTCACCATCTCAGTAAATAGCACAGCACTTTTCCATTGGTTCCAATCGAAACCTCTTTCTCTTCTATCTCTTCTATCCACCTGCAAATCTTGTTGGCTCTATGTTCAAAATATAAACATAACAGGTCAAATTCTCACTACTCTCAGGTCCAAGCAGCCATCATCTTTCACCTGGATTTCTTCAACAACTCTTTTAATAGTATCCTTATGTCTGCCCTCGCAGTTAGAGAAAATCATTTAAACATGGGTCAAATCAGCTAACTCTTCAATATCCTCCAGTGGTTTCCTTTCTCACTCAAAGTAAAACCCAAAATCCTTCTAATAACCTTTAAGGCCTTCCATGATCTGGCCCCACTCCCTCCACTTTCCACTATGTGTTTTTGGGATGAAGTAGAAAGAAGGACCTTAAGGAGAATATTGGCAGAAGCCTGAGGGCTTGCAGGGAGGCTGTCTCTAAGAGCCTCAATTAAAACAGAGAAAGCTATTGGAAACAGAAAAAAAAAAATGTGGAATAAAAAATATACCGAATGAACTGCATGATTCAGATAAGCAAGTTTCCAGGTAAACTGTTGAAAGTGCTGATTGGCTTCATTTTGCTGCCTACGAATGAAATGTAAGAAGAGAGAAATAACTATTACCTCTCTATTAGATAACTATTAAAATATAAAGGAGCCAGGACTTTTTACTGAGTTTAAAAGTAAAACTTTCTCATTCCTAGTCCTATCAGAAGGCAAACAATGCTGCAATTAAGAAATGGCTTCTGGGCTAAGAATGAATACAGCATGCTGTCAGGTAAACATGCTATAACTGTAAAATCCTTTATTAGATGTAATATAATTTTTAAGATTTAACACCATGCCTCATGGACCCTTTCAAAACAAGATTCTCTAATAATCTAAAGATTAATTGTGTCCCAACAGCCTTACAGGGAATCTAAGGTACAGAAGAGCTTATTCCAGAGCAATCTGTGGGGGCTGCCTTTGTCTAATAAAGTTAATTAAAGGTTGATTCGTAAGAAATCCACAAAAACTTTCAGAAGAATTATACCAGCTTGGACTGAAAGGGACAAGGATATTACAAACTGAAAAGAGGCCTTTGAACTCCCAATCTTCCTTAGGCAAAACCCAGGCCGAGAACACTACACCACTGTAAATACACATTACTTTTTATTTAAAAAGCAAGCAAGCCCAGACAACAGAAACAAGAGCCTAGAAGACAGGGCCAATCGTCATAGTGAATAACTTCTAGGCAATAGGACCAAGTCCTAATTAGAGAAATGACCACATGTGTCTGGCTAGATTTCAAAACTAGTATTATGGACTAGTAATTGTTGTGTGCCTCCTGTTTTGCCCCTTTCTAACTGGAGGCATTTATACTGGTTATCCTATGCATGTTCCACAGGGGCAGGTAGGCAGGAAACATACATCTTATCACCTTAATTCACAATATCTTCAGATCAAAAGGGACTGTACTCAAGGAGTTAAACTTGAGGGAAAATGCTCAAAGAGTCTGATCTGAGGAGATGGTATATCTTGATTGATTGATTGACTGATTGATTGAGATAGAGTCTCGCTCTGTCGCCCAGGCTGGAATGCAGTGATGGGATCTCGGCTCACTGCAAGCTGGAGATAGTATACCTTAAGCTCAAGTCCCATGTCATAATAAATAAGAATATTGGGAGGCCTTGGGAGGGATGAGTGCATTTTATATGTAAAAAGAATATAAATAATTTTTGGCCAGAGGAATCTCATGTATTAAAACATGTCTTTAAATTAGTCAACACTATTCCTATCAAAAGGTATAATGTAGTATTTCTCCCCTTTAAATGTTACCTGGCCAAGAGTAAAAACAGTGTATGGTGTAGTGATGGAAGAGAAGGCTAGAGAAGGATCTACAGATCACAGATAGCGCCCAGATCATAAAGAGTCTCATATGCATAACAGAATTTGAATTTAAGCAGAATACTATGGATAGTCACTGAAATCTTATAAGGAGGGGAGCAACTTGATAATATTTGCATTTCAATCTGATCACCTTGACAGCAAGTAAAAGGAGAGTGGGTTAAAGTAAAGCAAACCTGGAATCCAGGAGCTTAATCAGCCTACCCAGGTAATTCAGTAAAAACTTTGAGAGGTGCAAATTTGAGGGAATTTGAGTGGCAGGGGGCCGGGGGGAGTGTTGCCTGGACTTTACTTCGAACCAATAGAATGTCACAGAAGTAACATTGTGTGGTGGCAGAAGTAACTGCCTGCCTTCTGAGACTTGGTCATGCACAGCGACCATGCTCCTTCTGGTATCCTTCCCTCCCTTTGCCCTCTGGATGTTCGCCCTTGCAAGGAAGCCAAGCAACAACACAGAGTCCACAAGTAGGAACTCCATTCCCAGTTGAAGCCCCGGCCAATGCCAACATCACCCAGCTCACACAAGACTGAGACTTCAGATGACTCCAGCCTCCAGCCTTCATGCTGCTCCAGCAGACGCTAAGTAGAATAGACATGAGCGGGCTCTGCCAAGCCCTGCCAAAGTCGCAGATCCACGAGCAAAATGTGTGTTGGCATAATTTAAAGCCCCTACATTTTGAGATGGCTAGTTACACCACAATGAATAACAGGAACACTTCCCAATTTATCCAGACCTCTTTTATCTTCATTCTTGTATTCAACAAACTTGCTGTTCCTCCTGTATTTATATCATCTGTGAACGTGATGTGCATGCCCTTTATGTCTTCATCCCAGGTACTGGCATAGATGTTCTAGAACATACCTAGAAACCTCCCTCCATCCACATCATTCAAGAAACCAGAGGTGACTCTGAAAAGTCATCCTAACTAACTTTCAATTTAGCTATCATTTTTCCACTTAGTCCACAAAGACATCATATAAACTTTTCTGTATATCTTTGACTTCCAAACATACTAATTTTATTCCTAATAAAGTAGTCTGATGAAAGTTGCTTTTTTTGTTACTGAAAATACACTGGATTCCAGGGACCTACTATTATATGTCTTCAGAGCCCACCAATCATTTTATAAACATGCCTTCCTGCCAAGATATGCCTATCTCTAGTGGAGCTGCCCTACAATTGCATCTAATAGGCTGTTTCAAATCTCTTAGGACCAGGGCACATAATAACCAACGTGTTCAGATTTCTTCCTAAAATGAAAATAAACATGGTTTTAGGGATCACAGATTCCTTGAGAAAGTGCTGAATCCCGTGAGTGGACTCTAAGATAATCAATGTGGGCTGCTTAAGAAACCTTAAATCTCTGGAAAGTTTCAACTACATTTTGGGTAAGTGAAGTTGCAACACATTTTTAAAATGTGGATAAGTGAGGTATCACTGTATACAGACTATGAGACCATTTCATCTTGAAATAAAATCCTAAGTTTGCCATGTCTTAAAACTGTAGTAATTTAAATTATACAGGTGGTTAAGTTAGGGTTCATTTAAACTCTGTCCTAGAAGCTGAACATAAACGCAGTTTTAGCTAACCAAGTAATCTGGCACAAAGGAGCTGAGTCAGCCCAGGGAGCTGCGAAGTAAGTAGGGTTCAGGTGCCCTGCTCAGCACCACCCACACAGTTGCACCAACTCCAGCATGCACCGTTCACATGGTTAGCACAGCTGCACACTGCACCCTTGCCCCTGCTCATCTTCAATTACAGTCTCCTCTCCCTAAATGACCTTATTTGGTCTCATGACTTTAAAAACCAGAGACTCCTAGATGTGACTCCAGCCTGTTCCTCTACTCCCCTAATATCTCTAGGATGTCGAATGGACATTTTAAATCCAACATATGCAAATCAGAACTGACTTCACAGACTGAAAAACCAGCTCCCTATCACTCCCTATCACTCCTCATCTTGACATTTCCAATAGAAATGTACACAGAGCCTACAATAGCCTGCTGGGCCCTATGTTATGGGGGCCCTGCCCACCTTCCCACTTCATCACCCTCTTCCTTAGAACTCTAGCATCATTGGACTCCCCTCAGTTCCACAACACTTCACATCTGTCTCTGCCTTAGGGCTCCCACGCCAACTGTTCCTCCTGCCTGCCATGCTCCTCCCCTTATCACTCCAGCCTCAGTGTAAATATCAAAGAGGTCTCTTCTAACCACCAGTGGTGTTTATGATATATATTGGTTTTCATCTATGCTCCTGGTTCGTAACTCTCATAGCCCTTGTTAGTCTTTTGTTGAAGTGTTGGGAATGTCAGGCCTCAAGACACAAAGTCTCTCTCCTGCCCTTTTTTCACCTGCCCCAAGCAGGACTCTAATCTTCCCCCACCCTTCTGACTGTGGGTCTTAAGACCTTCCCCTGTGTTCACGCAGATCATGGGGGAGTGGGGAACCCTCCCCAGAGAAGGTCTAGTCCTATACACCTGGAAAAGGAATGCTGACATCATGACACTTCCATAAAAACTCAAGAGGACTTGGGGTCCAGGGAGCTTCTAGGTAGCTGAACACATGCAGGTTCCCAGAGGGTGGCATGCCCAGGCTGTGCATGGAAGCTCCATGCCCCTTCCCCCATCCCTCACCCTATACATTTCTTCATCTATATATTCTGCAGTATCCTTTATAATAAACTGGTAAATGTAAGTCTTTCCCTGAGTTTTGTAAGCCGCTCTAGCAAATTAATGAAACCCAAAGAGAAGGTCGTGGGAACTACAACTTGAAACCAGTCGGTTAAAAGTTCCAGAGGCCTCAGCCAGGAGCAGTGGCTCACGCTTGTAATTCCAGCATTCTGGGAGGCTAAGGTAGGAGGACTGCTCAGGCCCAGAAGTTTAAGACCAGTCTGGGCAACATAGTGAGACGCTACTATAGTCTCCAAAAAAAAAAGCAGCAGTAGTAGTTCCAGAGGCCTGGACTCATACTGGTGTCCAGGGGTGCAGAGAACAGTCTTGGGGACTGAGCCCCAGCCTGTGGGATCTGATGCTATCTCCAGGTAGATAGTGTCCAAACTGAATTGGAGGACACCCAGCTGCTATCCACTGCTTGGTGTGTGGGGAGAAAATATCCACACATTTGGTCCCAGAAGTTTCTTCTACACTGATGACTGTGGTGATGCTAGAGCAGAGGAAAAACATGGTTGGAGAGTTTTTCTCTACATACCACCCAATGGAAGGAGCCTCCACAAAACTCTAGCATATCATCTTATTTTCAAAGCATATAGTACTTGATATTTGAGCATCTTTTTACAGTCTGTCTCACCCCTGGAAATAAAATCCTTGAGACCAGGGACCTTGGCTCTTACTCACCACTGTGCCACACTTCCTGAGACACAGTGACTGCCTCGTAAGTACCTGCTATGTGACTAAATGGAGATGAGCAACAGCAAATGCTCATATTTCCTCACAGTCCCAGGTCAGGGTGTGCTGATGCGAGTAAGGATATAACTCTAAAAAATGTTAAACAAGACATTTCCTGAATATGCTCTATAAAATATCCTGTGACCCCCAAAACTGATGGGTAACGTGAAAGAATAAGCTCCTAGAGATCATCAGCTTTTAAAGGCTAACTTCTGGTAATTCATAAGGCAGCTCTCAAAACTCATAGTCCAGAAGGGACTCTCCCACCACTCTCCCACCAACCAAAAAAGCACCTGCACAACTTTTTAACAATTCCAAGAACATCTCTCTTATTGGAACAGGTCCTAAAATGATAGACAAACTAGTCACTTAGCTTTCAGTACATAATGCAATAAATTTGCAATTTTATAAAATATAAGTAGAATAGAAAATATTCCATAAAATACATTTTATTAGTAGGCTACTGATATAGCCCAATTAAATTGTTATTATATTCAAGGAGAAAACTCTCTTAAGATGCAGAATAAGGTTAAATCAAGGTTAATTTATCAGAGCTTTGTGTTGAAACTCTAAATTTAAAAACAAACTAGTTTTCTATGATAATCAAGAAAATGTCTAAAATCATTAACTCTAAAATCACTGTTTTCCCATTAGTCAATCAACTGTCTGAAATTCCTTCCTTTATGGCTCATTCTGATTTAACCAGGGAGAAGGACACTCTAATTTAATAAATGTGCATAGTAAAGAAATCAATAGTCCTTTCACTTATGTATATAACTAAGAAGGTATGGGTCACAGAAATTTCTCAGGTACTGCATTTATTGATAAGAACACCTAGCATACCTACATACCTGATTTTATATACAAAAATATAAATGTATATGGATATATGGATATATACACATATATACGTGTATGTATATGTTGACAATTCCACCATTCCTGACAGTTTTGTTATTAAGTACTTTGTATCTTTATTGTTTTCAATTGCTGTCGTTGTCGTTGTTTGATGGAAGCTTTTTTTTTTTAACATTTAAGTTCAGGGATACATGTGCAGGTTTCTTATACAGGTAAACTCGTGTCACGGGGGTCTGGTGTACAGATTAATTTTGTGACCCAGGTACGAAGCCTGGTACCCCTAGTTATTTTCCTGATCCTCTCCCTCCTTCCACCTCCCACCCTCCTCCTTTTAATTTACTTTTGGTAAAGAAGGCACTGGGTGCCATTAACAAAGAAAAACTTTCTCTGCAAGATAGAATTCAGCCCTTCACCTCCCTAAACCTAGAAACCACAAGATAAAATATTATACATGATCCATGGAAGACACATTCATGCCTACTGCAATCAACCATTTGAGGGAAAAGAGGAAAAAAGAACTAAAGTTCAACATGTGTCATGGAGCTGATCCTACACAAACCTGGGTCCTTCAAGTGATGTTTTTGAGTCCATGTCAAAATCAACAAACTGAAGACCAATCAATCAAAGTATGCTCTGCTTTTCCCGATGCCACAGTGAGGAAAGCATGCAGTGCACCAAGCAACTTTGGGGGTGCCATTTGGGAGGCTCCCCTCTCAGCACTTCCCGGGGTTATTTCAGGCATGTGAGCTTCTGAATTCTCGTGGTGTATCACATGACTATGCTCAGAAGAGGGCACACCTATTCTAAACAGAAAATGCTCCAGAAAAACATCATCTCTTCCTATCCTATTAAACAGTTTAACCATGAAGAAATATAAAAATCTACTTTTAGAAGTGCTATTTATTATAAACAATTTTTTTAAATCATGGGATCCACCAACATACAGTTACACGTGACACTGTCTGAACTCAAATTCTCATATACCTTCTTTTATTACATACTACATTATTATACCTCTAACCAGACAAGAATATTCTAAACAGCACCTGGTAGCTGCCAGCACATTAAAAATATCCTGTACCTGTCGTTTCTTATAATCCCAATAAGAATTTTCAATCTAACTTCCTAATATCTCAGTAAAGCTTTTTCTTTTTCTTTTTTTTAATATAAGTTAAATCTGGTTAAAATGAACAGCAGGAGAGGCCTTTCATAAGAGAAGGAGGGAGCAGGCAGACGTGGGAAGGAGAGGTGGAGGAATGCTCTTGTCAAGGCTCTCGCCTCCCACTGACCTGCCCACACTGTCCAGGCGAGAGTTCTTTCATTCAATAACATTACAGATCACTTGTTTTGCAGTGACAGAGGTGGGAATAAAGGGGTGAATAGGATGCTTCCCTTCAAAAAGTATCTGATCAGATGTTATTATTCAACAGGCACAAACAATGTTGTATTTGTAATATGTGATACAAGAAGGCCCAAAATATTTCTGGGGGGTCGGGGAAAGCTTCAGGAAGGAAGAAACATCAGAAACACCACACTCTGGGGATGGTAATGATAAACAGGATTTAACCAAGGAAAAATGAAGGAAGGGAAGAGAACAAGAAGGGTGTTCAGGCAGGGGAGGCAGCACATACAATCCTCAGAGACACTATGGTACAGCTAAGGAGTTACAGGTAGTTCAGTGGAGCTGTGGTGTACCTGAAGTACGCATTTGGATGGGGGAACTGAAAAGTCATTTTGCAAGAAAAGGAGCTCAAGATAACCAAGGGCCGTGTATCTTAAAGGACTTTGTAAACCGTGTTTAGGAATTTTGATTTTCCCTTAGGGAGCCATTAAAGAATTTTAAGCCACAGAAGGAGACATCATCAAAGTCGCCTTTCTGAAAGAAAACTGCAATTGCAGTGGGGAAAACACTGGAGGGAGTAAGACCAAAGACAGGACAGCCAGTCAAAAAAGCTTTTATAGAAACCCAAGCTCATCTGGCACCAAAACCAAAATTCAGAGATGGAGACTGATTCTAGAGAGGTGAATGGGTGACCACAAGACCTGTTTACACTAGTTGTCCCAGCTTAGTTATTAACAATGTCCCTTTTTACTCTCAGAAGTATCCTGGATTAGTGAGTGAACTGTATGGTCACTCTAGGCATTAAGGAGTGAAACTGCCAGGACTTGGTGACTGGCTATGAGGAGAGGCGAGATGATGTAGTTGGGAATGACACCCAAGATTCTAGCTTGAGCAATTGGGTAGATGGTGTTGGCATTCACTAAGCTATTGTAACAAAGGTGCAGGCACCTCAGGGATGCTACGTGAGGACTTTCCAAAGGATACACGGGTAAACATAGTTTTAAGAACTCAATTTCCAGATTCTCAACTTCCACATACACTCTATTCCAAAACTGATCTACCGAAGAATAGACCCAAGATTACGACGTTATGCTAATTCTCCTTTCCTACAGCACTCTCCTTTCAAAATTCTCCATTCCCAATTTACTGAAAGGCACCTTTCAGCCCTGTCAAGCTCCTATAGTGCATTGCCCAAGGGTATAAATAATCACAGGAGAAGAATAGAAAGACTAAAATACTGATATTAACAAAGTTGTCTTTAATAAAGACACTATAAATCAGAAAAAATAGTTTTATGTCTTTTTCCATTTTATACATATTTCTGGCAAGGACTAGGCAAAGTGTTAGAAGCATGATATTTTGGCCTATACTTGGGTGGTTCTAAAATCAGATATATTGTACAGTAGGGCAGCACCAGGAGTAATTTTTGTTTAATGATCTTGCAACTTCCATACTCTAGTTATTGTCAGTTCCTTAAGAATAAGACAAATCAAAGTCTTGGTAAGTGAAAGCAGACTTATCTAGGTAACAAAATGCTTTGCCTTATCTGTCTTAGGAATAGAATTCCAAAATGAAATACTTTTCACAGAACTCAAGTTAACATTTTTATTTAAATTGCAAAATGACAGAAAGCAAGTTGGTTTGGCTAAGTGGTTTAAGAATGACTGGCTTTGTCCAAGAGTTTTATGTTGGAGACTTTTCATAAGCCAAATGAACTAAACCTGCAATTCCAAGATTATGATGAAAATATAAAGTATGTGATTAGATAAAAGCACTTTAATAAAAGTCTTACCTTGGCAAACATATGTTAAAATTAATGATTTTAAATTTTCTAAATCCTTTCTATTTAATATTTATTTAATATTGGATTAAATCAGGTGGCTCTAAAAAAGAAAATATTATAATTAATAATATTTTGTTAAGAGTTGGTAAAGCATTTTTTAATACATTTCCTAGAAATTATGGAGCTGAATTACTATAATGATCAATTAACAAATTTTAAGTCAGGTGGTCTTGAATTCATTGTTTTCAACTAAACTGAAGAAAAACCCAATTGAATGGTCTGAAAAAACACTGCTCTCAGATATATAAGAAAAAGGTAGAGTTGGAATCATTCCAGGAATATATTATAATGGACTAATTGGAAAGAAAAAGTCTCACTCATCTCATTAAAAGATGCATTTCCAATAAATACTTACATTTTATGTTTAATAATTTTTTTTCCATAGGTTTTTGGGGAACAGGTTAGGTATTCAGTTACATGAGTAAGTTCTTTAGCGGTGATTTGTGAGATTTTGGTGCACCCATCACCAAGCAATATACATTGAAGCCAATTTGTAAACTTTTATCCCTCACCTGCTTCCTACCCCTTCCCTCCCGAGACTCCAAAGTCCATTGTATCATTCTTATGCCTTTGCATCCTCATAGCTTAGCCCCCACTTACGGGTGAGAACATACAATGTTTGCTTTTCCATTCCTGAGTTACTTCACTTAGAATAATAGTCTCCAATCCCATCCAGGTTGCTGTGAATGCCATTAATTCATTCCATTTTATGGCTGAGTAGTATTACATCATATACATATATATACACACATACATATATACACACATATATACATACACACACACACACATACACCACAGTTTCTTTATCCACTCGTTAACTGATGGGCACTCGGGTTGGTTCCACATTTTTGCAATTCTGAATTGTGCTGCTATAAACATGCGTGTGCAAGTATCTTTTTTGTATGACTTATTTTCCTCTGGGTGGATACCCAGTAGTGGGACTGCTGAATCAAATGGTAGTTCTACTTTTAATTCTTTATAAAGAATCTCCACACTGTTTTCCATAGTGGCTGTACTAGTTTTCATTCCTACCAGCAGTGTAGAAGTGTTCCCTTTTCATCACATCCATGCCAAAATCTATTATTTTTTGATTTTTTGATAATGGCTATTCTTGCAGGGGTAAGGTGGTATTGCATTGTGGGTTTGATGAGCATTTCCCTGATCATTAGTGATGTTGGGCATTTCTTCATATATTTGTTACCGTTTGTATACCTTCTTTCGAGAATTGTCTACTCATGTCCTTAATCCCATCAAAAAGTGGACTATTTGTTTCTTTTTTGAGTTCCTTGTAGATTCTGGATATTAGTCCCTTGTCAGATGTATAGATTGTGAAGATTTTCTCCCACTCTGTGGGCTGTTTACTCTGCTGACTGCTCCTTTTGCCATGCAAAAGCTCTTTAGTTTAATTAAGTCTCATCTATTTATCTTCATTTTTGTTGCATTTGCTTTTGGGTTCTTGGTCATGAAATCTTTGCCTAAGCCAATGTCTAGAAGGGTTTTTCCAATGTTATCTTCTAGAATTTTATAGTTTCAAGTCTTAATGATTTAGGACTTAAATATAAGTCCTTGATCCATCTTGAGTCGATTTTTGTATAAGGCAAGAGATAAGGATCCAGTTTCATTCTCCATCATGTGACTTGCCAATTATCCCAGCACCATTTGTTGAAAAGGGTGTCCTTTCCCCACTTTGTTTTTGTTTGCTTTGTCAAAGATCAGTTGGCTGTAAGTATTTGGGTTAATTTCTGGGTTCTCTATTCTATTCCATTCGTCTATGTCCCTATTTTTATACCAGTATCATGCTGTTTTGGTGACTATGGCCTTATAGTACAGTTTGAAATCAGGTAATGTGATGCCTCTAGCTATGTTCTTTTTGCTTAGTCTTGCTTTGGCTATGCAGGCTCTTTTTTGGTTCCATATGAACTTTAGGATTGTTTTTTCTAGTTCTGTGAAGAATGATGGTGGTATTTTGATGGAAGTTACAACGAATTTGTAGATTGCTTTTGGCAGTATGGTCATCTTTACATTATTGAATCTACCCATCCATGAACATGAAATGTGTTTCCATTTGTTTTCAACTTTTCCCCATTCATATTATGTTGGCTGTGGGTTTGTCATAGATGGCTTTTATTACACTGAGGTATGTCCCCTGTATGCCAATTTTGCTGAGGGTTTTAATCATGAAGAGATGCTGAATTTTGTCAAATGCTCTTTCTACATCTACTGAGATGATCATGTGATTTTTGTTTTTAACTGTGTTTATGTGATGTTTCACATTTATTGACTTGTGTATGTTATAACCATCCCTGCATTCCTGGTATGCAACACAATTGATTGTGGTGGATTATCTTTTTTAGATGCTGTTGGATTCGGTAAACTAGCATTTTGTTAAGGATTTTTGCATATATGTTCATCAGGGATATTGGTCTGTAGTTTTTTTTGTTATACTGGCTTCATAGAAAGATTTAAGGAGGACTTCCTCTTTCTCTACCTTGTGGATAATTATTGACATTATTATGTCAATATGATTGGTATTAATTCTTTGAATGTTGGTAGAATTCAACTGTGAATCCACCTGGTCCTGGACTTTTTCTTGTTGGTAATTTTTTTATTACCATTTCAATCTCACTGCTTGTTAATGGTCTGTTCAGGGTTTCTAATTCTTCCTGATTTAAGCTAGGAGGATTGTCTCTTTCCAGGAATTTATCCATTTCCTCCATGTTTTCTAGTTTATGCAAGTAAAGGTGTTCATAGTAGCCTTGAATGATCTTTTGTATTTCGGTGGTGTCAGTTGTAATATCTCCTGTTTCATTTCTTTTTTTTTTTTTTTTTT
>NW_016809431.1:1303047-1323962 GCF_001698545.2 Rhinopithecus bieti
GCACTCCCTAGTGAGATGACCCCAGTACCTCAGTTGAAAATGCAGAAATCACCGGTCTTCTGTGTCGCTCGCGCTGGGAGTTGGAGACTGGAGCTGTTCCTATTCGGCCATCTTGCTCCGCCCCCCCCTCCTGTTTCATTTCTAATTGAGCTTATTTGGATCTTCCCTCTTCTTTTCTTGGTTAATCTTGCTAATGGTCTATCAATTTTATTTATCTTTTCAAAGAAGCAGCTGTTTGTTTCATTTATCTTTTGCATTTCTTTTTGTTTCAATTTCATTTAGTTCCGCTCTGACCTTGGTTATTTCCTTTATTCTGTTGGGTTTGGTTTGTTCTTGTTTCTCTAGTACCTTGAGGTGTGACTTTAGATTGTCCAGTTGTGCTCTTTCAGACTTTTTGATATAGGCATTTACGGCTATGAACATTCCTCTGAGCACCACCTTTGCTGTATCCCAGAAGTTTTGATAGTTGTGTCACTATTATCGTTCAGTTTAAAGAATTTTTTCCACTATGGTCTGAGATAGTATTTGATATAATTTCAGTTTTCTTAAATTTATTCAGACTTGTTTTGTGGCCTATCATATGGTCTGTTTTGGAGAAAGTTCCATGTGCTGATGAATAGAATGTATATTCTGAAGTTGTTGGGTAGAATGTTCTGTAAATGGCCGGGCATGGTGGCTCACACCTGTAATCCCAGCACTCTGGGAGGCCAAGGCAGGTGGATCACCTGAGGTCAGGAGTTTGAGACCAGCCTGGTCAACATGGTGAAACCCGTCTCTACTAAAGAAAGTTATGTAAATATCTGTTAAGTCCATTTGTTCCAGAGTATAGTTTAAATCCATTGTTTCTTTGCTGACTTTCTGTCTTGATGGCCTGTCTAGTGCTGTCAGTGTAGTACTGAAGTCCCCCATTATTACTGTGTTACTCTCTATCTCATTATTTAGGTCTAGTAGTAATTGTTTTATAAATTTGGGAGCTCCAGTGTTAGGTGCATATATATTTAGGATTGTGATATTTTCCTGTTGGACAAGGGCTTTTATCATAATGTCCTACTTTGTCTTTTTTAACTGCCCTTAAAGTTTGTTTTGTCTGATATACGCCTGCTTGCTTTTGGTGTCTATTTGCATGGAATATCTTTTTCCACCCCTTTACCTTAAGTTTATGTGAGTCTTTATGTGTTAGGTGAGTCTCTTGAAGTCACCAGATACCTGGTTGGTGAATTCTTATCCTTTCTGCAATTCTGTATCTTTTAAGTGGAACATTTAGGCCATTTACATTCAGCATTAGTATTGAGATATGAGGTACTATTCCATTCATTGTGCTATTTGTTGCCTGTATACCTTTTTTTTTTTTATTGTATTTTTGTTTTATAGGACCTGTGAGACTTATGCTTTAAGGAGGTTCTGTTATTGATGTGTTTCCAGGATTTGTTTCAAGATTTAGAGCTCCTTTTAGCAGTTCTTATAGTGCTCGTTTGGGAGTGGCAAATTCTCTCAGCATTTGTTTGTCTGAAAAACACTATCTTTTCTTCATTTATGAAGCTTAGTTTCGCTGGAGACAAAATTCTTGGCTGATAATTGTTTTGTTTAAGGAGGCTGTAGATAGGGACCCAATCCCTTCTAGCTTGTAGGGTTTCTGCTGAGAAATCTGCTGTTAATCTGATAGGTTTTCCTTTATAGGTTACCTGGTGCTTTTGCCTCACAGCTATTAAGATTCTTTCCTTCATCTTAGCTTTAGATAACCTGATGACAATGTGCCTAGGTAATGGTCTTTTTGCAATTTCCCAGGTATTCTTTGAGCTCCTTCTATTTGGATATTTAGGTCTTTAGCAGTCAATGCTGGGGAAGTTTTACTAGATTATTCCCCCAAATATGTTTTCCAAACTTTTAGATTCCTCTTCTTCCTCAGGAATGCCAATTATTCTTAGGTTTGGTCACTTATGTAATCTCAAATTTCTTGGCGACTTTGTTCATGTTTTAAATTCTTTTTTTCTTGGTCTTTGTTGGATTGGGTTAATTTGATAACTTTGTCTTTGAGATCTGAAGTTCTTTCTTCTGCTTATTTGAGTCTATTGCTGAGAATTTCAAGAACATTTTGCATTTCTCTAAGTGTGTCCTTTATTTCCTGAAGTTGTGATTGTTTTTTATTTATGCCATCTATTTCACTGAAGATTTCTCCCCTCATTTCTTGTATCATTTTTTTGATTTCCTTAAATTGGACTTCACCTTTCTCTGGTGCCTCCTTAATTGGCTTAATAATCAACCTTCTAAATGCCTTTTCAGGTAAATCAGGGACTTTTTCTTGGTTTGGATCCATTGCTGAGGAAAAAGTATGCTTTTTTGGGTGGTGCTGAAGAATCTTCTCTTGTCATATTACCAGAATTGTTTTTCTGGTTCCTTCTCCTTTGGGCAAACTATGTTAGAGGGAAGATCTAGAGCTCAAGGCTGCTGTGCAGATTCTTTTGTCCCATGGGTGTTCCCTTGATGATAGCACTCTCCCCCTTTTCCTAGGAATGTGGCTTCCTGAGAGCTGGGATGCAGTAACTGTTATTTCCCTTCTGGATCTAGCCACGCAGCAGGGCTACCAGACTCCAGGCTGGTACTAAGGGTTGTCTGCACAGAGTCCTGTGATGTGAACCGTCCTCATATCTCTCAGTCATGGATACCAGCACGGTATTTGCAGTGTCTCTGGGGTCCTGCAGGAGCAATCTGTTTCCTTCAAAGGGTCTGTGGATTCTCTCAGCTTTCTTGGTATATTTCTGCAGTAATTCTGGAGCAAAATTTCACAACGCAAGTCTCCACACACTGCACTATCTGTCCGAGTGGGAGCTGCAATCTAGTCCTGCCCCTATCTGTCATTTTCCCCAGAAAATATGTTTAATAATTATTAAAATGCATAGTATTTTGCTGTTTTAATTAATTATATAGTGACAACCATGGTAATAACAACTACTCTTAGGGTTCACTAACAATTAGATCCTTAACATCTCAGGAAATAAAGTTTTAAAATACCAATTATATGTATATTATGGATATATGTATTTTATTAATGAAAATACAATAACATTTTAGGGAAAAAGTAGAATAGGAATACAAGTTTAAAGACATAAAAGGAATAAAGAAAAGTTTCTGATTTTAAAAAAGAGTTTGTTCATATTTTGTAAAGGTAGATGAAGAGTACAAAATTACTATGAAATATAAATTCACAGGATGCACTTAAAAGGAATATGACAATTTGATTTTACAATGTCAATATTTATGATAAACCAAAGACCTGGATCTGCTAAAACTTACAAAATTTAACTCTCAATCTAAAATTATACACAAGTACGTGTTTTTTTTTTTAAAAAAAACAACAATCGTAGACCTGGTATGGTGGCTCACACCTGTAATCCTAGCACTTTGGGAGGCTGAGGCAGGAGGATCACTGGAGCTCAGGAGTTTGAAACCAACCAGCCTAAGCAACATAGTGTGACTTCATCTCTAAAAGAAAAAAAAAAAATCTTGAAAATCACTGATCTCAGAAACATTTCTTATAAAAAGCAGATTTGGAGGGGAAGATGACTTCAGTTTTGAATATGTTACCTTTGAGATACATGAGAGGTATCTGAGTAGTGAATAGCAGCTAAAACATTATGTGGACCATACATTTTAAAGCACTAGTCTGTGAACTTTTTATAGATTCCTTCAATCATCACTACCACCCTATGAAGCTGGTACTATTACTAGCCTCACTTTATAAACAGAGGAACTGAGGTACAGAAAAGTTAGGGAGACTCACTCAGTGATACACAGCTCTCCAGGTGGACTGTGGTTTGAACCCATACAGTCTGAATCCAGATTTTGAATTTTAACACAGTGTAGTCCCTCTCGAAACATCTGGGTTGAAGATAGGAATTTGAGGCTCAGTCTTTCGATATAATTTAAACCATGGAACAGATGAGATTACCAAGGAAAAGTAACACACATTCGTCAGCAGGAAAATGAGAGCTTCGGTGCTGTGGGGCCCTCTATAGATGCTTCTGGCATTCCCTTCCAGGTCCTGGACTCTTGAAAAGCCACCCACCATCATTGTTTCCCAGCCCTCCCAGGATGTGTTGTTGTCAGCCCTCCCAGGATATTGTGCTTCTTATGATGTTCTTCATAAAGTCAAAGGGTTACCTGAGGGGAACTTTATGCTTCTTGATCTTTCCCCTCTGTTCCTCCAACAGATGCTTGAAGACATCTCACATAGTAAGTTTCATTTCGTAATGATCCAGCATTACAATCTTCCTTTCTTTGCAACAAGATTCACAATATCACTTATACATGTTTTATCAATCATTATAGGGACTTTCCAGAACATACAATCACAGAACGTGAAACCTTGCACATGTTACAAAGTACAGCATCAGGATGAAAGAAAGAGGGCCACTACTGATGGCAGAGAGGACACACTTGAGTTTGCCTGCTAGAGCTCAATGGATGAGGACTTTTATTCAACACTCAGAGTACTTGGGGGCAGGGAAGAGAATACAAATATTAATACATACACAGTTTAGTTTAGATGCTTAAGGAAATTATCTCAGAGATAAACAGTACTAGCAAAGGCAGCACCAAATGTGTGGGCCTGAACAGAAAGCATAAGAGAATCAAGGACAAAATCCTGATGAATACCAACATTTTATGGAACAGGCAGTGGAATCATGATCGTAGAGAGGATGAATAGGAATAACTAGAGAAAACATGAAAAGAGAGAAACAAAAAGAATATAGTGCCAGAAGAACAAAAAGAGATTTCAAGAATGGACAAGTTGTTAGTGTCAAAGCAAAAGAAAGGTCAAGTAAGATAAGGATTGATAGAGTCTCTTAGATTTAGCAACTGGCAAGGCAGGGCCAGTTTCAGTGATGTGACTGGGATCAGAGCTGCATGGTGATACGTTTAGGAAACAATGGGATTTCAGAAGTGAATGTAAGAAATTTAGACAAAGTTTTCTGAAGATTATGTGTGGTGCAGAAGGAGCCAAAGATGGCAGCAGATAGAGGAGGACAAGGGAGGTGGGGAATGGGAGGCTCTAAATGGGAGAGACTTGAACACGCCAAACACTGACTAGAAAGAGGGAGTAGGTAGGGTAGAGAGACACCAAACAGAAGAAGCAAGGTGGTAAGACACCAAACATAAAAAGCAAGGTGGTAACAGGATAGGAAGTGTAAGAAGTAACTAGGTGTTTGGGGGTGGGGTGGTCAAGAAAGCGGGAAGTTTCTGATTGCTTTTATTGTCTTAGCAAAGCAAAAACAGAGTTCACTGGCAGAAGACAATGTCTGCATCTGTCTTCATCTGTGTGCTTCACACTTTCCCCCTCCTTTGACTTCTTAAGTAAAAGGGCAGCAGATCCAGCAGCCTAATTCTCAATGCCACGCTGATTTCCATATTCTGAGAAAAGCTCCAATTATATACAACTTCTGCCTTTCAAGGAGTAATCTGTAAAGGAACCTCAAGTGCTAACATTAAAGTAAGACATAACTATAATTTCTGGGAATTTTCTGTAAGTCAGACCAAGGCCCTAATATAAGAGACCTACATCCCCACACACACCAGTCTGGATCAAGAACAAACCTAACTGGCACAAGCCAGAGTGGAACAGAAAACAGGCTCTATGCCCAGGCTAAGCACTTTCCCTTTCAAAACTAATCTTAAAACCAGAAGTAGTATTGAGATATCACATTTATATTTATTACTGCTTTCAATATCAACAAAACTCATCTTCAAAAATCTCCAAAGGCATTTAAAAATCTACAGTTTATTTAATTTTTTCTTTTCTTTCTTCTAGACTTCCTCCTTATTCCTTCATTCCACTAGTATCACCAGCAATATTTGCTCCCATCCTAGTTTCAACAGGAAAGCCCTTTTACATGTTTAATACCTTATCTACAAAAAGCTATCATGTGTTCTGATCTTGTCCTACATCAATCCTGAGTGTTGAGGAGAAAAAGCATTTTATTGTCAATTTACAGATAAGCGTATCAAGATTCAGAAAAATTAAGTGATTTGACCATTTTTTAGGGGCAGACACAGGACTCAAACCTGTCTTGTGACTCCAAAGGCAGTTATCTATTCCACCAGATCACAATCCATTTATAATAACTTCTGAAAGCCTAAAAGATGACTCAAGTTCCTTCCAGGCTTTGATTAATTTCAAATACACCAGTTCTTTAAAGGGAAGACTGTGCTGCTGCAATTTCAATTGTCTTGAAAGTCAGGATATTATAGTGGTTGAAAGGTCTTGGAGACACTCAGACCTAGGATGGAATTCTGGTCCTACTACGTGCTGATTATGCAACCTTAGGAAAGGTGCTTAACCTTCGTAGTTTGCGTTTCATCATCTCTAATAGAAAGATAATAATACTCTAGAGAACTGTTCTAAACATACAATTTCAACAAACAAAAATGTTTACAGTCTCTGGTGCACTGATTATGACGTTGGTAACGATGATGAACGATGAGTTCCAGGGTTCTAGGTTCTCCTGGTCCTCTAGTGCAGACAACTTCTCTGTCATGTGAGGTCCCGAATGTACAGTAATTCAATCGACGTTCATGAAAACCATTACTTGGTTTTTAAGATGAAGATTTTTTTAACCATATCCTGTACTATTTTAACACAGGGTTTTTTTGTTTAAATCCTTATTTGTTTTAAGTAACTGTCAGATACGCAGGGCTGCTTCTAATATACTTTTGATGAAACTGTTGCCAAGAGGAAGTACAAAATTTCATTACCTTATTCTCACAGCCTCCTACAATTAAAAGGTAATCAGACAATACATGTGAACATGCAAAGACTAAGCAATGTTTACAAATCACCTCTATTTTAGCTGAGTTCACTATTAGAATATAACAAAAAGAGGCAAAGAATGCTTTTTTCATGTCATTTTACACACCTGATATCATCACATCAAAACAATATGACTTAAGAGCTTTCTCCTTCTAAACGTGTCATTTCTCCTAAAACCTGTACCATAAACACCATCATAAATGCCAAACCTTAGGAGTAAAAGAGGAAAAAATGCTCTTAATTTAAACCCTACAAAACTTTCAATAAACTAGCAATGCTAACTGTTACAGTAGGGGTCATTGTTTTGGAAATCTCTAGCTTTTCACATTTTTCCTTTGCAAAGTTAAAAAAAGGGTGAGGGGGAAGATAGAGACAGACAAGGTCTATATAACTTTAGCAAGACAGTCAATCTTTCCAGGGAAAGTCTGACATAGTAGGTAAGATCAGAAAACTGTAGTTTTCTCTGCTAGGAAAAAAATGTTATTTCAAAAATATGAATGTAGCTCATGATACCTTCTTTAGCCTTCAATTTAATCTTTCTGTATAAATTTACAGTTCTGCTATATTTATTCGTGGTCTGTACAAGATAGAATTCAGTGGACTTCTAAACATGTCTGTTCCCCTTTTTTGCAACATGCCATAATGACTACTAGCCTTTAGAAAGTTATTCCTTTCTATGGAAAGCTATCCAACACACTCAATTTTTCATTCCAACCTTATGAAATCCTCCCATGACACAGAACAGATTAAGGAACTAGCTCAAGAAAAGAAACAAGTAATCACCATCAATAGCAGCAACACCACTCAGAAAATCATGTTCTTCACTGAATGTACCACAAAAGACCCAGTGGAGGATGGGAGAACAAATGAAGGAAGAGGAGAACATCTCTATTTCAACAGCAGTTGAATAGGACGAAAAATAAAAGGCAAGTCAAATAGGGTATTTCTGAGATAAGCATGTGAGCGTTCTGCATAATGAAGCTGTGCCTATCTGAAGCTAAGATCTTTCTCAGACTAAACTAAAAGTCACATTAATGAATATCCTTTCATCCTTCAAAATCTTCATCTCCAAAGTTTTTCCATTGTGATGAATTTCTTAGGAACTCTCTACTCTGGACTGGAAGACCTTCTGAATTAACCTTTGTGAACAACTGACATAAGAACTAAAAGCTAAGTTGTCCTTATTACTCTTATTTCATCAGGTTCATGAATTAAAAAAACCTCTACTTATTTTATTTTGTAACAGCTCATCTCACTTATAAAACTTACGCAGTCACTTTTTTTTTTTTTTACACTGTATTTCTTCTCTAACCATTCCCTTTCTTAAAAGGCAATTAATATCTGTCACTTCAAGAGACTAGCCACTTGCCTTCTAACTCATATTAAATGACATATTCAGTCCTCCATGTGCACTGACGCTCTGCATTCATTCTCATAAGGTTGCAAATCTGGAAACCACATATGCCATCTGCAAAGAGGACAACACATGTACAGAAGCTGTGAATCCAGTAACTCTATAGACTTTTGGCAGAAGAGGAAAAAATGCAAAGAAATTATCAGGGGAAAACATGTTTGAGATTTTCAGTCTTTTTCAGTGACAAAGAACCTAACCACCTAAAACCGTATCAGGAAAAGCCAGAGACAGAGTGAAATTTATAACCAGAAAAATTTAACACAGTCACCGTACTCACCGTCTGATGGCTTCTGTCACAGTAACGTAGCCCAAAATAATCTATCTCCACAAGGTTTACGTGATGGAATACGTGGTCAAGGACAATGGAACCTTTCGTTGACTTCTGCAAAAATAATTCAGTTTTATATTTTTCAGCTGCTTTTTTGCTCCTAAACAGCACACAGTCATGGTTCTCATCTTTTATTAGTTTCACTCACAATAGCAGCAATTGTATTAGACCATGGTTCCCTCTGTAAGTTGTGCCTCAATTACGAAAGAAAAAAAAATGTGATTTAAAGCAAAGTGTATTATAGAAATTGCTTTGGAAAATACTTTTGAAATCATAGTGGGTTTTAAATTAATATAAGCTTCTTGCTTCTGGGATTATAAATTATCTTCAGGACGAAATTCTTTTAATAAAGATAATCTTTTATACGAAGAACATCTAATAAATGCATCAAAAAAACACCTTGGTTAAAAATTCCACCATTCTTTCATTTTTAAAAGCAATTTTCACCTATAGCATTACTCTCACAATGAATACAGAAGATATATAAAATTAACAATAGTCAAAGCTTTTATCTTCACTCCTCAAATAATAAACCCATAGATTAAAGCTACTAAAGTTAATGTCCTCAAAAGCCCTTGTGAAGATATTTCACTTTATTTCTTTCACATAAGCACAGACACAAAACTTTTCTTTTGGCTGCTTTTTAAATACTGATAACTACCTAAAAAGCTAATCTCTTCTCTCCCCACCTACTACATATACAGATTCTTTAAATTAAGATTCTTATCATCTAACATACTAAAAATCAAATATTCACACATGTAAGAAACACTTCATCAGCAAGCACTACTCCACACACCACATAAATTTACAAAATAATCCATTTTTATAGTATAGGTATAGATACAGCCTCTTCCTTTCTCTTGCCCCATCTTTGGCTGGTATAACAAGATAATAAAAGAAATCCCACAACAAGTCTCCCATTATGGTAATAAAGGAGGGCTTTTGCTCAGTTTCATCTGCCCTCAGAAAATTACCAGGACGCGTTTATTCATGTATGGTGAGCACTTAATACTGCACTGCTTTTAGAAAATGGATTGTTAGCATGAGGGAAATGTTTTTATTAAATTTATTATAAAATGGGCAATATGAGGTTATAAAAGTACACACCATGAGAAGAAAGTTCTTGTTACAAATTCCATAGGTATTCTGTTTTCCTCTAAATTACTTTGGCAAACTTTAACTGGTTCCTTTTTCAAATTCCATTAAATAATTTATAAACAAAAAGGCCTTCCATGATGAATCTTTAGGTTATTGGACATTTTCTGCAATAATCACAATGCCATAGTGGCCTGTAAATGTCTCTGGGCTCATGTACCTGTGTATTTCTCTGGGGTAAAAATCCTGAAGTGAAATTATTCATCTGAAGGATATGTATACTCATAATTACAGTAGGCACTGCCAAAAAGACCATTACAATTCATTCGATGAGAGTATATGTTTTCCCCGCACCCTTGCCAACATTTGGATTGCAAAAATGTTTTTCCAATCTGATTGAGCAAAAAAAGAGGGGAATAAAAGAATTGTTTTAATTTACATTTTCCTGACGTTAATAAAAGCAAGCACTCTTTCATGTGCTTACTAGCCAATTGCACTTCCTAGCCTTTGAGTTAGGCATTCCATAGCCCAAAGTTTATGAGCAAATTCTCCTAAGTACTTCTAAATACTTGTAGAATTTTACTTATACTTAGCTCTTCATTTCACCTGGAAATTATTTCTGTTCTTGGGATAAGGATCTAACTTTGCTTCCAAATGGATAGACAACTGCACCACCATTTCCCAAAAAAGCTATCATTTCCCTGTTGATTTGAAACAACTTTATCATCTATTAAATGAATCCCCAGTATTCTATCTCATGGGTTATTTCAGAACCAATACCCCCAAGATTTTAATGTATGTAGTTTAATTTGTTTGATATCCATTTTCTTTTCAAAACTATCTTTGCCAGTTCTTAAACATTTTTCTCCACTCAGGAACATTTAGAACCAGCTACCCAATTGAATAAATGATTGTGCTGGGGGTTTAACTGGATTTAAATGTAACTGACAGACCAGATGATGTGGTAGGGGGAGGTGTAGATACTATGATATTTACAGAGCGAAACCTCTATGGTTGTCTTTTACATCCTTCGAGGACATTTTACACTTTTTATGTGGGTTTTACAAAATTCTATTTAGGCTTTGTGGCAGGCAAATTTACCAAATGCCCCCCCCCCCCAAAGATGTCCTGCCCCGACTTCTGGAAACTGCACAATGAGAACAGCACCCCTATGATCGTGTTATGCTATACGGCACAGTTGACAGTAAGATAGGGAGATCACTGAAGTAGACCTAATCACATGGGCTCTAAAAAGCATAGCACTTTGTCCAGCAGAAGGGAAAAGGAGGGGGAAAGTCAACTATATTCAAACCATGAGAAGGGTTCCACATGTCCCTGTCACTTGAAAGACGGAGGGGCTGAGAAGAATGGGAATAGCCTCAGGACCTGAGGGGAACCCCCAGCTAACAGCCAGCAAAGAGATGGGAACCTCAGTCCTACAACCACAAAAGCGGGATTCTGCCAACAACTGACAAGGGTTTGGAAGTCGATTCTTCCCCATTGTCCTCAAATAAGGATAACAGCTGACTAACACCTTGATTTCAGTCTGGTAGGATGCGGCAGGGAAGCCAGCCATGACATCCTGGACTTCTGGCCTACAGAACTGTGAAATAATAAATGGCGGTACATTTAAACCACTAGGCTTGTGATAATCTGTTATGCAGCAATAGAAAATAACACAGGCGGATTCTTAGGTATTTTAGTTTTATTGCTGTTCTACTTTCTGACTGGCTATTGCTAATGCATTGGAAAGCCAACTAATTTTCCCTATTGGTCTTATTCCCAGCCATCTTGCTAAATTCTTGTTAGTTTGTCTATGGAGTCTTCTCAGATAATCACTTTTCAAAATGCTTACTGCATTGGCTGGGACCTCAATAAAAGAATAACTAGTAGTTTTGAGAACATGCACCCTGTCGTCTTCCTGGCTGTAATGAAATTGCTCCTAAAATTTCACCACTAAGTATAATGGCTGGTGTATGGCCCTAACACATATCCTTAATCAAACAGATGGTTCCTTCAATTCTGCTTTTTTGGTCTTATTCTGTTTTGGCCTTTAATCAATGACTAATAGTTTTATCAACTTCTTTTTGGGAATAAAAGATGAGTATATGATGTTTGTCCTTTCATCTGTGGGTTACATTAAAAGAGTTTCTAATGCCAAACCTTCTTAGAGAAATTCCCACTTTAGTCCTTTTTGTTCTGGGTACATATCAAACCCTCTGCCAATGTGCAAACAATTCCCCTATGTGAGTCTTGGTGGAGGCGGGAATCAGGCTCCCAGAATAACTGACAGCCAGGTCACAGGCATATGATCTGTGGTTTCAGCCAAGGACTTTGACTTCTGAGCAAGAGTTTAGGATTAATTCACGGAGTGGTTCCCAATAGTAAGGGAGTATCCAATAGCAATGACATCCAAAGATGGAATCAGCTGTGACAAGCAGTAGAAATGACTGATTCCTGAGCCAGATTTTCCAGCATTCTTATCTTTTTCCTGAGACAGGGTCTCACTCTGTCGCCCAGGCTGGAATGCAGTGGTGTGATCTTGGCTCACTGTAACCTCCAAGTAATCCTTCTGCCTCAGCCTCCTGAGTAGCTGGGACTACAGGCATGTACCACCACACCCGGCTACAGCATTCTTGAGGTATAAAATAGGAACATTCAGGCAATCTACCACCTTCATTTTCTGAATATGTATGTTTGGCTCAAGAGGCAGGCCAGTATCACAAGTAAAACTTGTGAGTAACAGTACAGAAAATTGGATCCAATTGTATACTAAAAATATCATGATGAATACAAAAAGCTTATCCTTTTTTAAATACATCCCTGGTGTAAGTACATCAAGCAAGGATTCTTAAAGTAAATTCTGTCCAATGTAACTATGAAAAGAATTTACTGGAAAGATACTGAGTATCTCACAGGCTCTATAGACATCACACTAATGGTTACCCAGAGCTTTCTATGATTCTCATCTATCCACAGCCGCTAAGCTTGGAATACTCAGTCTATCACTACAACCTTTCATAGTTCTTTTGCTCATGTTTGGGCTGTTGTTTTCACCTTCAACTGTTTCCCATTAGCCTTTCAGGAATTTTGCTTATCATTTCTGGTTCATTGAGACCAGATCGCACTGCTGCACTCCAGCCTGGGCGACAGAGTGAGACTCTGTCTCTTTGATCTAAAATTTTAGATCAAACTTTCTTACTTTCCAGGTTACTGTAGAAAGTGCACACACACGTTTCCTCTTACTTCAAAATATTTCTGGAATGCTGGCATATGAAGACAGTCTTCCATTTTGATCTAATCTCACTTATGGATCCTTTCTCCCATCTAGGCACAGAGAGAAACAGATGGAATAACTAGAGAAGGTAGAGTCACACAACTCCACCTAATTCTTCTATCCCAAACAGGTAAACAAGAAGTCGTTGGTGAACAAAGAAGAAACAATTATGCCTGAAATTACGTATGACAATGAAATGATACAGATTTTAAAAATACGTAAATCAAGTCTCTGTATTCAAACTATATTTGTGCTTCCATGTCCAGTAGAAATGTTAGGGTTTTCAAACAAAGATAACAGATTTATAAAGCATAGAAAGGATCTAATACTCTAATCACAAAGATTATACACAAAAGCAAGCTCAGAAAACCAGCTCAGGAGTTTAGAAAGTATATAGAAATTCTAAAATTTCATGCAGAGGAAGAAATCATCAAATTTGAATATTTTTCAAAACAATCATTCCAAAACTACCAGAACATGCCAATCTTTTGTGACAATTCTGCATTTATATAGAATCTGGTGCTACAAATGCTTTGCAAATATTATCCTTTAGCATCTTTTGTTACCCTGTACAGAGGACACAAAGAAAGCATCCAATGTTATGCAACAAATCCAGTGCTGACCTTAAAAAAATATGACGTCTTATGATTCCCTCTATAGCTTTCTGTGTAGTGCAGGTGTGTCTACACAGGCACCTGGAGCAGGGCCAGGAGAGTCTCAGAAATGCTGTATTTCTGTCACTACTTCAAGCAAACACGCCCATGAAAACCTCTTAACTTTTTATCTGTCATACTGTAATATGATAAGACTTAGAGAGCATGCATGCCAGAGGTAAATTAGCTACTGGGGTGGAGGCATGTATCACCAGCTCACACTTCTGTCCATTCTGCCCTAACTGACCTCTTCCAATAACCCTTTGCCCAATCAGTATTCCATTGTTATGCCTCCTGCCCTTATACTTACGGATAATTTCATTCTTCTTATGGGTACTTTGTAAAGACTGCCTATGGGCCAATATTTTACAGTTCAGGTATAAAGTCTTCAAGTCCAGAAGAAATCATCTTTGAATAAAGAAATTAAGAACTGACAGAGAACTGACATAAGAACCAAAGTACCATTAAAGTATATTTGTCCAGGAAGGGGCCAGTTCTAGGATTTTTTACAGGAAAAAAAGGATATTATGAAACGCATAACTTCATTCATTGAAATACTTATTTATTAATTGCCTAATACCAGCAAATGCTTACTCTCTGGAAAATGGGAAAAGTACACTAATAAATGCCAGAAGAAAGGAGGATGAATATCTTTCAGAATTCCAGAATATAATGCAAAGTGATGTGATACGGGAAGTCTTTGACCAGCCTATTAGAACCCCTGAGAAGCCCTTGGGCTATGAAGTGACTAAAAAACTTCTAAAAAGTGACAGAAAACTTTCTTGAGAAAGTGAGACAGGGAGAGATTTGGTTATCATCAAAAGTCCTTTTGCAGGTCGGGCGCGGTGGCTCACGCCTATGAATCCCCAGCACTCTGGGAGGCCGAGGCGGGTGCATCACGAGGTCAGGAGATCGAGACCATCCTGGCTAACATGGTGAAACCCTGTCTCTACTAAAAATAAAAAAAAAATAAAAAAAACCTTAGCTGGGCATAGTGGCATGCACCTGTAATCCCAGCTACTCGGCAGGCTGAGGCAGGAGAATCACTTGAACCCGCGAGGAGGAAGTTGCAGTGAGCTGAGATCATGCCATTGCACTGCATCCTGGGTGACAGAGCGAGATTCCATCTCAAAAAAAAAGAAAAAAAAAATGCCTTTTGTGCCTCTGACAAAAATTATTGAAAAGCAAAGGCAACCAGGTAGAAATTAGTCATTTCCTTTTTTTGCTTTGGAGGCAGTTTGTTTGCCAATTTGGTTCATGCACCAAGAAGTGTTAGGTAAGGAATGCATAGAGGAGCATAGTGATGAGCTCTTAATTCTATGTTTACACATAAACAATTCACAATTCCCAACCCCTCCAAAAAAGTCTTTTTAATCTGAATTATTCCTAAGCCTTTTGAACAGGTAGACCAAACTATTATTACAGGCCATTATATACCAATGTGGAAGTTACGCACCCCCATTCCTCAACATGCTGAAAAGGGGCTTCATTTCTAAGTCAGGTGGCTAGTTTCATTTGAAATGTAATGAACCCTGGATTGTTAACCTTACTTCTTTCAATACTTTAAAAAGGAAAAGATATGAAAGTCAGTCAGGCATGGTGGCTCATGCCTGTAATCCCAGCACTTTGGGAGGCCGAGGCGGGTGGATCACCTGAGGTCAGGAGTTCCACACCTGCCTCACCAACGATGTGAAACCCTGTCTCTAAAAAAAAAAAGAAAAAAAAATTAGCCGAGCCTCATGGCAGGCGCCTGTGGTCCCAGTTACTCGGGAGTCTGAGACAGGAGAACGGCTTGAACCAGGGAGGCGGAAGTTGCAGTGAGCGGAGATCGCAACACTACACTCCAGACTAGGTGACGGAGCAAGACTCCATCTCAAAAAAAAAAAAAAAAAAAAAAAGATATAAAAATGATATTTAGTGCCATTCCAGTTTTCTTCAGACCATTTCCAGAAGAAATCTCTGCCAAAATGGGGAATTCACGAGATACCACAAAATAAGGTACAACTATAACATGCCCAAGGACTTTCTGAAATCAATCAATAAATTAAAATTTAGTCTTTGATAATAATGGATCTCCACTAATGAGATGTTTGAGAGAATCAACTGGGTAACACCTCAAATATCAGGGAGGGATATCTGGAAACCTGAAAGAAATGCCTCCCATTTCAGGTTTCAGGAGGTCTCTCCGGGAGATCTTTCCTGCTCTACGTCATAGTCAAAATCCTTCTTATCCTTTAAGATCCAGTTAAAATGCCACCTTCTTCATAAAGCCTGTCCAAATTCTCTCAGCCTCATTATGACCTCTCCCTCCATCGAGCCTACCAAGTCTCTTATTTTTGCCTGTCTCTGATACTTACACTCTTGCACTCTTAAGATGGTCATTTATTCCTTCTGTTAACTTTCCTACTTATGTTTAGACATTTGGAAAGCACATGCTGAGTATCACACACCACTTACTTTCTATGCAGTCCAATAACTCATTCTCAGTAAGAGCTGCCTAAAAGTTCACTGAATTAATACCAAGGGCCAAAAAACATGGTGGTCTATAAATTAATAAATTAAACCTTTCTTCCTGTTTCTTATGAAGATTTCCATTTTTCTTGACCAATCAGACTTATGAAATTAAAGAAAACGCTGACCAGATCCATGTATTTTGTTATATCACCTGATACAGAGAGATTCAGTTTACTTTTAATTTTAAAATATACATTTGTTTCAGTGACATATAATTCCAATAGACTCAATATATTCTAAAGGTAGCATAAGGAATAAATATCTTATTTTTAAAATGGATAAAACATCAAAAACTGAGGAAGCCATATATTACCTTTTTATACCTAAAACTTGCATACAAATTTTTATGCAATAAAAGAAATCTGACAGAAATTTGATTTTCCATTATCAAAAAAATAAAGAAGACTTGATATGAGACAGTTAAGAAGAAAATAAAAATAAAGGGAGCACCTGATTTTTTATAACTAATCAGCAAAACTTCATCTCAATGTAACAATATATTAATTTACTTTTAAAATGAGAGTAAATGCCTATGACATATTTCTGGATTGTGAATTGTATTCCACTTAACTCTCAGCAAATGAGATAGATTACTTTCATTACTGACATACTAGCAACATTCCAGAAAGAATAGAGCTACCAAAGGATTATAATCTTAGAGAAAGACTCACAAGTAGGACAAGTTTATTTGAAAATACCATCAGCGAGGCTTTCAACCAGAACAAAGAATATTTCAAATGAGTAATAACACCTTCGCAGATTAACATGACATTACAAACCAGAAAGGCAGGTTTCTGCCAGCTGCACAGAATGATAACTATTACATCTGAGACAAACAGCTTACTCCTTCACAAAGGGGAAATGAACCCTGCAAAAAATTCTTATAATGTTATGCCTTTAAAAATTCACTATATCTTCATCTAGTATTTTGACCACAATACATTCCCAGTTCTCTGGGAAAATTTAAATTACATTAACTTTTTTAGCTTAGGCCATTATGATAAGGCAAAGTGGAGGCATGGAGGAGACATTCTTCAGGTACCAAAGGTAACTCCTTCCTAGGGGAGGCACTGTTCACCCCCATTGTCTGATCCCCATTGTTTCTGTCTAAGAGTTACCCTCACCCTCCAGATGAGGAAAATCCTCATTTAATCATTAAAAAATGAGTAAAATATATTTTTTCTAGGTGCTATTAATATTTCTATTTTTCATATATAAAAGTTTGTTCACACCAATAAGCTTTTCTCAGCTATCTATTGCTTTATAACAAATAACTTCAAAACTCAGTGGCTTAAAGCAACAAGTTGCCCATAATCCTAAAATCTAGCCAGGGCTCAGAAGAGACAGCTGGTATCAGCTCCATCTGGTGTTGGCTGGAGAGGTCCATCCTGGCTGAAGAACCCAGGATGGCTTCATTCACATATTGACACCTCACCTGAGATGGCTGGAATGGCTGGAAGCTGGCTGGGCCACTCACCCTCTAAAGCCTCTCTCTCTCCAGCAAGGTAATCTGACTTCATGACATGGTGACTTAGGGCTCCAAAAGACAAACAGCAGAAGCTGCCAAGTTTCTGAAGGCCTAGATCTGGCACAGCATCACTCTTGCTACACTCTATTGATCAATGCAAGTCACTGGGTCAGTGCAGATGGAAAGGGAGCAAAAACAGACCCCATCTCTTGATAGGAGGAAGGACATGAACATATAGTGAGTGACTGGAAGAATCACAGGTGGCCATCTTTGTTGATAACCTACCACATCTTTTTTTCTCTCTAAACTTGTTATATGCTTTACGTTTTCCTTCACTCATCTCTGTAATATTTCAAATTATAGCAAAAGAAAGAAATGACAGTAAATTATCTTGATCATCTATATAAAAAGAACTATACTAGATGATTTCCTGTACTTCATTTCATTTAATCTCTAAAAGAACTAGGCAAACTTGTCATTTTTTTATTCCTGCTTTATAAATAAGCTCACAAAGGTTGGGAAAGAATAGCAGTTTGGCTAGAGTAACACAGAAAGAAAGGAAAAAGGCAGGACTCCGACCCAGAAACATCTAACTTAAAATCCTGAGCTCCTTCTAATACAGCAGTGATTCTTGAAGCCTGGAGGGCCTAGAGACCCTTTCGATGGTCCATGAAGTCAGATCTATATTCCTAATGTTATTAGTTTGTTATTTGTCATTTGCCCTTCTCTCACAATTATAGAGTTTTCTAGAGGTCACAAGGCATATCACAACAGATGATGCATAAAGTAGACATGACAATCCAGCTACTTTCTGTTAAGCTAGATATCAGAGTTGCCGAAATGTAAAAATAAGATCATTCTCCTAAAATTGTTATGTTTTGGACGATACATCCTTTTTGTGAAAATATAAAACTATTTTTCTTGACAAGTAATTTTTTAAATGGGTTTTTTGGATGATTTTAAAAATCTCTCCACTTTGATTTATAATAATGGTAAACAGATACAGAGATAACCCACATGAACAAAAGTTCTTCCAGGTCCTCAATAATTTTAAGAGTATAAGGAGATCCTAAGACTTAAAAGCTTGAGAATTACTCTACTATACTAAAAAACAAAGGAATGTTCTTGATGACATATATTGCAAAATAGGCAATTCTGATTCTTAAATACCTGGAAAGCCAGTCCTTCCTCCTTTTATAGATGAGGAAACTCAGATCTGAGAGATGAGTGACTTGCCCACAGGTCACGGGGATGGCTAACTAAAACTCTAGAAATTAATCAATGCAGCATAATTGCCACTAACCAAGCACTTGCCTTCTCTTTTTTCCTACCAATTTTGTTAGGAGTTCGCAAAAATCCGTCAGTAACAAAATAAACCAAAAGAAAAAAAACAAGCAGTCCACAAGGAAAGTCAGAGATTAAATAAAGTGTAATGGCATTCTTTGGCAATAGAAATCAGAATTCCCAGAGTAGAGAGTTATTTTCAAGACTAATTTAAAGAATATTCTTGGGTTTCACCACTGTCTAGGATCCCTGAGTCACCATGAAAGAAGTCTAACTACTCTACTGGAAAAACCACGTAGAGAGACCTTGAGATTACATAAGAAGTAGGACTCAAGCCCAACCTTTCAGACGCCCTGCTAAGACATCAGGCCTGTGAACGAACACATTTTTGGCCCTCCAGATCACTCCAACTAGCCTAATCAATACCAACGAGTGTTCACAGTCAACACCACATGGAGAGAAGTTGCCCAGCAAAGCCTTGCTCACTGTCCTGACCTACAAGCCATAAGATATAATAACTGTTGTTTCAAGCCACTAAATGTTGGGTAGTTTGTTACAGAACTACACAACCATAGATAAGCAGATTAAGACTCAAATGTTCTCAGTCAAGAAATATGGACTCTCACAAGGAAGAGTTAAAGCAGATACCAAACATTAGTAATTCCTGTCTTCCTACCCGTTTCGAGACAGGTAACATATATATGTTACATAGAAACACTTCAAGAATTTCCAGTTAAATGCTATTTCACACTCCCCTTCAATCTCCCTATATTGTAACCCTTCCTTCAACCCTTGTTAATGGGTTACCATGAAGCATGTCCCTGGGTATTTTCACATTAGTTTGTTATAGGAAACAGAGCAACAACAACACCTCAATAGCAATGACTACACCTGGTACCCACATCTTTGGTTTCTAAATATCATTCTCCACTCCTTGGAAAATAGACTAATTCCAAGGCTGAGACAGGAAAGTACAAGGCCTGAAATAACTTACTGCACCAAAAATGAAAACAGTGTTCAAATAATGATGGAGGCATTTCAAAAGAACATTTCGAAAGCTAGGAGCCAGCTTGGCAGGACTCTCTCACTAATCAAATCTGGGACAATCTGAACAAAAAAAATAAATGATAGTATCAGATTACAACCCCTATGAGAAAAATTCATGAGTCCAAGAGAATATAAATACATGTGTGAATAAATAAAAAGAAGAGAAATGTGTCCTTACAATAAAATGCCAGCTAATAAATGTAGAAGGAATGATAGAATAAGAAAACTATCATCACAAGTACAACTGATCTGGTCAAGAATCATCAGTGGATGTTAAAATGAGTATATGAAGGTCAAAGGCAGAATAGAATTTACACCCGAAAGGATGAACCAACAACAACAAAAAATATAGCATCACTTCCAAGTTTTTCCTGCTAAAAAACAGATAAGATGAAATTAATAATGAAGAAGCATCAGATAAGCCAAAAATGAGGAACATTGTACAAAATACTGGCCTATTCTCTTCAAAAACAGTATGGTTATCAAAGTACCAAGTAACTGTTCCGCACTGAAGGAGACTTAAAACATAAGAAAATGCAATAAATAATTCTAGATTGGATTATTTTGCTCTAAAGGACAACCAACATTTGCCTGGGGTCTGTGGATTAGATGAGTGTCCTTTGCCTCATTCCCTGATGTTGAATAGTTGTGACGTGATTATGTAGCAGAGGATCCTTTTGGAGTATTAGGCATTAAAGCATTCAGGGGTAACTAGTCTCGTGTTTTCAATTTATTCACAAGTAGTTCAATAAGAGAGAAAAAAATCATAATAAAGCCTATGCAGTAAAACGTTAGCAACTGCATCTGTGAGTGAAGGATATAAAGAGTTGTTTGTATTATTCTTTTTTTTTTTTTTTTGAGACAGAGTCTCGCTCTGTCGCCCAGGTTGGAGTGCAGTGGCCGGATCTCAGCTCACTGCAAGCTCTGCCTCCTGGGTTTATACCATTCTCCTCCCTCAGCCTCCTGAGTAGCTAGGACTACAGGCACCCGCCACCTCACCCGGCTAGTTTTTTTTTTTTTTTTTTTT
>NW_016809431.1:1327379-1331306 GCF_001698545.2 Rhinopithecus bieti
TTTTTTTTTTTTTTTTGAGACAGAGTCTCGCTCTGTCGCCCAGGTTGGAGTGCAGTGGCCGGATCTCAGCTCACTGCAAGCTCTGCCTCCTGGGTTTATACCATTCTCCTCCCTCAGCCTCCTGAGTAGCTAGGACTACAGGCACCCGCCACCTCACCCGGCTAGTTTTTTTTTTTTTTTTTTTGGTACTTTTAGTAGAGACGGGGTTTCACCGTGTTAGGCAGGATGGTCTCGATCCCCTGACCTCGTGATCCGCCCATCTCGGCCTCCCAAAGTGCTGGGATTACAGGCTTGAGCCACTGCGCCTGGCCTGTTTGTATTATTCTTACAGCTCTTCTGTAAGCTTGAAGTTATTTCAAAAGTTAAATGAAATCACTCATCCTCTCCTATTCAAGGCACCTTAGAAGTTCCAGGCCTTGCTTATTCTTCCACCCAATAGAACTCCCTTGGTCACCCTGCATCTTGCTCCCTTCTTTTCATCCTGCCCAACTCTCTCAGTCCTTTCTTCCTTTTTTCAGGGACCAGTGAAGGAAGAAAGCTGTGTGAGAAAAGAGGAAGGAGAAGGCTGTGACCCACTCTCTAACAGTCATCTGCATTCCATCATACAATATAATCCAGGATTCTGCTGAAAGTATGGGTTTTATGACACATTATAACTTTCCCTCTTAACACAAAAGCCCCCTAACGTGACCCAAGAAGCATTTCACTAAAGTCATTTTAACATTTATAACTATTTTTACTTTTGTTATCACTAAAGTATTCTACAAAAGGGTAATTCTTTAAAATTGCAATAACAGTGGGGCAGGAGGTTGGCTAATGTCCTCCTGCTAACAGCCTGTTTCCGATTCTCCAAGAATAGCCTGGGAACTTAAGTTATGCCACATGAGAGATAAAAGCTCTAGAGATAGGCTGAAGGAGAGTATGGACAAAACAAGCTACTTTCTCATTATTTATTTCCACTGACATGTTTCACACAGAGGTCACAAACAGAAGCCCACTTTTTATTCAGTGGCTGACGTAGTGATCAGGAAATGTTACATTCTGCCTCTTCCAGCAGCCCAAAGCACATGGCAAAAATCAGCAGGAACATCCCTGTAGCTTCCCTGCTAAGTGGGAAACGGGTTCTCCAGCTTACAGGTGTCTTCCACTCCCTGTGGTCTAAAACTCTGCTACTTCATTCATTTAAGGGAACTCCCCAACCCATGAATGTGTCCGAGCTGGCGCCCCCACCATGAGGGGCCAAAGGTAAGTGACCTCAAGATTCCTGAAAGCTTAAAAGAAAGGGTCATGAGATTATAGGCCACAGAGATTTCAGGGTGTTCACATCTTGCCTGGTCAGTGGACAGTATGTACGAAATTCATAATTATGAGCTGGTTTACATCAGGATGCTAGATGGAGAGACAATTCAAAAAGCTTGGGATCACACAAGAGAGAATATGACAAGAGTCAGAGAAGTTACAAGAGGAAAGACGTTGCCAGATCAGGACTGGAAAACCAATGGGCACTGGGGTTGGGGTAGAAGTGAAAAGGCCACGAGAAAATGACATTCGCAAGATATATTCCTGACCTGCTTTTCTTCTCACCTTTCCTGCGGTAGCACAATGACCAAGGTGAGCATTCTGTGTAAAGGATGCATTCCTTAATAGCACAGTAGGTGCCAAAATTTGCTGCAAAAGTTCCAATGCATAGGTGTATTTAACCTATACTAACTGAAGATGGTGCATACTACTTTTTGCCAGCCAAGGCAGCCCCATGATGTGGCTGTAGCAGAAACACTGTTTATAACTCACTTAGCCTCCCAACTTTAAACTTGTGTAATTTTTGAAAAAATTTCTCTAATCTGGAGGAAATTCTAAGTTTAAAAGATAAAGGGAGGCTTCATTAATATTTTTATGTCATAGTTCAACATTACCTAAGTCATAATCATATAAAATAATAAAACCAGTAACAATAACATCTATTGGCACATATTATACTTTACGTATACTAACTCATTTAATTCTCAGAGCAGCCCTCTGAGTTAGAGATAAGAATAACAGCTAAATACTATTTGCATGTAGCAGGCACTGTTCTAATAGCACTGCATCTTCTCAAAAATATGAAACTTATTTAACCCTCATAGCAAGTCAAGGAAGAAGGTATTATTTTCCTCATTTTAGAGACAAGGTCATTGGAAACCATAGGCTAAGTAACTTAGCCAAGAATATGCATACAGAGCCAGGATTAAAAACCAGACTAGCTCTAGAACCTGTGCTCTAACATGTACTCATACTTTACTGGGAGAATTACAGTTTGAGAATGAGGTCAAAGCTCTATCAAAACTGCTAAGAGGAACACTCTCAAATTCCCTGTGTCAGAGCTAAAGGACCCACCTGGGTAAACCACAGATTTTAAAGTTCCCTAAAGTGCCCTAGCCAGAAATCTAAGTTGGTTCTCCTTAGAAAGGCACTGGGGTTGATGCTTGGAAGAACTGTCTAATCCTACCGACCCTGTTCTTGAGAACTGTTCTTGAGAACCCAAGCCTCAGCTGATGGGTCCCAGTTTGATGGCTTATAGCCATCCACTATGACACACACACACACCCCCCACACCTGTCTTCCACTACTTGATGCTTTGCCACTGCTCCAGAGTGCTCTTAGCCTGCCTGATAAATAGGAACCCATCAAAAGACAAAGAAAAATTACAACCCATGTAGGGGGTCTCCGCCACTTGAATGAGGGAGACCAAGATGAATAACCACAACAAATAGTGTCTATGAAAAAGACAGAAGAGTGTTCCTATTTCTCCACATCCTCTCCAGCACCTGTTGTTTCCTGACTTTTTAATGATTGCCATTCTAACTGGCGTAGATGGTATCTCACTATGGTTTTGATTTGCACTTCTCTGATGGCCAATGATGATGAGCATTTTTTCATGTGTCTGTTGGCTGCATAAATATCTTCTTTTGCAAAATGTCTGTTCATATCCTTCACCCACTTTTTGATGGGGTTGATTTTTTTCTTGTAAATTTGTTTAAGTTCTTTGTAGATTCTGGATATTAGCCCTTTATTACATGGGTAGATTGCAAAATTTTTCTCCCATTCTGTAGGTTGCCTGTTCGCTCTGATGGTAGTTTCTTTGGCTGTGCAGAAGCTCTTTAGTATAATTAGATCCCATTTGTCAATTTTGGCTTTTGTTGCCATTGCTGTTGGTGGGACTATAAACTAGTTCAACCATTGTGGAAGACAGTGTGGCGATTTCTCAAGGATCTAGAACTAGAAATACCATTTGACCCAGCTATCCCATTACTGGATATATACCCAAAGGATTATAAATCATGCTGCTATAAAGACACATGCACACATATGTTTATTGTAGTAGTATTCACAATAGCAGACTTGGAACCAACCCAAATGTCCCTCAATGACAGACTGTATTAAGAAAATGTGGCACATATACACCATGGAATATTATGCAGCCATAAAAAAGGATGAGTTCATGTCCTTTGTAGGGACATGGATGAAGCTGGAAACCATCATTCTGAGCAAACTATCACGAGGACAGAAAACCAAACACCACGTGTTCTCACTCACAGGTGGGAAATGAACAATGAAAACACTTGGAGACAGAATGGGGAACATCACACACCAGGGCCTGCCGTGAGGTCAAGGAAGCAGGAAGGGATAGCATTAGGAGAAATACCTAATGTAAATGATGAGTTAATGGGTGCAGCACACCAACATGGCACATGTATACATATGCAACAAACTTGCACCTTGTGCACATGTACCCTAGAACTTAAAGTATAATTTTTTTGAGGCGGAGTCTCACTCTGTCGCCCGGACTGGAGTGCAGTGGCCAGATCTCAGCTCACTGCAAGCTCCGCCTCCCGGGTTTACGCCATTCTCCTGCCTCAGCCTCCCGAGTAGCTGGGACTGCAGGCGCCC
>NW_016809431.1:1331558-1364725 GCF_001698545.2 Rhinopithecus bieti
TTAAAAAAAGAAAAGACAGAAGAAAGTAAAAGAGGAAAGGTAATGGGACTTTCAAGAAGATACAAGTAGAAGACAAGAAAGGCCTTTTAAAGCTATTTGATTTCTGAAATTAAAATTTCAATGCACAAGATGAAAAAACGTATAGTCATTGCTAAAAATCCATTCGAGTTCTGAAAGATCAAACAGACATTGTAAGTAAAAATATCAGAGACATGGAAGATGTAACCAGAAGACAAAACATGCAGATAACAGGCTTTCCTGGAGGACAAACAACAACAAATAGGACATAACTGGAAAAGAGGGAAGAGGAAAGGAGGAACAAAACAAAAGAAAACCTCCCTGAGATGAAAGAAGGGATAATTCTCTAGACTGAAAGGGCTCCCAGCAAGCTTAAGCAGCAACAAGAAAAGACACATGCCTAGGCTTGGTAAAATATTTAAACTGACAACCCAAATTATCTGCAACCACATATCTTACTATCTATACTAGTATGACTTTACTATTCAACTGTCTACATTAACATGACTTCACTATTTAAGGGAACTCTGACCCAAGAAGATGAAGTTACAAATAACTTTACCGTTTCTTTCAGAACTTACCAAAACCTTACTTATGTGACCAGGCAACTCAACTATTCCTTACTAAGTAAATACTCTCTACTCAGTCCCACAAATCTTATTTTATCAAAAACATTGTCTAATTATATGTCCCTGCATTGAACAACGTATCTTAAACTAGACCCTAAAGTCTCATAAATTCCCCATCTTGGCCCTCCTTCCTCTGATATGGTCAATGTAATAGTCTCCCTTATTACAGTAAGCAATAAACTGGGTTTTGCTTATTTAGAGGTTATTCTGCAACCTTTTCATGGAATCGGTAGTCAGAGACCAAAGATAAAAAGGAAACTATATAGTCAAACAAACTCAACAGTGGATTTATAGAGGAAAAAGAATCAGATTAGCATTAGATTTCTCAAATGCAACACTGGAAACTAGAGCACAATTAAACATTGACTCCTGAGAGAAAACTCCCAGCCAAGATGTTGATCACCTGTCAGGGCAAGCAAAAGGCCTTTTTTCAACATGCAAGAACTTAGAAGCTACTTAACCAATGAACCCAATCTGAAGAAATCTCTGAGGATATGCTCTAAATAGACAGAGTTCTAAAGATACGAAAGATTAAGAGAGGGAAAAGTAGCACAGTGTAACTAAATGAAGCTAACATGAGCAGGAATTTACAGTTCAGCAATTTTTTTAAGGAGAAGAGACATACAGGAAGAGAAAACTTAACAGATGAGAACAAAAAAATTCCAAACTATCTCAGTAAAACCAAGGGGAGATATTTATTTTTAATTTTTATAATCAATATAGAATTTTAAATTATAGCTGCTCTGAAAGTTTCTAGTGAGAAAGTAACCACTAGTAGGATTTTTTAAAAGATAGGAAATTCTGTGTTAATGATGAGGTGATAGAAAACTAAAGCAGAGGTCAGGAGTTTGAGACCAGCCTGGCCAACATGGTAAAACCTTGTCTCTACTAAAAATACAAATGGCGCCTGCAATCCCAACACTTTAGGAGGCCGAGGCGGGTGGATCACAAGGTCAGGAGATCGAGACTATCCTGGCTAACATGGTGAAATCCCGTCTCTACTAAAAATACAAAAAATTAGCCAGGTGTGGTGGCACGCACCTGTAGTCCCAAGCCATTCAGGAAGCTGAGGCAGGAGAACCACTTGAACCCAGGGGCAGAAGTTGCAGTGAGCCGAGATCACACCACTGCACTCCAGCCTGGGTGACAGAGTGAGAGTCTGTCTCAAAAAAAAAAAAAAAAAAAAAAAAAAAAAAAAAAAAATTAAAACAGTATGACTCAAAGACATCACCAAAAAAGGGGAGGGGGAGGGAGAACTGAAGAGAAATTTGACCATAAAGTATAATAAACAGTAAATTTAAAACAAATGAAAAGAATAAAATAAATAAGTATTTGTGATACTAAATGTGTGGCAGACGAGCTACAACAATCTTTTTGAAAAGTAATGAAACAGTAGCTATCATCATACTTGTAACTAGCTATCTCATTTAGGGAGAATCTATTCTACGGAAATAAAAGCACCAGATATACATACAAGGATGGCTGTTAGTGGTAAAAATAAAATCCCCTAATTTGGATGACCATCAATAGAAGAACTGTTGAATAAACTACAGTCATCCAAACTGTGAGAAATTATGAAATAATTTTAAAAAGAGAGTCAGGTCTAGGTGCGGTGGCTCAAGCCTGTAATCCTAGCACTTTGGGAGGCCAAGGCGGGCAGATCATGAGGTCAGGAGATCGAGACCATCCTGGCTAACACGGTGAAACTCCGTCTCCACTAAAACTACAAAAAATTAGCCGGGCGTAGTGGCATGAACCGGGAGGTGGAGCTTGCAGTCAGTGGAGATAACTCCACTACACTCCAGCCTGGGTGACAGAGCAAGACTCTGTGTCAAAAAAAAAACAAAAACAAAAACGGAGAGAGAGTCAGATAAATGTGTGTTGAACTCAAGTGATGTCCATAAAGTACTTCAGTTACAAAAGCAGAGTAGAGTTTTTAATGGGTGGTAAGAAACTATTGTTTTTCTTTATGCATCCCTGTATTATTTTAACTTATTAACAACAGCATGCTTTAGTAATTTCAAAATGTCTTCAGAAAAGGTAGTGAGGAGGTCATTTCAAAGCCAAAGAACAGCATAGACCAACGTTCAGAGGTAGCTGAAGGGTGAGTTGGGGATGTGGGTTTCATCCAGCCCTGCTCCCAACTCACTGTGCAACCTCGGCAGGCTGCTTAACCATTCAGTTTCTCAGTTTCTTCATTTGTGAAATGGGATAACTGAACTCAATAAAGGTCATCCCCAGCTCTGGTATTCTATGAATATGTTAAGAAAACTACAGGCCGGGCACAGTGGCTCATGCCTGTAATCCCAAATACAGTGACTCAGAAGGCTGAGGTGAGAGGATCGCTTGAGGCCAGGAGTTTGAGAACAGCTAGGGCAACATATTAAGACCCATCTCTAAAGAAATTTTTACAATTAGCCAAGTGTGGCGGCATACACCTGTACTCCCAGCTACTTGGGAGGTTGAGGTAGGAAGATTGCTTGAATACAGGAGTTCAAGGCCAGAGTAAGCTATGATCATACCACTGTACTCCAGCCTGGGAGAGAGAAAGAGACTCTATCTCTTAAAAAAAATTTTTTTAAATTAAACTCCACACCAAACCATTTGAAATCTTCCACTGACTGCCTCCCTTTCCAAACATTAACATCCCCAGGATCAGGTGGAGGGTCAGTGCCCCCGATCCACCTCAAAGGCACACCAAGCCCTGCATCCAGAAGGAAATTCCATCACAGGGTTATAACTGCCAGACCTACATACAACCACAACACACAAACAGTTCACCAGAGCCTTTTTGTCAGACTGGGCCCTCCCAGTTTCATGGCAGATCCAATAAACCCCCTTTAGGGATTATGGGCTAAGGAGTAATTCAAAATAATTTTAGTAAGAAATGCTTTTTTTCATCTGAAATTTCTATAAAATATAAAAAGGAAAGGCTGCTATTAGAACAAAGTTCTACCAATGGGCTTTTGTCTTTGTAAGCTCTCTCAACCCATCATGCCTCTGCAGTGTCTTGTTCCAGCGTGCTGCTATTTCATTTACCATTCCATACTTCAGCACTCCTAAAAAGGATGTTATATGTGGCAGTTCACACTGCAAAATGCCAGTACTCTCCTGAACTCACCCACCCTCTTCTGTTTTCATTACTACTTCCTTTATTCCTTTCCCTGCTTGTCTCTACTTTCAAGAATCAATCAAATGACTATAGCCATTTACACATCTATACCATGTAAGTTCTACATTCAACCAAATCTTCATAGGCAGCAGAGCAATAACAGTCATTACAGAATCCTTTAATCATTTAACAAATTGAACTCAGGATTCATTCAAAAAACATTCACTGATCACCTACCATGCACACTGTGCTAGAGACTTAACACTTCATTTAACCCTCATGACTGTACTAGAGACCTTTAATACTGAAGTACTAAATCTTACAAACCTCACAATTGTGTCCCCACAAGGCAAGAGTAACCTCAGTTTCACAAATAGGGAAAACAAGGCTGAGAAAACTCAGCTGAGTGACTTGCAAAAGCCAAGTGCTAAAACCCAGATAAAAGCCCTGGCCTTCTAAGTGCATAGTCTTTCCTGGACAAGAAATTAAGACTCAAAATAATGAACAACATTTCTCACTAGGATGATTAGAAAAGGCTTTGTTTAAAAAATTCAAGATATTATATAGTCAAACAAGACTTCTATAAAGAAGAAACTCCTCGTGTTTCAATTCAACGATTCTAAGAAATAAGTATCTTCTAAAGCTACCTTTAAGTATGTAGCAATGTCGAAACTACCTATACCTACTCAGTAAGACACACTTGTTTCTCTTGTGATAAGAACTGCAACGTAGACTGGGTGCAATGGCTCACACCTGTAATCCCAGCACTTTGGGATGCAAAGGTGGGAGAATCATTTGAGGCAAGGAGTTCAAGACCAGCCCAGGCAACATTGCAAGATCCCATCTCTACAAAAAAATTAAAAATTAGCCAGGCATGGTGACATGCACCTGTAGTCCTAACTACACTGGAGGCTGGGTTGGGAAGATCATTTGAAAGCCCAAGAGTTCGAGGCTGCAGTGAGTTATGATCACACCATTGCACTCCAGCTTGGGTGACAGAGTGAGAGCCTGTCTCAAAAAAAAAAAAAAAAAAAAAGTATTATAAACTACAAACTTTAGCTACTAACAGAAGCACTGTGCCTACAGTAAACATCTCTCAAGTAACAGAAAGGGAGAGAGGGAGGGAAGTGGGCAAGCAGAACTGGGTTAGCAATGGGGTTTGGTTGTCCAGTCAAACCATTCTTCATGTTCACTGCAGTTTTACTGTACATTTTCACTACATGCTGTCTCCACTATGAATTCATTTTGTTTCTGTTCATCCCTTTTCATTTTGTTCTAATATGTGGGCATTAGAGTCCTCTAAAAAAGATGTTATAAAATATTAGGGGAGAAGGCCAAGTGCGGTGGCTCACACCTGTAATCCCAGCACTTTGGGAGGTTGAGGCAGGCGGATCACGAGGTCAGGAGATCGAGACCAGCCAGGCTAACACGGTGAAATCCCGTCTCTACTAAAAATATAAAAAATTAGCCAAGCGTGGTGGCAGGCGCCTGTAGTCCCAGCTACTTGGGAGCCTGAGGCAGGAGACTCACTTGAACCCAGTAGGCAGAGGTTGCAGTGAGCCGAGATTGTGATGCACTCCAGCACTGTACTCCAGCCTTGGCAACAGAGCAAGACTCTATCTCAAAAAAAATTAATAATAAAAATTAAAAACTTTAAAAAACAATAATAATCTTGGGGGAGAAAGATGTGAGAAGTTAAAATAATTCTAGCTGCACTTGGCTTTCCCAAAGAAAGAATATTACAAATAAAGATCTGTATTCTTGAGCAGGAAGGGATGTATATCTGATGGATACATCAGATGTATCCACTTTTCCATGGTTATATCTAAACTCATTTTTAACAAATGAAGTGATTTAGCATCTTGCTATATAAATAATAAAATAGATGTAACATAAGAAACTTGCCTCAGAGTTGATTAATAACCAGAGTGGAGGCTAGAACCCGTTTCTCCTGACAGCTCACTCTTCATCAAGCTCACTGATTTAAAACACCATTCAGGTTAACCCTCTGTAAGTAATCAATACGCACCTAGAAGTTTTGGTAAAATCAAATTTTTATTCAAATCATATTTTAATGTTGACACTTTTATTCCTGAAATGGTTGGACTTAATACTCAAATAACAAAGCTTCTAGTAAAACTTCTCAATTCCTTGCATTTTTTGGTTAGTTGATATATGAGAATGAGACACAAATGTGCTAAAAGAATTCTTTAAAGTCTACATAATGAATTATCTTATGTGAATCACTAACTTCTAAATCACAGGTTTGAAAACTTAGGTTTCCTTGCATCATTCTTAAACCAAAGTTCATAGTTTTTCCATTCTAAGAAAGTTTAACCAAAATGTACAGTGAAATAGTGGCAAATGCATAGTGAAATGTTTCAAAGCAACTTGAACAATATGTGTTTAACTAGCCCTTAACCTGAGAGCTGTGCAGTCCAATATGGTAGCCACTAGCCACGTGTGGCTGCTAAGTCCTTGAAATGCAGCTGGTCCAAATTGAGATGTAGTATAAATATAAAATACACACTGGATTTTGAAGATGACATAAAAATAAAATTGCTAATTTTCTATTGATTACATGTTGAAATAATATTTTAGATACATTGAGTTTAACAAAACATGTTATTAATATTATCCTTTTACTTTTAAGTGCAACTAGCTGGAAATTTAAAATTACGTATTTGGTTCTTATCATATTTTTACTGAATAGCATCATAGTGAAGTTTTTCTTACCAAAGGAACACAACTGCTGATAGCTGGCTGCCTGAGTTGGAGAAAGGACACTACTAGCTCTGATTACTAATTCTCTTATTACAAATCCTCCCTATTTAGTCCTGGCTCTGCTATTAACTAGCTGGGTGACCTGGAACTGCCACTTAATCTCCTGGCCCTAAATACTCATCTATAATCCTAGAGAACATCTAATACCAAGTCATCATTTTAAACAATGAAGATGCTGAGACCCTACATTTCCTCCCTTCCGGTTCCCGCTTGTTTCACTGCACAACAGCACCATACACACTTTCTGATTTTATCTGCTCAGTGGCCCCACAATACAACTCTAATCCCAGGGACTGCCCTGCAAATGAAATCCATGTCACTCTCTACAGGAAAAAGGGAGTGTGAATGGATCTGAGTACACCTAAGCCACTGTGGGAGAAATACTTTCAGCACCCCACCCCCTCTTCAGCTGAAGGTAGCAAACCATTCCCACCGTGGGTGGCCCACAGGGTTATCTGCCACATCAAAAAGATAGGCTATTTATGGACACTCTATCAAGCATCCTTACAGGTCTCCACAAGGCTATGTGACTGTCAGCAAGTCTGCTGAATCACTTTCAAACTGGATGTCCTTATTTGCAAAACAAATCAATAATATCTGCCCAATTGCACCACAGACTGTTTTGAAAGATCAAATAAAATGTACCTGGAGGCTTTAAAAGTATAAAGTATACTTTATACTTTTAAAGTATATTGTAGCAAGAATGGCTTCCTACCTTCAGCAGAAGAGGGGGTGGGGTGCTGACAGTATTTTCCCCACAATGGCTTAGGTGTACTCAGATCCAGTCACACTCCCTTTTTCCTCTAGAGACTGACATGGATTTCATTTGCAAGGGCGGTCCCTGGGATTAGAGCTGTATTGTGTACAAAGCACCATATGTATAGTTAAGGTCTCATTCCTGCCATAAATGCTAGCCTAACCTGTATACAGTGTCTCGGTTTTATGCTAACCAGGTTCTGCAGAACTGAAAGATGACAATAGGACACATTTTGGTAATTTGCTACATTCATTTCTTTTTTAAGGGAAAAAATAAGGGTTGATGTACCTCTCACGTTGTCTTAAGTTTAAAAAAAAAGCAGGATGCAGGGTATTAATGGCTTGTATTCATCCTGTATTTATTAAGTAGCAACCATTGTTCCAAGTTATTAAGATTATCAGATTCAATCAGAAGAATCCATACTGCAGATGAGAAACCTGAGGCATGGAGGGTAACTAGCCCAGTGCCTTAAACATGGTAAGTAGAAGAGGCAGAATTTGAACCCAGGCCATCTGGCTGTGGAGCCCATGTTTGCAACAGTGCTACCCTGCCTCTAGTGTGCAGAGTATTCTATTCTATCTTTGGTATAGGTTTTAGAAAAAAAAGGATGATTATACTTCTGGGTCTATGTATCAATATACGTTAATATGCATATTTTCATATAAATTTAGAAGAAAATCATCAATAGTGATTATCTTCGGAGACAGCAGTTAGGAGGATGGAGTGCAGACAGAGTGAAGAGGGGCTTGCACTCTTCATTCTATAAACTTCAGTACTGTTTCCATTTCCTGACCTTACGTATCTTGTTGAGGTCAACAGGCCATCTTCCGTAACAGAAGTCATCTTGAAATATGTGAAGGAGCTACCTTTCTCTTCTTAAAAATCCTTACCCAAAATAGTAAGGAAGCCACAGATTCTGTGTCAAGCAAGCCTGAGTTCCAATCTCAGTTCCCACTTCTTAATACTTATGCAAATTTGGAAATGGTTCTTAACTCTCTGTGCCCAGCTTCCTCTTCTAATGGAGGGGGATGGAGGGACAACTCCATCTTCCTCACAGGTTTTTTGTGAAGGTCAATTTGTGCCTAGAACCTGGTCCAGAACTGGTGCCCTGCTATCATTCCAACACATTACCTTCCAACCCATCCTCTCCTACAACCACCTAGTTCTGCTGGTTTTACATATAAACCAGTAGAGGAGTGTTGACCATGCTATACCAGACAAAAGGCCCCAAACTGGAGGTCAAACTCCACTCCCTTCTTTCCTTGTTTATAACATGCAGTGGGCACACAGCCTCAGGGATCTCCCAACTGAGTGTTCCCTGGGGTATCAGAGGGCTGGCATGCCCTGCTTCTCACTGATACCTTGTATATAGCATTGTCTGCCATCTGAACCACAGAAATACTTGGTGCCTGGGGCCAGAGCAGCTGAGGGTACCCGGTGAAGGATGCCCAAGTTGGGCCTTCTGGATACTATTGCTGCATCCCAGTGAATGTCAGCAAAGTTCTCAGTCCCCACCCTGACACTGTATAAGCAGGACACAGCATCTTCGCAAGTCCAGCTGATGGAGTTGGGAGGCAAGGGCCCTCGGCCCCTGGAAGCAAGTGGCCACCAGTCCCTTAACCAACATGGGTGGCAGCAGCTGGAGGCTATCAACTCCATACGGGATATGCTGTCCATGACCCCCACAGGGTGCCCGCTCCTGAGTGCACATGAGAACTCCCTGGGTTTTTTCAATGCTAATCCCTCTGTGCTGTCCAAGTGACTCCCAACAACAGCCATGGGTTAGAATCATAGGAGCATTTCTTGTTAAGAAACAGGACTACTTCAAAAAGCTCCCCCTCAGACCCGATGAACTGGGAACAGGAACAGAAACCGAAGGAAACTAAGGGATCTGGTGTGTGAACCAAGAAGGAAAGCAAAGGTTATCTGGACTTCCTCTTCTATCCTCAAGGAGGGAGTTCCAACATTACTGCAGAGTCCTGCCTCTATTGTTCCAATTCCAGAATCTTAAGGATAGTGAGAAGAATAAAACAGCCTTTTAGTTTTCAGTTCTCTATTCCTATCATTCCATCTTTCTTTTGTCTACTTTTTCTCCTTTTTATGTCATTCTTGATGAAACATACACCCTTAGGTGGGTAGTACTATTTGTATTATTTGAAGTAATTATTTGGCTTGGGGACCAGCCGGGACCTTGACTCCTCTTTTGTCTTTGTCACTGCCCATGTCACCATAAGTGGTATTTCAGAGTGTGAAAGGGTCTGCCATGAAATAAATGCTTATCAATTTTTATTTTTTAAAGACCATAATAAAACTCTGGCTGAAGAGAGATGCATGGCACCAATGCTCCTGAATGACACCCCAGACTCTCTCTGGAGTCAGTCTTCTACTCTCCAACCTGAACAATGATTTTTCACCCCTGATTTTCTTTCTTTTCATTCTCTCCTTGTGCATTCTTTTTTTCCTAAGCCTTATATTTGACTGACACCAGGTTATATTTGAGTCCCCACTGCTAATTCTCAGAATAACAGAAGTTACCAACAATACAGTCACAATTAGCAACCGAAAATATGTACAGATATGGTGGAATTTTGGCTTTTTAAATAGTCTACCATATTTTCTAAAAAGCACATTATTCGTTTTGTAGAATTGCTTATACTTTTTGTGGCTATTTATAAATGGTAAAAGGCTTTCTTCCTTTGCTGTTTTGAAAGCAACACAACATACCATCAAGAGATTAGTGCCCAAGGTTTGCAGAAAGGTTCTCAGACACTCAGATCACACACAGCATGTGGTATGGAAACAAAGAGAAATGGTGGGTATTGACTTGTAAGCATAAATTGCATTTAAGATATTATAGAGTTCCCAATGCCTCTAAATGTGAAGATACTGCAATCATTAGTAGCTACTCTGCTGCTAATAGCTCCCTTACTGCAGGACTATTGTTTTTCTCCATCAGTTTAAAATGGAGGCACCCAAAGGGCTTAGAGCAGATCACAGTTGGGGAAATGAGTCTCTGGCTGAGAAGCTGCACCCTGAGCAGGTTTCATTTCTCGGAGCAAGCTCCTAATTCCTTTCTGCTGCACCCCCCTCTAGGAAATATATTGGGGGTGGGAGAGGGAGATGTCAAAAAGCGGGGAAGGGAAAACAGCAGGTATGTGCATGTCAACTGCATGCTGACCTTACCAGCCAATTAAGGAGACGCTTGGTTGGTCTCCACAGGAAGCTGCAGCCAGTCTCCGATGGAAGGATAATGACTGTGACACCAAGCCCCAGGAGAAGGAGTGTGTGTGAATATTAAGTAAACACACATATTGACAGACAAGCAGAGACAATCCAGGATGCTATATTTGCAGCCCCTATTCTCAGAAATGGATAGGTTGGTCATGAGGAGAGAATGTGTCTTCTCAATTGCCTGACTCTCTGGTCTTCTTTTCTCCCCACTCTCTCCCTTCCACTCACACCCTGTATGAGTTGCAGTCTCTCTCTGTCACATGCTGACAGCAGATCTAATGCCACTTTTCCAAGACACATGTCACCAGTTCTTTTTGCATAAATGCTTTTCTGGCAACCTGGCTGTCTGTCAGGGCCTCTGATTAGCCAGGAGGGATATCACATTGAATTATTCTATGTTCACACTTGATGTTGTTACCATCACTTTCCCCCATAAATGTAAAGAAACAGCTTGCTCAGCACCAACTTTAGGTCATCTAAAGGACTGCAGTGTACTAGCAAAAGCGTAAACCAAAAATAAAATTCGAAGTTTCCCAAACTGATGGAATGGACCCTCCTCTCATCTAAAGGGACCCAATGAAACCTGAAACACTAGTTCAGACCATGATGGGAACAGGCAGGAGTGGGGGGGCAGTCAGATGTGCCTTATTATACTCTCCTCCCTTTGGAGTTCAGGCACACAACCAACCATTATTAATATTAAAATAAAGATCCTCAGACTGACAAAACTCTTTTTGTAGCAATAAGATACCAACTCCAAGCTGACTTTGGTATATAACATCACATACATCACATAACAAATAGCAGGCCCTAAAAGGAAATCAAAGTATTTTACCCCAAAATATATTTCTTTGACATATTTTGAAATAACCCTGCAAAGCTTCTTTTGTGGGGGAAATGTACATTCTGTATAGAATCTCCTTCCCAAGACCTTTTCTGATCCTGAAGAGATTAGCTGAGAGTCTAGCACCTTTTACCTATCTGACTAGGAAATATTTGCCATCTATTGCCTCTAAAGATGGCCACATACGAGACTTCATCTACATAATACAAATCTTAGTCGCCACAACCCCTTATCTTAACCCAGACACTCCTTTCTATTGATCCCAGGTCTTTATATAATAATTAATCTCTGTCTACCAACTGCCAGTGAGAAAAGTCTTTAAATTCACCTATGACATGTAACCCCATCACTCCCTTTGTGCTGTCCCACCTTTCTGGGCCAAACCAATCTATACCTTACATGTGTTAATTTACATCTTTGCCTGTGACTTCTATCTCCCTAAAATGTATAAAACCAAACTGTAACCCAACCACCTTGGGTGCATGTTCTCAGGACCTCCTGAGGCTGTGTCATGGGTCATGATCTTTAATTTTCGCAAAATAAACCCCTCAATTGATTGAGACCTGTCTCAGACATGTTTTGGATTACAACAGCGAGTATAAGCAAATGAAAACTGAGATAAGCAGTCTAGGTATTTCACAGATGTCCTACCAAGCAAAGATCAAACTTTAGCAGAAAACACAACTTTAGGAAATGTTTCAAAAAATACTGGCCTACACGAGGGTACAACCCCACCCTGAAAGTCATGTTCATTTTCACGAAGTCAGTATGGCCCAGGAATAACCACTCTGTCAAGTAGAGGAACGAAGCCTCCTGACTTTGCACTGATTGGGCACTAAGGAGTCCTGGACACAGGATGTCTTATGAGGTCCTGGCCAGAGCTTAGCACAGAGTACAGGAGGGCAGGGGAGAGATTTCCATCGCCAAGAGGCACAAAACCAAAAGCAATTGTGCTAGAGTCTGTATCTATTAACACCGAAGCACCAACTCACAGAGGGGCTCAGTGTTAAGGACCCTCCTTCTTGAACAGTCAGACACCTTTTAAGCCTCATAAGAGGAAGATTAATCTATTTAACAGAAAAAAAGTGAACCTAATGTAGATGTATAAGCAGCAAATGTTTACTACTTTCTTTGAAATCTTACCAGATCTATATAGTTCAAGGAGCTATAGAATATGAGAAAAAGCAGTCCGGTAGGTTGAATGCTTCTAGACATTCACGTCTATTAACTCAGGCCCTCAAACTGGCATTTTCCAGATGGCCATTTTACCAAATTATGTCAGTCAGACATTTTTACGACTAGGACAGGATTTCTGGGCACGAACCTGACCATGGCTCTCCACCTCTAGTCACTGCCTGATACAAAGCATCTCCACTACCGCAAGTGCCTCCTAACTGGTGTCCCCATATCTACTTCTGCTCCTGTCTCCACAGAGCAGCCAGAGAGAGAGAGAATTTTAAGATGCAAACTTAACATCTTCTGGTTTAAAATTCTTCAGTGGCATTCCAACTTAACAAAAACAAAAACCAAATTATCTACCCCTTGATCTCCAAGCCCTCCCTTCGTGATCTAGTCATGACTCATCACAGCTGGTGTTTCTCTCCCCTCACTCTGAGGGTCCAGCCACATTGGACTTCTTTCCACTGATGCTTCACACCTGCTATCTTTGTCTAGAAACAGTACCCTCCCCCAATCGTTTTTAATCCGTCAAGCACCACCCTCACATGCCCTCACAGCTGTGTTTCATGATTCCCTACACTAGGCAAGGAAAGGCCTCCTGGAGGAAATGAGAATTAACAAATGAGGAGGGTTTGGATAAGTGGGATGAGAAGGGTCTTCCAACAAAGAGGGAAACACAAGTGAAGCCATAAAGGAAGATGAGAAAACAGTCACACATTAGTAGTTCAAGGAGCAGTGGCAAATCCAGAAACCATACATTTTAAGTTAATTTTAAGACCAAAGATAGATGGGGGTGGGGGGGTAGTGGAAATTGAACCTGTATAGACTTGTTTGAGAAAGTGCAGGTCAAAAAGCTTCAAAGTGGGCTGTTTAGGGTTAGGTGGAGTAAGGCGCTTTCCTCTGCATGTCACTGGTAGGGGCAAGAGGTGGGGCGTGAGTTCAATTCCAGAGTGTGAAATATGAGGCCTGTGGCATTACTTCTTTCTAGTATTCCAGAAGGCAGATTTCCTCATTTCCCCAACCCCTTTAAAAGGCTTCAAAGTGGGGTAACTCTTTACCCTGTACACATTACTGTGGTGGTCATTAGAGTTGTTGGTCAAATACTTCCAGTGGTACGATAGCACTTTCTTGGTCCCCTTGTGATTGGGTGGGGCCCTGTAATTAGGGCTTACCACTAAGTGGACCCAAAATGCAAGACCAAAAAGTTAGTCAAGGTGGGAGAGGCAAAAGTACAGAAAGGAAATGATGACCACAACATCCAAAGGCTTAGTGGCTGTGCCACTGGGATACAAGGTCAGAAAGCTAGAAAGAGAAAGATTTTTAGCTGCAGAAATAATGAGTAGGTGGTAGCTTTCAGAATTGACAAATGTCCTAGAGGTATTTGGGGTCAATTACATGTCTTTCAACTTTCTCAAGGCCATGTCTAAAAACAATTTCTGATCTCACAAGAGCAAAAGCACCTTTTCATTAGACTTCCCTTTTACAATCTGTTCATATACCTTGCTCATAAGACAACAAATACAACCTGTCTGTAGTTATTTCACAGTGCCACTGAGAACCCAAACAACACAGCTACCTGCCTGTCTGGAAACAATATGCATTGTAGACATTAATTATTACTCCTCAGTGTTTACCTTTTGAGCCTTTCATGTGCAGGTTTTGTAAGATGCAAGATTTCATCATTAATACTGATAATGCATGTGTACTGGGGCTTTTCAACCATATATAAATGAAATTTTATCAGCTTTTCCTCTGTAATTAATGAGATATCTAGCTACATGTAAATTTCTCTGAAATCCCATAATTCGATCATTACAAAACCCAAATCAATTTGTTATAGTCAGCTTTGCCACAATTCAGTCTGGTCTAACACCATCTACTATAAAATCTACCTGTACCACATTCCCTATGTCAAACATTTGTTGAATATCTACCATATATCAGGCACTGTGCTAAGCACTGTTGCAACAGTAATGCTACTAATAATTGTTAACATTTATTGAACACTTAAAATGTTCAGGCTCTGTTTGAACTCTTTCCATGCAGTATCTCAGTCATCACAAGATCCCCATAGACTGGTGAAACTCTTATCTGCTTTCATAGACAAAAGGATGGAGGCTCAGAGAAGCAAGGTGATTGACCTAGGGTCACACAGTAAGTGTGGGGACAGTATAACCCCCAAGTTCATATCCCCTGCTACACCATATACAAGGATCCTAATATCAATAAAGCATCTCCTGCCATCAAGAGTATTACAATACATAAGAAGGATAAGGGCATCCAAACAAAAGCCCTATCTGACCCACATTGTAAAACAAGTACTGGGGAAAAGATGCTAGGGAAATTGGGAGGAGAAAGTGAACTCTTCTAATAGGAGTGGTCAGGGCAGGCTTCTCACAGATGGAAGCCTTTGGGCCATTCCTTGGAAGTGAAAGTCAGGAGCAGGCATCCCTGGAGGATGGAACAGCAGAAACAAAGGTACCACTGACTGCAGGAAGGCACTAGGCACATGGAAAGACAAAAGAGGACCCCATTTGTCTGAGGGTGAGGTCTCTCCTAAATCCCTCACCTTGCCTCCATCCCCTCAGGTCCAGGTCAGGCCTTCAACCTTCCTCCCATCCACAACTCTGCCTCTCACCCTCCACAATGCCATGTGTCACCTTTTCTAAAACATAGCAGTGTTCCTTGCCTTAAAAACAATGCCCACGAAAACAGTCAAATTCCTCTGGCATGACATTCAAAGCTGATTTTACTAATCTCAGTCTTCTCACACTCCTGAGTATCCCATCTCATCTGCTCTCCAGCCAAACCAAACCGCTTCCTTCCCATAATGGATCAGCTTCTTGGGATCCCCTCAAACCTTCAAGAGGCTACTTTCTTTGTGGGGAGCCCTTTCTCCCTGTCTGCTGGTGACGCCCCACCAACCCTTCTCTTGGCACGAAGACTGCCTGCCCACCTGCCCAGGCTCCCTCCAGCATGGCTGGCTCCCTGCTGTTAACCTGAACAAGCCCAATACATGGTCACACCAGGTCGCTGCACCTGTGCTCCCTCACCAGGAAGGCCCTTCAAACCACCAGGTATCCTGTGATTTTTTTCCCCATTGTCTTGAGATCAGGGAGGCTTCCGCTACCAGCCTATATAAAAAAGAACACCTCCTGGCCAACACACACAAAAGCATACCTAGCCTTCCATTCTCTTCATAGCAGTTACAACTTAACACACACATACACACATTGTATATTTGTTAATGGCCTCCCTCACCCTATAGAGTAGGGTTGGAAAACTACAACACATGGGCCAAATCTGAGTCACTGCCTAAGCATTTATTAGAACACACGTCCACTATTGTTTCACACATTGTATGTGGCAGAGTCCAAGAGCTGCAACAGAGACCTAATGGCCCACAAAGCCGAGAATATTTATTGCCTAATCATTTACAGCAAAGGTTTGTCAACTACTGCTCAAGAATGGTGATCTCCCTCTGTCTCCTGCTGTGCTCACACGTTATCTTCAGACCATTTTGGCGCCTTACGTAGCATGCAGTAGGCACTCAGAAAACATTTGTAAATAAAAGAAAGTGACAGGGTGGGGAAAGAATTAAGGGAGAAGAGCATATGAATGCAAGAGACACTGGAGGGAAAAATCAACAGGCCTGGCGACTGGATTTAGGTGCCAGTGAAGACAGCAGGAATTGCACAATAGCAGCTTTTCAAATGTGGCTGTGTTCCTTGGCCAAAGGATGAGATGCTAATCATCAAACCATAAACACAAGCCGTGAATCAGGGCTGGCTATCACACTACTGATGGGTTTAAAATAACAGTGTCAGGCTCCTTGACAAGGTCAGTCAAGACCGGACAGCACTGCCCCCATAAATAAACTGGCTCCATTGTTATAGGACTGAAGTATACCTTGGAGAGTCAAAGTTTTGGTAACCACAGATAACACACATAAATCTAAGTAGCTAACAATACAGTAACAAATAAATATATTTAAAAAAGTGTTTATATATATATACATATATGTGTATATGTGTGTGTGTGTGTGTGTGTGTGTGTGTGTGTGTGTGTATTTGGAGACAGAGTCTCATTCTGTTGCCCAGGCTCTTATCCAACTTAACCTCACTGTAGCATAGTGGTTCTTAAAACTTTAGGATGCATCAGAGCCAACTGATGGCCTTGCTGAAATAGACTGTTAAGCTCCGCTGCCAGAGCTCCTAATTCAGCTGGTCTGGAGTGAGGCCCCAAAATGCACATGTTTAACAAGATCCCAGAGGATGTTGATGCTGCAGGTCCAGAGAACACATTTTGGGAACCACTGCTGTAGCATTTAACCATAACCCCTGCTTTGGCTTTTATCATACTTCTTACCTGCCTCTCTGGCCAACAGTTTGAGAAGGGTGGGAAGTCTTACTTAGATTACTTCCTTCAATAAGGAAAGATTTTCTAGTTCTCATATAAAGACTGAATAGTAATAAAAAGAGATCCTGCTCTGTAGAGCATCAGTTTTTAAATGGATGTATAATAGTATATTAAGGTGTTATTTTTACCTTTTATATTCACTAGTTCTGATATTACTACATGTACGTTTCTGCCAATTTTCTTTTGGTGATATGAATTTTGCTTATAAAAGATCCATTTAAAAAGGATGTATATTGTCTCCTATGTCTACTCCCTGGATAAAGATTCAATTTTGACAGCAAGCCCAAAACATTCACTCAGCCCTAATGTAAACATAAATATACTTCATACATAAGTATCCATTTACATATACCCTTGGACCTTTCTACCTACTGTTCACAATGTGGGGATTTTTCTTTCCCTCTATCAAGCAGCCACATGCCTTACTCCCTTACTTCGTTCAGATTTCTGCTCAAATGTTACCTTCTCTGAAAGGTCCTCTCCAAGCACCACTCCATAATAGCAATCCTTCCCACATCCCATCTCTCCTATCCTTATCACCTACTTTGTTTTTCTTTACATTTATTGTATATTAATGTTTTCACTGTTTAATTGGTCTCCTTCCCATGAGAATGCAAGCTTCATGGGAACAGGGACTTTTCAGCTCATTGCTCTGTCCCCTGAGCCTGGTATGCAGGGCGCTCAAATTTTAATTAAATTTGTTGAATGAATGCTTATCAGCTTCCAAAAATCCCACATACAACTCAATGTGTTCGATTATAATGCCTTAACCTTCCTAAAACTGATACAAATGTTTCTTACTCCTCTCACAACCAATTCTTCAATGTATAAGTTTCCAAAAACATACTGTGTGTGCATGTATTGTATTTGGCACTATTGGTCCAAAAATTATTTCAGTAGCAGGGATCATCAAATGTAGCTTTAAAGTATCTGATGCTTTAACTGTCAACTGAAATATCACAGCAATAGGATCCTCTAAAACCAAGTTCATAACCTCACAAATGAGAAAGGCAGATGAACCATTAAAAATATCTTTGTTGATGGTTCACATCCATCAACCCCAAAAGAAGTAATTTTAAAATTAAAAGCTTGGCTAGGTGCAGTTGCTCAGGCCCATAATCCTGGCACTTTGGGAGGCTGAGGCAGGTGGATCACTTGAGTCCAGAAGTTCAAGACCAGCCTGCACAACATGGCAAAACCCTGTCACTATTCAAAACACACACCCCCCCCAAAAGTTGTATAGTTCATCCATAACTATGCCTTAAATAACACTCTAAACATAGAGCCCTGTATCAAAAAGAAAAACCAAAAAAAAATTTTGCACAGTAATCCCAAATTCTGTAAATAATCTCAGCTTATGAGAAGACAGTGTAACAGTATTAAAGGTGCAAATTAAATGTGGGGAAATTTCTTCAAATAACTATATTGAAAGCCAAATAAAACCATTTCCTCCCGCAGAATGGATCAAGAGAATTCATGAAACACTGTGCAATTAGAAACTGCAAAACTCTGTCAAAGAAATGTATTCTTGGGAGACACAAACTAAAAAATATTAAAACTTCACTTTTAAAAAAAGAAGTTAACAAATAACCATTTTTATAAAAGACAAGATACTGGGTAATGAGGAGAAATACTATACACAACATGTATGATCAGACAACCATGATTACTGGACGTGATAACATGCTCTCCCAAATGGCTCACCAATTTCCATTTCTGTCCTGTCTTTGCTGCTTCTCCCACTATTTACAGAAACATGAAATATATCTTATCACTGGTCTTTCCTGAAGAATGCTTTATTCATAGAAATTGTGCTCAGCACAATCCAGTATGGTGGGCTGGAGGTAACAGGCAGTCCTGACAAGTGGGTGTGCTGGCGGCGGATTTTACAGAGTTGCAAAAGCACCAGACACATTTTCCAGGCCCTTTTATCAGCTAGGTCAATTTTCCCACATGATGCGTTAGTTACCAGTTTAATCCAATACATGTGAAATGCATTAGAGCTGAGGGTCTATTGTTCTTTGTCAAGCAACAGCAGTCAGCAGCCAGCAGCCAGCAGCAGGAGCAACTAACTGGCTCCATGGCCACCTGGGTTGAGGAAGTAAGCAGATCAGACCCAAAGGGGTGGACTTGGTAAGAGAGCACTACTGAGATTCTCATAGGTCACTTTCATGCAGCCAGCTGGCAGACTGGCATACAAAGAAAGAAAATTCCATCATGCACAGATACTCAGGTTTTGTAGTAAATTGCTACACTTCTGAGGCATTCACTGCCAAGCACACATTTCAGCAGTCAATCTTGTCAGCATAAACAAATCCCTCATAACCTAGAAACTATACGAAGTACTTTGGATAGAACCGTTCGTAAACAGATTTCTTAGAGGATTTATATAATGTATAACTGACTTTAAATGAAAAGTGTCATATTCAGAATGTGGCCTATAAAAATAGATTCCATTTGGAAGCAACCAGCACACAAAGCACAAATAAGAATTTGGGAATGACAGACAGTTGGCTTTACAGACAGGTATATACACTTTCCATAACAGTTTTTTACATTAAGGGTTCTCAAGTGCTTTGAAGCATTAGTTGATTCCATTCTCCCAACAGCCCTGGAAAAACAATTGGTTGAATTTAGGTTCACAATTTCAAACACGTCCAGATTCCTAAGAGGCAGCTAAAAATGAGTTTCTCAGCCCATCTGTTGAAAAAGAAATACATAGTATGGAGGCAAGGTACCACAGTGATTAAGAATTCAGATTCTGGATCCAGACTGCCTGGGTTTGAATTTCAACTTTGGTACTTACTAGCTGTGTTACACTGGGGAAGCCATTTGTCCCATCTGTAAGATGAAAGTCTTAACAACATCTACATCACAGGGCCACTGTGAGAACCGACATGATGTATGTAAAGCACTTAGTGAGTTCCCAGCACACAGCAAGTACTTACGTTTAGCTATGCTGTTGGCGTTGCCATCACCACCACCACATTCACCACCACTATCTTCACCATCATCATTACCACCACCACCATGACCACCATCATTTCAGAACAGAGCTTAGGTTCTGCAGCCAGACTAGGCTTTGAACTCAGTTTACAAAACCAAACCTTCACAAAATAATCTATCAAATGAGTAGGAGGATCTAGCAAGAATAAAATTCCAATTTTTTTCAACAAATAAATAGCAAGAGAGAGAGAGAAAACCACTGTTTCTGAAAACAGACTCAACCAATTACAATGCACAGCCCTCATTTATATTGATTCAAACTATTAAAAATACATAACCATTTATCACACTTACGAAACAACTTGGAATGTTAAAATTGTCTGGATAAGCTAGGTATGGTGGCATGCACCTACAGTCCCATATACTTGGGAGGCCAAAACAAGAAGATCGCTTGAGTAGTATGCTATGACTGTGCCTGTGAATAGTCACTATACTCCAGCCTGAGCAACATAGTAAGAACCAATCTCCTTTAAAAAATTGACTTGATATTTGATAATATTATAGGAATTATTAAACTTTCCACTAGATAATAGGATTGCGGTTTAAAAAAAAAAAAAAAGTCTAAGTCCAATATCATAATCACTACTCACATGTGGCTATTTAAACTTTAATTAAACAAGAGTAAAAATTTAGGTCCACAGTCTCACTAGTCATATTTCAAGTACTCAAGATCTACATGTGGCTCAATTCCTGTCATTACAGAAAATTCTGTAGAACATCCCTGGGATAGAGATACATACTTACTAGAACATTTATTAATAAAAAGATACAATGACCAGGATTTGCTTCAAAATAAAATAAGAATGAGAGAAGCAGATGGAGGTATGGATGAGGCAAGACTGGTTTATAGTGTTTGTTGTACATGGGGGCTTACTGACCAACTCCGATAGTCAGTTTTAAGTGAACTTAGTTAGGCTATGCTCCTCCGTTATTCAATCACACACTAAGTGTTTCTGTGAAGATATTATGTCGATATGATTGAAGTCTATAAGCTGTTTACAAGATTATCCTAGATAATTTGGGTGGGTCAGATTCAATCCATTACAAGGCCTAAAGGGCAGAATTGAGGCTTCTGGGAGAAGAAATTCTGTCTGTGTCCGCAGCTCAGCTCCTGTTCAGGAGTCCCAGCCTGCCCTCCTGAGGTGCTGCCCTATGGAAGTTAGACTTACTGGCCAGCCCACACAATCACAGAAGCCAAGTCCTTGCAATGAAACTGAATATATAGCACCTACTGGTTCTCTTTCTCTAGTAGAAGTAGACTGTACAGTACAGAAGTAGACTGTAGTGCTTGACTTTTATTTAAGAATGTCTATTTCACAAAGCCATTGTGGCAAACAACTATAAATATCTTAACATAGTGCCTGCCACATAAGAAGTCTCAATAAATGGTAACTGTATTATATCCTCATTTATACCAATATAATCTTATTTTGCCGAAATTTACAAATCCTGAGACATGAGGCACTCACATATTATAATGACTTTGTATTATTGACCTATCTGGCCCAGCCTGACCACAAGCTCCCCTCGGGGCATGGGTGAAATGGCCCAGAGCATGTCCAGAGTTGGCTCCTAAGCATGGATCCTTGAATTAAAACTAAGCTGAATCAAATTAAATTGACACATACACAAAAAATCCACAACTGAGAAAAAAGTTTTATGCAATTACATTTGTAAGTCTTCAACCTAAATATGAAATAATAGGGAACTGACTATATAAAATCATGGTAAATATGGATAACAGATATACAGTGGCTGTTACATACTGTGTTTGAACACATATTTAATGACACTTAGATATGCTGAAGATATGTTAATTTTTTTTAAGTAGGCTGCAGTATTCTGCACACAATAAGATCTCTTAAAATAAAAGGACATATTAGACTAGAAGGAAATATACAAAAATGTTAACCATGGTTGTCCCTGGGTACTGTGATTGTAGAATAATTTTCTGTTATTGGATTGCAATATATTATTTATACAGTGAAATGTACAAATCTTAAGAATACAGTTTCATGAGTTTCAACTCATCATCACCACAGAATGTTACCTAATGCCCTTTTACAGGGAGGGCGTGTGTGTGTGTGTGCGCGCACATGCATGCAGTGTTGTAGGATGTGCACAATGCTACAGGATGCATATATAGATATATATATGCATATATATACACACATGTATATAGATATATATGTATATATACATATACACATAAACCCCCAGCAACCTGGGATGATTTTTATTTTCTTGTTATACTACTGCATTTTCCAAATTTCCCAATATAAACATCTATGTATTTTATAATTTAGGAAGTTTTGATATTTTTTAATTTTTAAAATAATGAGTTGAAATGGGATATAGTTCATTGATTTCACTGATAAAGACAAGGCAGATCAATGCATTAATCTAATAGTCTTAGATTACTAGAAAGACTAAGAACAAGACTGTTAGCCACGTACTCCACAATTATTTTTGCTGTTTCCAAAATTGCCAGTGTTTTGGGATGCCACATCATTTATTAACACAGATATAACCATATGTTGTAATTTCATGAAACACATCTGGTAGAAAAAATTATTTAAAGTTAGGTTCATTGTATACTCTTTATTTTTATTTTTTTTAATTTTTTTATTTTTTTTGAGATGGAGTCCCGCTCTGTCACCTAGGCTGGAGTGCAGTAGTGCAATCTCAGCTCACTGCAACCTCTGCCTCCCAGGTTCAAGCGATTCTCCTGCCTCAGCCTCCTGAGTAGCTGAGATTACAGGCGTGTACTATCCCACCTGGCTAATTTTTGTATTTTCAGTAGAGATGGGATTTCACAATGTTGGTCAGGATGGTCTCAAACTCCTGACTTCGTGACTCACCCACCTTGGCCTCCCAAAGAGATGGAATTACAGGTGTGAGCCACCGTGCCTAGCCTGTATGCTCTTACCTAACAGAAGAAACCAAAAGTGAAAGAACTAATAAAATGCCTAGAGGTTATGAAAAACGAACAGAAGTCAAACTGTGAGAATAGATCATTCTGGTTCTCACCAAAAACATTAGCACCAGTAGTCCATAAACAGAAACATGGTAACCATGGACTACATTGCAGAAATGTACAAGACTACCAACCCTTTGTAATGTTATTTTACAGTCATAACCTAAAATAACCAAAACTAGGCTTCAGTAAAACAGAATTTGCATTTCACTATTTCCTTATTTCAGCAGTCAATACAAGTTTTAGCCACAGAAATCCCCTTAAGCTTCTTGGGCCATGGCTTTGAAAGAGGTGCTGCATGTCTACATGGGTTCTTAAGTCCCTAGTGCTTGTTACAGCTTTCTGAACATCCAGAAGGATCTGGGAGTAGGTGCCCAATACTTCGCATTTTGACACAGTCCAAATAACCAGCTGTATATCTGACCCTAAAAGCCAGTAAACAAACTGTGTCCTGAGCCACAACAGTGCTCAGTGCGCTAAGATCTACACAACATTCTGTGAGGAAACAGTAAACGTCAAAGCACTTGAAAGCTATAAGCAGTATCAGCTAACCACGCAAGTGGGCTAGAATAACCAATGGATCGATGTACACACACACATACGCACACGCACACACAAATATTTTCAGAATGTGATCCATCAGGGGATCCATGAGGTCAAAACTGTGCTTGTAATAATACCAAGAAGTTATGTGCCTGTTTCACTGTGTTGACATTTGCACTGATGGTGGAAAGCAATGGCAGTTAAAAAGATAAGGAAAATGCAGCAGAATTTTAAAGAACTGAGGAACGTTCTGGCAATTTCCCAATGTTGATCATTCATATCTACTCACTATAATGCAGAACTTAGGCTAGTGCTCACATTTTAATTACAGGTTTTTTCACTCCCCGACCAATTCCATATCCTATGGGCATGATTTTCCAAGTATCCCAGAGCCACTACATGGACTCACCTAAGAACACACGTATGAAAATATGCTTTTAGATGTTCACGCAGCTTTTAATTATTCACCTGGTAACAGAATTCTCTTCTTCCTCCCTTCCACTGTCTGACTTTTGGGCTTCCATTTAGAACACAATTGAATATTTGTGGAATACAGCAGTGAGAAAGAATGTGAATTAGCAGAAAATTAGAGAAAAGCTTAAGCCTAAGCACCTGAGCAGCCACAGTAAAGAGGCGCCCCGGTATCTCCCAGCATCTGAAGACAAAGCTTCACCACTCTCCGGTCCAGCTACCCAGCCACAGGGGCCCTGACTCAACCCCTCCAATACACCCAATCTACAGCTCACTGCCAGATCCATCTTCCCAGGACCCAATCCTCACATCCTTCCTCTGATGGGAAACCCTCAAAGGTTCCCTACTGCTTATCATATCTGCACTGTTTAGGTTAGCATTTGAGCTTCTCTACTATGTGACTCAATTCCCCAGTCCATGTTTATCTCCAACCTGCCTCCACTCCAGTCAAACCCAAATGCTCAAGATAAGTCAACATGTGCCCCACCTATTACACTTTTCTCCATGTCACTCCCTCCACCTGAATTGCCCATCCTCATGGTATAGTCTCTGCCAGTTGAAATCTGTACCCATCTTTCCAAGTCCTCCTCAAGTCCTCAAGTCTTCTCCTTCATGAAACCATCTGTGACACCTCCACCTTTGTCCATTTACCACATCATGCCTGTATTAAAGTTATGCAGTATATATGATTTTTCCTAGTAGCCTACAAACTCCTCAAAAGCCATGGCTTTTTATTTCTTTGTATCTCCAAGAACACAGTCCTCCGATTTCTAAATAATCATTTTCAGATACGATAAATAATAATGTAGCAAAACCTACTTTATGGAAAGCCATTTTGTTAGAAAGTTCGATCTTAAAACACAGTAATTCTCCATGTTTCTAATTGCAGACAAAAAAACCTAAGGCATCTGGGAAGTCCCCTGAATCACTCTGCAGGGGAAGGGGAAACACACACAGGGAAGCAGGTGGGGGAGGGGTGAGCTCAGGGCAAATCTGCAAAAACGGCACTTCAGGGAGAGGAATGTGACCAGACACTAACGAAGTATTCAGGTGTTTTATGAAGAGAGAAAATGAACCTTAACAATAAACTCCCAAACATTAGGGATTCCATCTGTCCACTCAGAACCACATATGTGCACATCAAAACTGTATTTCAAGGAATTCCCAAACAAGCTATTTATTTATTCATTGTACAAAATCTCACTAGAGCCTCATCCCATTCGATAATGTTACTACGCACAATGTTCACACCAAACACTAGGCTTGATCCTGAGGAGTTTCAAATGAAGAAGACATGACTAAGACGGGTTCAAACCATCAAGGGCTCTGGGGAGACAATGTATAGAGAATTCTGTGAAATAACTGCAAGTAAAAAGGAGAATGCGGAGCACAGACTGTCATGGACCCAACAGAGAGGAAACTCCCAGGGAAGCAGGAGTAGCCACAACTTCAAATGACACTGCAGAGGACAAATCTGGCATTGGAAGGTCAGTGATGACACAGAGGGGACAGTTTCAGTAGACTGGCAGGTGTGAGTGCCAGACTGAAGACAGCTTAAAAATGTCGAAGTCTGTCAAGATGGGAAAAGGGTGGAATAAGGACATCATTTTCCAGGGATGCAAAGGTCAAGAAAACATACTTTTTTTTAGGACAAGAGACTTGAGCAAAGTCTCCTAGTACAGGAAGACAGGGCTCAGATAACCAACTGGAGAAGTGAACCTTGGAAAGGAGCAGGGCCTCTGCACTGAGACAAGGGCAAGAATAGAGGTGGAGGGAAGGAGGTGCAAAGAGTTTGTGCAGCATTGCCTGTAGATCATTTGCTGAGACCGAGGAGGGGTGGGAAGACCAGGATACCAGGGAGCTCAAAGGTCTATAACAGCTGCTATAGGGACAAACAGAGAGCTGCCTAAGAATGAGTCAGAGTACTGCCGTGCAGATTTGAGTCTCCGAATGAGACTGAAAAATTATGCTGACATCTGTTAGACAATTTTCTTTAGCAGTAATGAGATCAAAGAAGCAGAGAATGTAAATGGCTTCACATTCAGCACAAGAGCCACCCACCATGGGTGTGGTAAGAAAAGAGAGAAAAAGGAAGACACTGAAGGAGATGTCCAGAACAACATAGGGTCCAAAACTGAACGGAAAAGATAAATGAAACCTGGAGGAAGCTGATAGCAGGAAAACAGGCAAAGAGGCTGACATTTATGGACAGGACAGAAAGTTTCGGTCAAACAGGAATGATGAATTAAAAAATCTTGCGGTGGGTTCAAACATCCTCCTTTAGCTCGGAGAAATTTGTTATTACTGATCATCTGAAGCCTTCTTCTCTCAACTCATCAAAGTCATTCTCCATCCAGCTTTGTTCCGTTGCTGGCGAGGAGCTGCATTCCTTTGGAGGATAAGAGGCGCTCTGATTTTTAGAATTTTCAGCTTTTCTGCTCGGTTTCTCCCCATCTATGTAGTTTTATCTACCTTTGGTCTTTGATGATGGTGACATACAGATGGGGTTTTGGTGACCATGTCCTTTCTGTTTGTTAGTTTTCTAACAGTCAGGACTCTCAGCTGTAGGTCTGCTGGAGTTTGCTGGAGGTCTACTCCAGACCCTGTTTGCCTGGGTATCACCAGTGGAGGCTGAAGAACAGCAAATATTATAGAACGGCAAATGCTGCTGTCTGATCGTTCCTCTGGAAGCTTCCTCTCAGAGGCGCACTGGGCCGTATGAGGTGCCTCTGAGGTGTCAGTCGGCCCCTACTGGGAGGTGCCTCCCACTTGAGAAGGCAGTCTGTCCATTCTCAGATCTCAAACTCTGAGTTGGGAGAACCACTATTCTCTTCAAAGCTGTCAGACAGGAGTTTAAGTCTGCAGAAGTTTCTGCTGCCTTTTGTTCAGCTATGCCCTGCCTCCAGAGGTGGAGTCTACAGAGGTAGGCTGGCCTCCTTGAGCTTTGGTGGGTGTCACCCAGTTCGAGCTTCCTGGCCGCTTTGTTTACCTACTCAAGCCTCAGCAATGGTGGGTGCCCCTCCCCCAACCTCGGATTGACAAATGGGATCTAATTAAACTAAAGAGCTTCTGCATAGCAAAAGAAACTACCATCAGAGTGAACAGGCAACGTACAGAATGGGAGAACATTTTACAATCTACCCATCTGACAAAGGGCTAATATCCAGAATCTACAAAGAACTCAAACAAATTTACAAGAAAAAATCAAACAACCCCATCAAAAAGTGGGCAACGGATATGAACAGACACTTCTCAAAAGAAATGAAAAAATGCTCATCATCACTGGTCATCAGAAAAATGCAAATGCAAAACCACAATGAGATACCATCTTACACCAGTTAGAATGGCAATCATTAAAAAGTCACGGAAACAACAGATGCGTGGAGAGGAATTTGGAGAAATAGGAACACTTTTTACAGCTGTTGAGGGGACTGTAAACTAGTTTAATCCATTTGGAGACGTGTGGCGATTCCTCAGGATCTAGAACTAGAAATACCATTTGACCCAGCCATCCATTAGCTGGATATATACCGCAAAGGATTAATAATCATGCTGCTAGAAAGACACATGGGCAGCACATAATTGTTTATTGCGGCAGTATTCACAATAGCAAAGACCTTGGAACCAACCCAAAATGTCCATCAATGATAGACTGGATTAAGAAAATGTGCCCCCAGCATATACACCATGGATATTATGCAGCCAATAAATAATGGAATGAGTTCATGTCCTTTGTTTAGGGACATGGATGAAGCTGAAACCATCATTCTGAGCAAACTATCGCGAGGACAGAAAACCAAACACACCACGTGTTCTCACTCATAAGTGGGAACTGAACAATGAAAACACTTGGAGACAGAATGGGGAACATCACACACCTGGGCCTGTCGCGGGGTCGGGGAATTGGGGAGGGATGGCATTAGGAGATATACCTGATGTAAATGACAAGTTAATGGATGCAGCACACCAACATGGCACATGCATACATATGTAACAAACTTGCACGTTGTGCACATGGACCCTAGAACTTAAAAGTATAATAATAAAAAGAAAAAAGAAAAAAAATAAAGAAGTTACTCCTTCCATCCAACTATATGTTTATACCCATTAACCTACCTCTCTTCATTCTCTACAAGCTCCAAATACACCATACCGAGCCTCCAGTATCTAACATTCTACTCTCTGCTTTCATGAGATCAACATTTTTAGCTCTCACGTGAGCTCTCACATGTGGTGTGTGTCTTCCTGTGCCTGATTTACTTCACTCGGTGACCTCCAGTTCCATTCATGATGCTGCAAATGACAGGATTTCATTCTTTTTTATAGCTGAGTAATATTCTGTTGTGTATACATACCACATTTTCTCTATCCATTCATCCATTAGTGGACACTTAGGATGATTCTCTATCTTTGCTATTGTGAATAATTCAGCACTGCAATAAACAGAGAGATACACATATCCTTTTAGTATACTGATTGCCTTTCTTTTGGATAAATATCCAGTAGTGGGACTGCTGGATCATATAGTAGTTCTATTTTTAGTCACTTGAGAAATCTCCAAGGAAGAGAAAAATCTCCAAGGAACTAGAAAACCTCCAAGGAACTAAAAAAAACAAGAACAAACAAAACTCAAAATGAGTCGAAGGAAAGATATAATAAAGAACAGAGCAGAAATAAATGAAATTGAGACTAGAAAATACAAGGAGCAATGAAATAAGAAGTGGTTTTTAAAAAGATAAACAAAATAAACTGCTAGCTAAGCCAACCAAGAAAAAAAGATGCAAATAAAATCAGAAACAGAAAAGGAAACATTACAACTGATACCATAGAAATACAAAGATCATCAGAGACTATTATGAACAACAATATGCTAACAAACTGGAAAACCTAGAGGAACTGGATAAATTCCTGGACACATACAAGCCACCAAGACTGACATAGGAAGAAATAAGAACTCGAACAGACTAATAACAAGTAATGAGATTAGATCAGTAATAAAAAATCTTCCAACAAAAAAAAAGCCCAGGTCTGGATGGTTTTACTGCCAAATTCTAATAAGCGTATGAAGAACTAACACCAAATCTTAAACTATTTCAAAAACCAGAAGAGGAGATAATTCTTCCTAACTCAGTCTATGAAGCCAGCATTATCCTGATGCCAAAAGCCTACAAGGACCCAGCAAAAAAAAAAAAAAAAAGAGAGAGAGAGAGAGATAAAACTACACAGGCCTATATCCCTGATGAACATAGGTGCAAAAAATCCCTAACAAAAGACAAAAATCCAAATCCAGCAACATATCAAAAAATAACATGCTGGCTGGACACAGTGGCTCATGCTTGTAATCCCAGCACTTTGGGAGGCCGAGGCAGGTGGATCACGAGGTCAGGAGATCGAGACCATCCTGGCTAACATGGTGAAACCCCATCTCTACTAAAAATACAAAAAATTAGCCGGGCATGGTGGTGGGCACCTGTAGTCGGGAGGCTGAGGCAGCAGAATGGCGTGAACCCAGGAGGTGGAGCTTGCAGTGAGCCGAGATCATGCCACTGCACTCCAGCCTGGGCGACAGAGCAAGACTGTCTCAAAAATAATAATAATAATAATAATAATAGTAACAACAACAACAACAACATGTGATGATCAACTGGGGACATTTATCCCAGGCATGCAAGGATGATTCAATAAATGCAAATCAATAAATGTGATACATTCTGTCAACAGAATGAAAGAAAAGAACCATATGATTATCTCGGCAGATGCAGAGGAAGCATTTGATAAAACGTAACATTCTTTTATGATAAAAACTCTCAACAAACTAGGCATAGAAGAAAGACACCTCAGCATAATGAAGGCCATATGTGACAGACCCACATCTAACATCGTACTGAAAGGGGAAAAGCTGAAAGCTATCTTTTTAAAAAACCAGTTTCTCATTTCATTGGTCCTTGTATTTTCTAGTCTCAATTTCATTTACTTCTGCTCTGATCTTTCTTTCCTTCGACTCATTTGGGGTTCGGTTTGTTCTTGTTTTTCTAGTTCCTTGAAATATGTCATTAGGTTATATGAAATATTTCTACTTTTTTATGCAGATGTTTATTGCTGTAAGCTTCCCTCTTAGCACTGCTTTTGCTGTACCCATAGGTTTTGGTATGTCACGTTTGAAGAAATTTTTTAATTTCCTTCTTAATTTCCCCATTGACCCAATGGTCACTCAGGAGCATGTTCTTCAATTTCCATGTATTTGTAGCATTTCCAAAGCTCCTCATGTTATTGATTTCTGGCTTTATTCCATTGTGGTCTAAGAAGATACATGATATAACTGCATTTTTTAAAAAATCTGTTGAGAATTCTTCTGTTCAGGATAGACTATATGTAAAGCCACAAATGAATCTGTATCTTAAGTGGAGTATTCAATCTGTTTATATTCAAGGTTATTATTAATATGTGAGAACTTATTCCTGTTGTTTTGTTGTTTTCCATTTTGTATATCTTTTATTCCTTTCTTCCTTTCTATTATTACAGTTTGGTGGTTTTCTGTAGTGGTAGCAGCTGTAGTTGTAGTCGTTAAATCCTTTGTATTGTTGATGTGTGTTATCTTATATCTCACCGACCTTCAATATCACTACACTGAATACTTTTTAAAGCATTTCATAGATTTTCATAGGAATCTGTTGTGGAGAATTCTTGTGTTCCTTTGGAGGGGTCCTGTTTCCTTGCTTTTCCATGTTAATTGTATTCTTATGTTGACATCTGCACATCTACAGTAACAGTTTCTTTTTCCAATTCTTTGGATTGGCTTTCATAGGGAAGGCTTTTTTCCTACAGATGTATCTATAGTGTTGGTTAGGTAAGGTATTACACTTTGGCTTTGATTCTGGATACATACAGCAGCGTAGTGCCAATATGTTTACTTCAGCAGTAATCGGTAGCAGTAATGTCTGATTCCTCAGTGGCTTAGGTTGTTATTAGTCAAGACTATGGTAAGAACTTGCTAGGGACAAGGACACCAGCTAGACCAGTCCTCAGGCCTCAGTGGTGGCAGAGTGAACCAAGCATGCCTGTCTTTGCACACCTGGGTGGCATATGCAGGCACTAATGTTAGTGGGTCCAAGCAAGCTGATTCTTGGGCCTCCAGGCAGCTTGCTTAGGTGCTGGCAGTAGCGGACTGAGCAGGTCCTCAGGGCACTGGACAGCATGCATAACATGGATAATGGAAGCAGTGGTGGTAGAACAACACTTGGCTTCCAGACAGCATGTGCTGAGGTTAGTGGTGGTGGTGATGAGCTGAGCAGGCCAGTCCCCAGGCAGCACAGGTAGGTGGGTACCAGCGATGGTGGGGGTGGGGGTAGTAGGCTTGGTGGGCCCATTTTCAGACCCCAGGGAGGTGTGCGCAAATCCCAGCAGTGGTACACGTGGCAGGGTTATCCCCAGGTTTCCAAGAGGCATACTCAGGCAACAGAGAGGTCTGTTTCAGGTGGGACAGGCCTGTCTTCAGGCCCTGATAGTATGTATGGGTATAGGCTGTGGTGGGTGGGGTGGGGAATGGGTCCCCAAATAGCACACTTAGGTGCTGGCAGCAGACAGACTGGATCTTTTGTGAGGCATCCTGATGGTGCACACACATGACTGGGACAACAGATGGGACAAGACAATCCTGCATAGTTATGTTTGGGCACTGGGAGAGGTGGCACCAGGTAATGCGGGCCTGTCCTCATGAGCCCCCAGTGGTGTACATGGCAGCAGACTATGGGCATCAGCATTTTTTAAAGTTTCCAGATACAGGCAACTTTGAAAATCATATATGTAGTAAAGAGCATGGACTCTGAAACCAGATAAGTTCAAAACCTAGATTTGATTTTGAGTTGTCTGACTTTGAGCAAATAATCTCATCTTCAAAACAAAGATAGTAAGAGTACTAACCCACAGGGGCTATTGTGAGCATTAATGTGTATACAAAGGTGCTTTACAATAGCACCTGGCACATAAGAACTCATTAAACATTCCTCATTATTCCAAATGGACGTTGGGGAGTTGCTAAGGCTTATGACAGCTACAGGGGAAAACAATGGATGTGACTTGTCAAAGGCCTAAATCTTCAAGAATTAACAAAGTTGAGTGTATGGACAAAGTAAAATAATGCAATAAATAATAAAGGGAAAATAAACAACCTGGAAGAGATAGTGTTAAGACAAGAAAGTACAGACTCAACTCTCTGGTAACACTGCAGATAGGCATAGAAAAATGAGGGAAGCTCTGTGGTCAGGAGAAAGTCAAAATTTAGTTAGATAAGGGAGGATGTGGAGGAATCATTTAATTCAGTTTTATATAATCCCCACCTTACCTCGCTTTCGAAATTTAACGTAAGTTATCAGCCAAGTAATGTTTTTCTGTGTTTTTTCTGTGTTTTCCCAGGTCAACTAGCTTCCCATTTACAAAAACCAACCAGAAAAGATCTTTCATGAATGAAAATAGCATTTTCTAATCTGGATTCATAAGTAACAGTCATTTCTCCACAGATTAACAGTATATACTTTATGATTCACAATTGATCTAGTTCAAACCTGACAATGTAGTCTTTGCAAACCATATGCCAAGACTCTACCAGAAAACCTATTTAATTTGCATTTTAACTACATCTTTTATTAGTCGCAGAGAACACTAATATTAATAATGACAGTATGTTACCTTCAAGTAAGAAAAATTATGTGTAACTCTGGAAAGAAGTATTTGATTTGATTTTTTTGAAGTTGCCAAAACAAACAAGAGGAAGGAGGAAAAAAAATTGAAATAGGACCAGAAAAGGGCAGGAGGAATGAAACTCTGACCAACGAATGCCTTAGGTTGCAGTTTTGTTCTGTTTCTCTAAAATTTCACATGAAGACATGAACACAGATTTATATTCAAATTTCATTTGTCTGTTAGACCTAATACCATAAAAACCCTAGAAGAAAATCTAGGTAGTACCATTCAGGACATAGGCATGGGCAAGGACTTCATGTCTAAAACACCAAAAGCAACGGCAGCAAAAGCAAAAATTGACAAATGGGATCTAATTAAACTAAAGAGCTTTTGCACAGCAAAAGAAACTACCATCAGAGTGAACAGGCAACCTACAGAATGGGAGAAAATTTTTGCAACCTACTCATCTGACAAAGGGCTAATATCCAGAATCTACAAAGAACTCAAACAAATATACG
>NW_016809431.1:1365412-1371848 GCF_001698545.2 Rhinopithecus bieti
CTAATTTTTGTATTTTTATAGAGATGGGGGCTCACCATGTTGGCCAGGCTGGTCTTGAACTCTTGACCTCAAGTGATCCACCTGCCTCGGCCTCCCAAAGTGCTGGGATTACAGGCGTGAGCCACTGTGCCTGGCTTGCTGATACAAAAACTTTCTATCAAACCCTTGTAAGAAAAGGGCCTGTAAACTAAAGTGCAGCCTTTTAAAGGAGATTACAAAAAGCACTGACATTTTGCAAATTCACTTACAGATCTGCTGAATCTTTTGTGAGGGATTTGGGAAACCTAGTATTTTCTCACAGCTTAAGGAAAATCTGTGGTGTCTTTTGAAGGTTCAAGAACTAGAACTTATGAAGCCATGGGAATGATACAAATTGGTAGAAAACAATAACATTCTCACAGCTGGACCATCTGGTGGGTTATTCAGACATAGCTTTGTATATCGCTGAGCGGCTGCCATAAAGCACCAGATGAAGATAAGAGCTGGCGTCTACTTCTAATTTTCCAAGGCTTAAATTGCTTTAGTGCCTTAAGTTCTGCAAATGAGGACTTCATCTGCAATGGTCTCAGCATCTTCCAAAATGTAATCTTTTTAAACAAATTATGATGTCAGTAGAACTTCAGGATAAGAACCTTACATCTTCATTATCAACTCTGTGCCAGCAAAGTGCGTGTGTCCTTTAAATAAATGTCATAATCTCTACCATAAAAAAAAAAAAACAAATTTCATTTGTCACTACCAAATATAATCTATTTCATTAACTTGCAAAATAAAATACATTATCGATAGAGTATTCTCACTTACTTGAAACTTGTAAGCCACTAGAAACTGAAAGCTATTTCAAAGATAGTTTCTATGCAACTAAAATGGTTGAAATTAAGCAACGCAGTGCATGCAGATCAAGGGTTTCAGGTGAATCCACTATGTTCAGATTTTTACCAAAATAATTTTTTTAATTAAGTATGAAATTTCTTCACAGACCAAAGATCCTTCTCATGAGAAAAAGAAATACCTACAACCTCCTTTCCACAAGCATGTTTCACACTTCAAAATGAGGTTTCACAGGCTTCTGGAGTGCTAAATGTGTTTATCTATCAGCACAAGTTGAGTTTCACAGCTGGAACACAATTTCCAATACAATGAGTTCATTTCTGGTTCCTCATTAGAAATGAGGTTTGAGACCACTAAGAATGTGTAAAACAACACTCTTCCGAACCCTCTCCTGATACAACCACAAACTCTGCAGGAACTATGTTTTGCCAAAGACCACCACCCATGGAGAATTTCACTCCTTCACCTCTCCTCCCTCAGTGATCCTCCCGGGATGCTCTTCTTACAGATAGACTGAGAGATCTTAGAGCTGGAAACAAAGCCATAACAAATACACATTCTATTTGCTTTTACTGCCTCAGAGAATCCTCACTTTCTACTTTTAAAAAGGTCGAGTTCCACTAGATCCTAGAGATCTAAAATGCCTCTGTCAGTCAAAGCAAAGTTTACTGTGGTCAAGTGATCAATGAAGCTTTGGCCTCTTGCATCTCATGGATCCAGTAAGTCTATGAACCCATCTTATGGTTATTTTGCAGTTTTTGAATGTGTTATTACAGTAATAATACTTGGGTTAGCTGGAATATGTTACTTGACAGATAACTTATGTTAAATTTTCAAAGCAGGGTAAGGTGGGGATTGTATAAAACTGAATATTCCACCTGGCAGTAAACGTACTCCACATTGTGGAAGTAGCACAATGGCTCCCTGACGACTGAATATGGGCTATTATCACAGACCGAATGATCAGCTGGAAGACTGAACTTACCCTCCCTGCCACAACAGAAAACCAAAAGAAATACTGCACCCATGGGAGAACTGTACAGGTTAATACTATCATCAAAAACTTGAAACTTAAGGATGGTAACTCCTATTACATCACTATTTAACTTACCTCTTTGTCTCTGCAGGAAGAAGACAGATTGGAAAGTGACTGGATTATCACAAATCCATTCAGACAGTGACTGATGTGGCTGATTTACCAAATGAAGTACCTTTTCTAGACTGAATGTAGCCTGGAGTACCCGATATGAGGATGCTACGCTAGAAAGTGCCTTAATAATATGCAAGCAACACAAGAAAACATTTGCTTTTATTTCAAAAGATCAAAAATACACTCTTGCATTCTTGCCCAAAGCTGTAACAACTCTCCCCTCTGCCATAATCTAGTCTCCACAGACCTTGATCATCTTAACATCCTACAGACTATCACATTGGTCTACTGCATTGATTACACTGTGCTGAATGCAACTGATGGAAAGGAGGCAAAAAATCCTATAGATATCTCATTAACACACATGCAAGCTTGATGGTGAAAAAGAAAAATCAAGGGCTGCAACGTCAACATTTCTGGGGATTTCAACATTTCAGTGGTCTGGAATATGTTGAAATATCACCTCCAAAGTGACGTACAAGTTGCTGCATCTTGAACTGCTTACTACTAAAATAAAATAGACACAGTATTTCACAGGCTGCTTGACAGTTTAAAGACAATATATACCAGTCTAAGATATCCTGCTCTGACTCCTTGAATAGGTAACCTATAAGATGGCCAGTGCTGAGTAGGGCCCAGAGTGAGAGATGGTTCTGCAACAAAGACAGATGGCAGCACAAACTACTACCCCACTTGGTCTTTTATGATGCAGCAGATCCAATCAGTTGAACCCAATAGGATCCAGAGAATCACAGCACAAACTTCTGAGGTTCTGAAATAAAAGCCATACCCCTTTTCTGGAAATAACAATTGCCATTTTGAGAAATGGCTCCTAGCTTGCAGCCAGGCTCTGGCAAAGCCTGATTAAAGGATTTCAAGCAACCATGTGACCTGAGCTGCCCATAATAATCTGAATGTTGCCTGACCCACCAAGCTACAAGGCTGGGTCTTTACAGAAACATTCTATCAAAAGCTAATGGTATAAACAGATTGGGCTCAAACAAATCTACAAGGCACAAGAAATTGCAAGAGCAGATGTCTCAGGTATCTCTAACACCTACTCTTGGTATACAACCACACCTATGGCTTCACAAAGATTTCCTTAAGACCAGCTGCCTGGAAAGGAAACTTGGACCTGGTTTAGAGACGGTCTGTATAATGTCTGGCACCAAGCAAAAGTGGACTTCTACAGCATGACATCTCCAATAAGCATCCCTGAAATGTGAAATCATCCCAACAAAACTGTAACTAGTAGATTTGCTTGTCCTCTTTACCTACACTGAGAAATGGCCAGAATTATGGCTCTACACTGAATAATGGGGTAAAGGTTAACATTCAATGTGGGTGGGTAGTTAAGGACTTGGAAGAAAATAGTATAGGAACAGAGGGTACAAGAACATCTAGGGGGAGCTATGTGGATGGACCACTGAGAATGAGCAGTGTGTAAAAATCATTTTTGTCCCCTGTAAATGTACACCAAAGGCATCCACTACAGATGGGCCTGTCAATAACCAGGTAGACAAAATTACATGGCTGTGGAAAAGTTATCCTTTTTCATCAGTCACACCGGTCTTCCTCAATAGGCCAAGAACAAGCGACCATGGTGGCAAGAGTGGAGGCTACATACGGACTCAGCAAAGGACTTCCCCTCATGAAAGCTAACCTGGCCTTTGCCAACAATGAGTGTCTAACTTCCCAATAGCAGAAGCCAATCCTCAGTCCAAGATGGCAATATTCCCCTGGAAGATCAGACAGCCACTTGGCAGCAGATTGATTATACTGGATCCTTTCCATCAAGGGAGAGGTAAAAATTTATCCTCACTGTGTATGTCCGGCTGTGAACTTACACACGTATATTACATATACACACATGAATTTATTTTTTTCTTCCTTACTCCATGTTTTTCAGGAACTGGTCATGGAGGTTAACTTTATAATTTAGTTTCTATGTTACAGATTAGTCCTATAGAACTCTGGATAAACTGGAGAAGATAATTTCACAAAGACTGTAACTGTCACCCGGAAAAGAATTTCTTAATCTAAGATCCTGATATGTACCCATGGTTGATCATTAGGAAATCTAGAATCCCCTTGCAATCATATGTGAAAAGGATCACCCATCAGGACAGCAAAAGTTTAACAGATGGATGATACTGGGTAATGGCAAGGATGTACAGCAACTAGAATTCTCACAGATTGTTAGCTGGAGTGGAAACTGGTACATCGCCTTTAAAAAATGGCTGTCAGTACCTTCTAAAGCTCAACATACACCTACCCTATGACACAGCAATTCCACTTCTAGGTATACACACAAAAGAAATGAGTGCATTTAGGCCGGGCGCGGTGGCTCAAGCCTGTAATCCCAGCACTTTGGGAGGCCGAGATGGGCAGATCACAAGGTCAGGAGATCGAGACCATCCTGGCTAACACGGTGAAACCTCATCTCTACTAAAAATACAAAAAAAAAAACAAAAAAAAAACTAGCCGGGCGAGGTGGCGGGCGCCTGTAGTCCCAGCTACTCCGGAGGCTGAGGCAGGAGAATGGCGTAAACCTGGGAGGCGGAGCTTGCAGTGAGCTGAGATCCGGCCACTGCACTCCAGCCCAGGCGACAGAGCGAGACTCCGTCTCAAAAAAAAAAAAAAAAAGAAAAAAAAAAAAGAAATGAGTGCATTTGTCCAGCAAAAGATACATACAAGAATGTTCAGGGCAGCTTTATTTGTGATAGCTAAATACTGTACATTCACAGTTGAATGGACAAATTATAGTATATTCACACAATGAATTACCATACAAAAGTTAAAGAAAGAAAGAACTTCTGCCACAGACAATAAAAGAATCACAAACTGCAATGCTAGGTGAAAGAAAACAGACACAAAAATATATATATTGTATTATTCCTTTTATACAATGTCAAAATAGGCAAAATTAGCCTACAGGGCTAAAACTCAGAATAGCAATTTACCTCTGGATAGGTACTGTTTGAAAAGGGACCCAAGGGAACATCCTGGAGTACTGAAAATATCCTACCTCTTGATCTGGATGGTATTTACACAACTATATCTATATGCAAAAATTTATTCAGCTATGTATTTAAGATTTGTATACTTTATATTCTACTTCAATAAAACTGCTCCTGAAAGGTATACGTATATGCACACATGCCTTAAAAGAGCATCCAGGGGTGTGTTTTCTTTCCCAATTTCTCTAATAGGTCTGTGATCCAACAAAGGTAAAGAACACAAATAAGAAATTCACTAAATTTTCAGTTGAGTGCTTGCTTTCCAACTGAGAGAAACTGCATAGCCAGAGGCACCCAATTATCCAATATAGTTGATTTCAAAAGCTTTTCTTCCTAATGCTCCCCTAAGCTTAATATGATTGGAATAACAACTGTTGATAGAGTTTAGAATATGAAACAACTCACTTCCTGCTTCAGATTCAAGGATACATGGAAGAATATCCTTGAAAGTATTGATGAGTTTATTTTAAAGGTAAGTTATGTATTACTTTATTCTGAATGATTATGATACAGCATTTTTACTTTCCATCTCAACATACACGTTGCAAAGCAAAATTTTCATCAGAACTCTATAATTACTGATATGTATGTGTTTTTTTAATTTAAAAAATATTTTATCCAGGCTACAGATTCAATAGAAATCCAGGAATTTGTAAAAGTAACTATCAGGCCAGGCATGGTGGCTCATGCCTGTAACCCCAGCTACAGATTCAACAGAAATCCAATAATTTGTAAAAGTAATTATCAGGCCAGGCACCATAGCTCATGCTTGTAATCCCAGCACTTTGGGAGGCCGAGGCAGGGGGATCACTTGAGTACAGGCATTTGAGACCAGCCTGGGCAATATAGCAAGACCCTGTCTCTACAAATAATAAACTGACTAGGTGTGGTGGTGTGCACCTGTGGTCCCATTTACTCAGGAGGCTGAGGCAGGAGGATCAATTGAGCCTGGGAGGCAGCAGTTGCAGTGAGCTATGATCATGCCACTGCCTTCAGCCTGGGCAACAGAGCAAGACCCTGTCTCAAAATAAATAAATAAAAATTAAAAGTAATTATCAGAGAAAATAAAAGAATCTAATCTAAAAGTCTTATGTTAGCCTTTTCCTTCCTTCTTGATAAACCAAGTCATTGATATAAGCTACTTTAAATTCTTGGTCTTGTTGGCAATACCAACCAAATGGCTAGTCTACCATTAGACAAAGGATCCCATTTTAAGTATATAAAACAATCATAGCATTAATTTTATTCAGTTTTCAAAGACAGGATCTCACTCTGCCACCCAGGCTGGAGTGCAGTGGTGCAACCATAGCTCACAGCAGCCTCAAATTCCTGGTTTCAAGCAATCCTTCCACCTTAAGCCTCCCATCTGGTTGGGACTACAGGCTCATGCCACTGTGCCCAGCTTACAGCATTTTTTTTTTTTTTTTTTTTTTTT
>NW_016809431.1:1372084-1385049 GCF_001698545.2 Rhinopithecus bieti
TTTTTTTTGAGATGGAGTCTCACCTTGTCACCCAGGCTGGAGTGCAATGGCACAATCTCAGCTCACTGCAATCTCCAACTCCCAGCTTCAAGCGATTCTCCTGCCTCAGCCTCCCGAGTAGCTGGGATTACAGGTACGCGCTGCTGTGCCCAGCTAATTTTTGTATTTTTAGTAGAGACGAGATTTCACCATGTTGCCCAAGCTGGTCTTGAACTCCTGACCTTAGGTAATCCGCCCACCTCAGCCTCCCAAAGTGCTGGGATTACAGGCAAGAGCCACCGTGCCCAGCCTTAGGACATTAATTTAAAAAGTCAACCAAAACATTGGCCTCACTTTATCATTAATAGCAATTCCATAAAAGTTAATGTCAATGCACACAAAATTAAACCTTGAGGAACAACAGATAAAAGTCTTCTGTGCCAAACTAAAGTTCTCTAATCATTAACAATACTCTACTGTTCTCTTAAATACATTGACATCCTAAAGACAAAACATTTTTTAAGTAAATGCAATATAAATAATATCAAGTCTGATGACTCATCTCAAACCTGATCTAGTGGCTTATGGTATCTCCTAAAAGTAGCAAGTAGCTTTATATGTATTTTTATTTGATTATTCTTTAAAAAAAAAAAAAAGGCAAGATTTCAGAAACCTTTATTCTTGAAGATATTTTGGTCAAGAAACCCTGCCTTTGAAATCTATTACTTAAGGAAGCCAATTCCTACTAAGTCCTGACTTCTTATAATGCAATTGGCCATATCATTTCCATTAGCCACTTTTGAGGCTTGAAAATGTCCTGTACACAAGTTTCAGCTGGTCTGGTCAGAGCCCAGTGTGAGTGGGCCATCCACGGGCTAAACCCTGCAGCACCTCCTGGCCTAATCAAAGGAGGTTCTGCTGCTGGGTAATAAGAGTGGTAACTTTATTATAGAAGAATTTTATTCCTTTATGTTCCCCATATAACTTATAAAAGACAAGTTATTTCATATTACATATTTTCAATACAAACAATCCTGACTGGTGACGTAAGAAACAAAAAAATCATGCCCAACACGTTCAGAGGCTGAGTTGGAAGGATTACTAAGACCAGCCTGGGGCAAATAGTGAGACCCTTGTCTCCACAAAAAAAAAAAAAAAGAAAGAAAAGAAAAAAGAAAATCAGCCAAGTGTGATAGGTATCTTGTTTTCACCTTCCAGTTCTTTCACCCCAGTCTGTGTTATAAGGGAGATCTTTGACGTTTTTCTCAAGATCAATGAGAGTATTCATATCATCAATTTTTTCCAATGATCTGCTCAGACATGGTCTGAAACTTATTTCACACATGTTGCAGGAACGTCTCCACCATCAATGTGAGATCCTGTACAATCCTGGGGTCAGTCTCGGCCACCTCACCAGTTCCAGCTTGGTAGTGATGTCTCAAACCATCACTTACCATTTGATGATTCTGATAGTTCAAATTTTTAAACAGGAAATTTACAGTTTATTAACCAGTTACATAATACAGCTGCATGCACATTCAGCAGTTTCTATTAAAACTGTATGTTAGCGTTTTCCCTACTTCAGACACTGAAACACTGAAACCATTCATGCCATATTTTCAGGTAAGTTTTTAGAGGGGAGCTTTCAAAAAATAGTCAATAATGAAGTTTACTTTTCAAAAAGCAGTAAATTCAGTATCAACTCTAGAAAAGGTAATGATCCTGTGCCAATATTTTCATTCATTCATTCATTCATTCATTCATTCATTCATTCACTTATTTTTAGATGGAGTCTTGCTCTGTTGCCCAGGCTGAAGTGCAGTGGCACGATCTTGGCTCACTGCAAGCTCCGCCTCTTGGGTTCAAGAAATTCTTCAGCCTCAGCCTCCCCAGTAGCTGGGATTACAGGCACCTGCCATCATGCCCAGCAATTTTCTGTATTTTGGTAGAGACGGAATTTCACCATGCTGGCCAGGCTGGTCTCGAACTCCTGACCTCAGGTGATCCGTCCACCTCAGCCTCCCAAAGTGCTGGGATTATAGGCGTGAGCCACCATGCCCAGCTGCCAATATTTTCACGCATATATTTCTTATGTGTAAAACATTTATTGATATTCACATTACAGTTACAATATTTAAATTTCAGTTTTATTGTCTTGATCTGGAATTGCTGTGAGTACTAATTTCTCACCAGTAATACTGGTATTACTGCCAAATCCCTACATGATAGACACCACGACTTGAGCACATTTTCACTGGAAGTAAGATAAATACTTGTATTCTAATGGAGAAACTCAATAGGGGGTAAGGGGCTTTCTTATTTCATGAGCATTTCACTCAAAAGAAAATCATGCTATAATTAAGCATTTTTTCCCTCCTATCAAATTAATGTCTAAAAAGTGTATCTGATTTCCTTAAAAGGCTTTCTCTAAATCCTAACAAAACATCTAAAACTGTTTTATCAGCCTTTAAGTGCTTATTTGTACTAAGTACTGCAAATAAACTTACAGCACAAATATTTCACAGTTCATAATTTCAATCTCTAAGAAGAATCTCTAAATCCAGCCTCATTTCTTAAATTGAACAAATACTGCAAAATAAATATGCAACATAAGTATTAGGTCTAAATGTAATTTATTACATATATCCTTATATTTGTAGAACCGTATGTGAGTATACAGTATTATTTGATGATATAAAATAAATCTAAGATTAAGATAAATATCCTGGAAAATTAATGAAAGATACTTATTTCTCAGTTGCCAAGATCCTTGCCTGTCTTGTTTGACCGCTGTGTTTCCAAAGCCTAGTTCTGGTCCTGACATAAAGCAGATACTAAATAAATGCTTGTTGAATTATGAATATTCCAGACAAAAACTAGGGATCTTAATAGGCCTGAATTATACAGATTATAGCATACATTTTTATTCTTTTGATTGCTTCATTTTAGAGAGGGGGTCTCACTACATTGCCCAGGCTGGAGTGCAATGGCTACTCAAGGGCATGATCATAGCATACTACAGCCTCAAACTCCTGGGCTGTGATCCTCCACCTCAGCCTCTTGAGTGGCTGAGTCTCCAGGCACACCTAGCTTTCAAGAATATTACACTTCATTTTGTATCTCTTCCTCAAATACTGGGCATAGGGGAAAAGTATGTAAAGGTTTTAATAAAGTATTTCAGATTTAGTATCAACTCCCCTAGACACTAAACACTGATTTTTTTAAAATCAACTTTGTTTTAGAATAGTTTTAGACTTGGAGAAAAGTTGCAGAGATAATATGGAGTTACTATATACCTGGCACCCAGTCTCCTCTATTAATGTTTCACATTACCGTGGTACCTTTGTTACAACTAAGGAACCAACACCGGCACATTACTATGAAGTGAGCTGCACATTTTATTCAGATTTCACTAGTTTTCTCCTAATGTCCAAGACCCTATCTAGGATATCATATTACATTTCATCATCACATTTCCTTAACCTCTTCAGATCTGTGACATTTTCTTAGATTTCCCTTGAGTTTGATGACCTTGATGGTTTTGAGAAGTACTGGATTGAGAGATGCCCCTCAACGTGAGTGTGTCTTAAGGTTTTCTCCTAAAACTTGATTTAGAAAACATCAGATTTCAAAATGATCAGCGCAAGGATGTCTGATAAGACAAAGTACAAGGTAAGAATACTGGCCTTTATCTCCCTCTTTATTCAACAACAACAAAAAAGTCCTATGCTGGGAAGATAGTAAACCACAAGTTTAAAATCAGTACTGCAGAGAATCTAAGCAATAGAAAACTAAACTTAGCAGAAGGACAATTCAAAAGGACCCCAGGTAAAGTGACCCAAAGACAGACTAAGGAGCAAGGTGTTCTTGTCCCAGGCATCACTCAGCAGTTGGTTCAACACAGAAACTGTAGTGACTATTGTCCCTGCCACCTGCAACCAGAGCTTTCCTCTCCTCTCCTTTTTTATTCCCAGTTTTATTTGTTGTGATTCATTTGCCCATGTTTGTAAATTGTCTCTAATCATTTTCAGAAAGAAAAAGAAAAAGAAAGTATATAGTCAGGTCCCAGCAGGAAACAGCATTACCAGCAGAGTAACTGAGGAGAGTTAGTCTAAGAGTTATCTACAAAGGCAAAGGCAGAGAAATCAACAAGAGACGGTGGAGTACCCCAAGGCTGGCAACAACAGGGAGCTGCTCCCAATACCACATTTGGAAGAGTAAGGGGTGGAAGGCTCCACCAGGATCCAGGGAGAGCAGTGAAAGGACCATGTGACAGGAGCCGTGGCCTCTGCTGAGACACAGCCCACCTGCAGGGAGGACACTGGGAAATAAGCACTCCAACCTCACTTTTCCTCCTGCCTTCCAACCCTGCTCGTGCTTTCCATTGGCTAGAACCAGAGCAACAGAAGGCAAAGGACTTAATGTTGTCCACAGAGGTCAACATCTCAAGGCACAGAGCAGCACGGGTTAGGATGGACAATACAACCAGGGGGACAAATGAAAGGAGCACTGCAGGAGGAAGGGCAAGCCGAACCTGCACCTTTAACACAGCAATTTGCATTTTCATACTTGTGTGTCTTATCCTACCGTACTATGAACTCCTCAAAGGCAGCGACAGTACTTCACAGAGTCTGAGGTCACATACTCCTAGTAAGCCCTCGAGGTATATCTGAAAGAAGACATGGAACAGAGCCATCTCCGCTATTGGTCAGGACAGAACTTGGGTCCTTTGCAATGTGGCTCTGCGGCAGGGACAACACACGGAGGACACACCTTTGAGCCTGACCCTAGCAGAGCACCAGAAACAGAGGCAGATGAGGCTAGCCCTTTCCACATTAAAGAGAGGGACAATCAATACTTGCTCCAGAACTAGAGAGAGGTTCCTCTTTCAACAGCCAGACCAATCTCTCAGCTCTGCCCTGCAGGAAAGAGTTTGCACCTGTAGTCACAGGCAAGAGCCTAACCCCTGGATCATCTTACCCAATACTTTGTAAGCACCAGTGCTGGACCTCACGTCTGCTCTTGACAGATGGAGACTAAAATAAAACCTGACATTTCACTCCATTTCTTCAAATAAGTTTTCTTAAGAGCCGATGCAACCTCTAGTCTCCAAGACCTTTAATAAAGCACTAGTGCTTCTATGTTTATATAAACACCCTATCTTCCCTTATCACTCACTGCTTACATAAACCTCCCTGGGAAATGTCCAAATCATCCCTGTGGAGGCCTCATCTCCTCTCCTTCCAGGTCTTGGTGCTCTTGCCATCTTTATGGAATTTCCCACTCTGCATCCCCCATCTGGCAGGGCTCCATGACCAGCTCCTTCCAGGACAGGGAGGTGTCTTCCTTGATTTCCTCCCAAGCGAACACCATCCTGGGCAACTCAGCAAGTACGTCACAAATTCACAAATCAAATGTGCTGTGCGCAAACATCTCTGCATTTAATAAAAACATCAATTCCCTCCTCTTCTCAGAAAGACAATGAAAATATGAAAGGTTGAAGGATCACAGGAATGACATTTACATTTCATTATGGCTGTGCTGTCAATAAAGTCCTCAGTACCTGGCTGAACAAACTGAACTGCCTGCTTCACAAAATAAAGACCACCAAATACTGTAACCCAAAATTGAATATTTGCAGTGCTGTGGCAATGAGCTACTATGTTTACCTTACCAGGAAGACAAAGCAAATGATTTAATATTTTTATAAAAATAAGGTGATCAACAATTGTATTGAACTTATGAAAATCGGTTTGTACAGAGACTACTTGGGGGGAAAATAACTTATAAAGCTTACAATACAAAATAATCGAAATGCAGCAAAGGAAACACATTTTTTCGTAGGATTTAAGTCTTTTGTTATATTATTATTAAACGTATTATCTTTAAAGATATGGGAAGTAACCCTTGAAAACAGACTGCCTTCTAATGCAAAGTCTTCATATTTACCTCATCTCTTTGCCCCTTACTTGTAAAACATTCCCTCATCACCTTGCACTTGAGAGCACCAAATCTCGTTTGAGGCCATTCTTTCCACAGTATGCGTGATACCACTCCCTCCCACCTCCTCTGATACCTACCCCGTCTGTTGTACCCTCTCCTCTATTGTCACCTTGGTCCCATTAGCTTGCCCTTTCATACTAGCCAATATGTACCTTAGTCATTCAAATCCTTTTAAAAATAAAAGCCTCCAGGCCCCTATATAAGTCTTTCCAGCTACCACCCACTGCTTGCCTCCTCATTTGAGACTCCTGGTGTTCTAGCCTCCCTTCATCTCTAATTCCAGATGCCTCCTTTCCTTGAGCCCAGGCCCAAAACCACCATTCTACTGTGTCTGCTCTCCCAAAGCCCACTACCTTCTTGGAGCTGCCATATCCACTAGATACATTTCAGCCTGTATCTTAGTGGATGCCTCTGCTGCATCTGGCATCATTGACCTGTCCTCCCCACAACTATTACATGCTATTTGCTTTTCTGGTTCTTCTGGAGCTCTCTCACCTTTCCTGCTCACTGTTCTTTCTTCATTTTTTTCTGCCCACTCCTTCAATGTTGCTGTCCCTAATGGTTCTATCTTTTGTTACAGTCTTTTGTCTTTCACTCTGCCTTCTCACTCCTCTGTCTCCAATTCTTGTCCACTCCCACAACCCTCCAGCCCCCGTTCTCACTCTCTCCATTCTCTTCTTGGAGCAGAAAGTTGTATCTACTTCCACAGTTCTAACACTTACCTTTCACTAAGGGATCTAGTCTTCTCTCCAGCTATAGATATTATATTTAAACGGCTGTTTGGTTTCCATAGCATTATCAGCTCAACACAAGTCTAAAGGTCCCTTAGCTACCACAAGTCTCTTGAGACAGCAACCTGAAGTCATCCTTTCTCATTTCCAACATCCAGTCATTACCAAACCTTACAAGTTTTACCTCCTAAATATGTTTGACATCAGTCCCTTCCTTTCCACACTGTCTTCCCCAGTACTAGTTCAATTTCTTATTATCTCTTGTGTGGACCACGGCAGTCTCCTAACAGAACTTCCTGCCTCTAGTTTAAGCACACTCATTTCACTTCCCTGACACAAAACCCCGCAAGATCTATTGAAAATACAAATGTCTTTATTACTAGCCTAGTTAAACCCTTACAAACATTTTCCATTAATTGTGCATACAGCATGTAAAACTTCTTCCCTTCCAGGTCCCATCTACTTCTCCCATCTTATATCCTACGTATTCTATACTTGGTCTTCACTCTCTCAATTACCACTTATTTACAATAATAGAAACCATGTACTATGCTGGTTATTTTTTTCATTGACTTATGGAATATTTATAAAACTCTTAAGAGAGTTGTTTTATCTCCACTGTATGACCTAAGAAATGGTGAGAATGTACCAGGTTGCCACCAGGAAGCAGGAGGAACGTGATGAGGGAGCTTACCACGTGGGAGCCCCTACCTTCCAGGGTGATACAAGATGACAGTTGAACATAGTCCCCTTGGCACTACTTCAGACTGGAACAAAAGCCACTGACACATGGAGAAGGCTCACTGGCCTCCACACTCTATATTCACTCAGATGAGCACTCCAAGGCACCAACCTGCTTCTGGTGCTTCCCAACTCTGAAGCACCAGAAGGTCTGAAGAACTGTTTCCAGCTTTATGGAAATCCTCTGCTCCCGATTTTATCCACTTGTTTCTCTACACAACTGGTAACTTTTCTGTCTTCCAAATAGTACTCAGTAGTTTTTTTGTTTGAGACAGGGTCTTACTCTGTTACCCCGGCTAAAGTGCAGTGGCACAAACACAGTTCACTGCAGCCTCAGCCTCCTGGGCTAAAGCAATCTTCCTGTCTCGGCCTCCTGAGTAACTGGGATAACAGGTGCACACCACCATGACTGGCTTTTTTTGTCTGTTTGTTTGTTTACACTTTTATAAAGACAGGGTCTTGCCATGTTGTCCAGGCTGGTCTCAAACTCCTGGGCTCCAGTAATCCTCCTACCTTAGTATCCCAAAGTGTTGGGATTACAGGTGTGAGCCACCACATATGGCCAAATTACTCACTTTTAATCTGTCGATGGTATTCTACATCTTTCTTGAATTTGAAAGAAATTTTTCTTTAAAAATAGTTCCTGTCATTTTGATATTTTACAGCATTTTAAGCATATGATGGTAATGTGTTCAGTTTAAAATATTTATAAAACATCCTCCTAATCAAATTAGACATTTTGATTGATGACAACCAATCCAGTCATTCACTTCATCTATATTAAATAAAAATATACATGGATTTTAAGAAAAGTTCGATTTTCCAGTTACAAATCCTCAACTTAAAAGTAATGAGGCCAGGCACAGTGCCTCATGCCTGTAATCTCAGCACTTTGGGAGGTCGACGCGGGCAGATCACCTGAAGTCAGGAGTTCAAGGCCAACCTGGCCAACATGGCAAAACCCTACCTCTACTAAAAATACAGAAATTAGCCAGGCATGGTGGCACATGCCTGTAGTCCCAGCTACTCAGGAGGCTGAGGCACAAGAATCACTTGAACCCGGGATGTGGTGGTTGCAGTGAGCCGAGACTGCACCACTGCAATCCAGCCTGGGTGACAGAATGAGACTCTGTCTCAAAAAAATAAGTAAATAATGCTACCAAAGTTTGTAAGCTGTTGTTCAGAACATGGAAATAACCTTACTCATTCATGCAATACTTTCCATGCACTAAGCACTATTTTAGGTGATGGAGATACTGTAGAAATAAAAGACAAGCTTCCCATATTATATAACTTATGTAACTTAATTTAGGAAAACTGTGGTATAAACAATACGTATTATGTGTGTATATCCTTGTGTTTATATTTACATTTCAGAACTTAATCAATGCCCTAGCAGTTGTTAGCTAGTATTTCTACTACTGTTATCAGGAGCCCACATTCCTGCTTACCATTTTAAATATCATTATTTACAAATACAAAAGATGTATTAGTTAGCAAAGGAGCTATTAGAAATAATTTTCATTTGTGAAATGAGTGTTCTCCAAGGTATGTAGTTGGTTAAAATACTGGACAGGCCCCACCATCTCTGCAAAAACAAGACCAAAACATCTGGTAGGACCAAAAATCTAAAGCTGCAGTACAGTACTTAAGATATGGAATCCTTTGGCCCCACTTCTCTCCATTCCCCAGAGGACTCAGTTGCCTGACTTGAGCCACAGCTGGCCGGTCTTGCTGTCAGGACATCAATATTGTAACTGCATTGGAGGAACCCATTCATGCAACTCCCAGTGAGAATGTCCAAGGACAGAGAGTTTGACTTGTCCCAAGTGGCAAGACTGTCTGCGGCTCTTTACTGTTCCTGCTTGCTAAGAGATGACTATAAAGGTGGCAGAATTAAGACTAGAAATTGCTCTCATTGTTAATTTACCAGCTGGGAGCAAAAGACTATAAAGGAAAAGATGAAGAACGCTCACCTCTTTCTAAATTCTGGAAGCTACCAAAATTGAACAAAAGAACCCAACAATGCTACAAGGCCAGATTGTGTTAAGTCAGTCTGCAACACTGCCCTCATGAACATTATATTCTAGTAGAGGAGATGGACAATACAGGGTGTGGTGGCATGAATCTGTAGTCCTAGCTACTCAGCAAGCTAAAATAGCAGAATGGCTTGAGCCCCGGAGTTTACGACAGCCTAGGCAACATAGCAGGATCCCACTTCTAAATATTTTTTTTGAAAAAGACAATAAACAAGTAAACACATATCAACAGTGATAAGTATTAGGAAGTGTATTAGTCTGTTCTCATGCTGCTATGAAGAAATACTCATGACTGGGTAATTTACAAAGAAAAGAGATTTAATTGGCTCACAATTCTGCATGGCTAGGAAGTCCTCAGGAAACTTACAATTATGGCAGAAGGCACCTTTTCACAGGGTGAAAGGATAGAGAATGAGAGTCAGCAGGGGAAATGACAGATGCTTATTAAATCATCAGATTTCGTGAAAACTCACTCACTATCATGAGAACAGCATGGAGGAAATTAACCCCATGATCCAATCACCTCCACCTGGTCCCACCCTTGACATGGGGATTATTACAATTCAAGGTGAGATTTGGGTGGGGACAGGGAAGGCAATAAGCAAACTGTTACAGAAGGCTCTTTCTGAGAAGATAGCTGAACTGAGAGCACTAATCATAAGAGGACAATCTTCCAGACACAGGTACAAAGACCTGAAAGCAGGAAAGTATAGGATACATTTCAGAAATGAAAGATCTAAGTGACTGAGGATGGTGGGTAGAGGGAAAAGTGATCCAAAATGACAGTGGAAAGAGGAGAAAGAGCCAGATAATACCTGACAGGTCTGTCTTGATAGGTGGCAGTAAGGAGTTTGGATTTTATTCACAGTGTAATGGAAGCCACTGAAGAATGTTAAGAGCCTGACTCACTATGGTTACCATATAGAGAAATGAACAGATAGGAGATTGTTACAGCAATTCAGGCAAGAGATGATGGTGCATGACTAAAGAGTGGAAGTAGATAGAGAGGGGTAGACAGATATTTTGAAAGTAAAAGTGACAGGGTTCAGCAGCTCTCAATTACTTAACCCTTAAAATACGTGACATATGACACTAATAGTTCCATAGATTCTTTTTAAGAGCGATCGCTATTTAGCAAACAGGAATAACTATCTCTATTCTTAAAAATACATTCAGATATAAACTCAGGGTCCAGGAATACAGATCCCCACACTGCAGACTGAGCAGGAACTCCTGCTCTATACATCTACTCAATAAAGGAAGGCAAGTGAGGATGCTCCCATTTCTAATCTCCTGTCCGTGGCTCTGCTGGCTTGGAGCAAGCCTAATGAAGGTCACCAACAGTGAGGGATGGGACAGGACCCCAAAAGGGTTAATAGATGACAGGACTAGAGGTTTCTACAATGTTCCCTTCAGGCCAGTCCCCTATCAACATGGTACCCCTTCTTTCTCCTCAGACTCCTTGAACCAATCTATCTGCTTCCCTTCCCACTGCCAGCACTAGCTCCTCTGGCATGGTTTCCTCTTTCCCTATAGCCCAACCTGAAATTGAATTCATTTTCATATAAATGTCAAAGGTACAGAAACCAGCAGCCACCTATATCTATTTCCATTAAAGCATAAATAGTTATTTAACACCTGTTATGTGTCATGTGTTATTTTAGAGCTTTCAATGTATTAACTCATTTCATCCGCATAAAAATCCTATCCCCATTTTAAGAAGAGGAAACTGAGATACAAAGAAGTTACTAAACTTGCCCAGCCAGCAAGTGGCAGAGCCAGGGTTAAAACCCAGGCAGTCTGGCTGCAGTCCCCACTTTTGAGCTACACTGCCACTGGAGTCCAGCTTCAAAGTCATGTTCTTCAGGGAGACAATGAAACAACTGCAGTCAACATCAGAAAGGTCCAAGATGCAATTTAAAAATAGTATCCAACCCATATTTTAATGGAGAAATGTTCAAGTAGATATATTTTGTGGTTTCCACAGTGCCGAAATTACGCAAGTTTGTTTTCATCAAGTTTTGGAACACTTCCAGAAAATCAGATTAACATATGAAGAAGAGAAAACATTCATTTTTCATGAATATGTGGTAAAAGAGAGCAACTCATGTACACACTTGTCAGTTCTGTCAGAATGTAACCCTGCAGGGTAGGAAGCACCCATCTTCTGTGAGAACTTCCCACAAAAAGAGAATTATTAGGGTAGAATGAGTGCTCAATTCAGAAATAAATAGCATTCTTCAAATGTCAGAGGCATCCCCATGGAATAACTCAGGTCCCCAACAAGACTATTAAGCTGATGTTACAAACCGTAGCCATGAAGAAAGGAGTTCATCTATGCTGACAGTGATTGGGAGTGGAAACAAAAAGGATAAGAACATTCTCATTATCCAACAGTTTTCTGACTTAATCTTCTAAGAATGAACAGAAGTTTAGAATTCAGAGCCATGGGACTCTCATCACCCAAAGCTGCAGATCAAAAAAAAGAGAAAAAAGCAGAATTATAAGAAATATCTATAGTCAGGGGAATAAATACTCACTTGCTCAGAGGATCCGAAAAAAATACTACGGTCCCACAGTGATCCCCGAGTGGTGAAGAACACCTGGGAATGACCACCTTGTCCCTTCCTAAACCCAACTCTCTTGAGGATACTGACCCACAAACCACAACAAGGTCAGTCTCTCTCTCTCTCTCTCTCTCACACATACACACACACACACACACATCTTCCTCTGTTTAAAAAAAAAAAGCTACCTAAAACAGAAAGTGTACATGAGATCCAGAGTCTCAAGCATAATGCAAAAAATGTTCCAGTTTCAATGAAAATAGTCACACCAAGAACCAGGAAAATCCAAACTGAATGAGAAAAGGCAATCAATAGATGCCAACACCAAGATGGCAGAGATGTTAGAATTATCTGATAAAGATTTTAATGCAGCCATGATAAAAATTCATAAAACAAAAATTCTTCAATGAGCAGTTATAAACATGCTAAATGAACTAGCGAGGAGAAATGTCATTATGCTCCTCAGGTCCTTGAGGTAGGTTCACTGCTGGCCCAGCCAGGACTATGCAGTTCTGGGCTGGTGAAGGTTGGAAAGTTTGTTTTGGTGAAGAGAGCTCATGGATCCTAATTACGCTGTACATCACAATGACAATGATCTCCTGGTACCTGTTCACCGTAATTGGCCTTTGGCTTGATGGATCTAAACTGACTTCATGAATTAGAGTGGTCATGAGCCAAAGACAGGAATCATTAAAGGGGAGCGACATCCCTGGGAAGTGAATGACTGACAATATCTGTGCCTCCAAGGGGTTAGGTTATGAAAAAGGGACAAGATAACCATCCCCAAGGCTTGGCTTTAATAATACCAAAAGCATAAATAACAACAAAAACTGATATACTGGATTTCATCAAACTTCATAATTGCTGCTAAGCAAAAAAAAAAAAAAAAAAAAAAAAAAAAAACC
>NW_016809431.1:1385325-1402852 GCF_001698545.2 Rhinopithecus bieti
AAACCCTAGAAAGAGGATTAAAAAGACAAGCTAATCAGAGAAAGTTTGCAAACCACATATCCAAACAGAGGACTAACATCTAGAATATGCAAAGAACTCACAAAACTCAACAGCAGAAAAATGATCCATTTAGAACATCAGCGAAAACCATAAAAGGATATATAACACTTCACCAAAGAGGATACAGATGGCAAATAAGCATAATAAACATAAAAAGATGTTCCACATAATTAGCCATTAGGGAAATGCAAAATAAAAGTACAATGAAATATCACTACATATCTAACAGGATAGCTAAAAAAATTTTTTAAATAGTGACATCACCAAATTCTGCCAAGGATGCAAAGAAACTTAGTAACTCATACATTGCTGGTGGGACTGTAAAATGGTATCACCACTTTGGAAAACAGTTTGGCAGTTTCTTAAAAAATTAAACACACAACTACCATATGACCCAGCGTTTGCTCTTTTTGGCATTTAGCTCAGAGAAATGAAAATTTATTTTTAAACATAAAACGTGTACATGAGTGATCACAGCAGCTTTATTCATAAAGTCAAAATGGTAAACAACCCACATACCCTTCAGCAGGTGCATGGTTAAGTGTTAGTACATCCATACCATGGAACATTACTCATCAATAAAAAAGGAACAAACTGTTGACACGTGCTACAAACCCTGGAACTGCTGGCACAAGGAACAAACCCTGGAACTATGCTAAGTTAAAAAGCAACCCAAAAGGTATGATTCCATTGATATGACATTCTTGAAATAAAATTATAGAAATAGAGAATAGATTCTTGGTTGCCAGAGTTTAAGAGGTGAAAGAGGCAAAGAAGAGAGTATGTCTATAAAAGTGCAACATGTGGCTGAGTGCAGTGACTCATTCCTCTAATCCCAGCACTTTGGGAGGCTGAAGCAGGAGGATCACGTGAACCCAGAAGTTGAAGACTAACCTAGGCAACATAGGGAGACTCCGTCTCTATAAAACATAAAAAAATTAGCCAGGCACTGTGTCACACACCTGTGGTCCCAGCTCCTCAGGAGGCTGAGGTGAGAAGATCACTCAAGCCCTGGGGGGTCAAGGCTGCAATGAACCATGATCATGCCACTGTACTTCAGCCTGGGTGACAAAGCAAGATACTGTTTGTTTGTTTGTTTGGGGAAAAAAAAAAAAGACAAGATGTGGAATCTTTGAGATGAAGAAAATGCTCTGTACCCTGAGTATATCGATTATCAATATCCTACTTGTGATACTAAATATAGTTTTGTAAGAAGTTACCATTGAGGGAAACTGGGCAAAGGGACACAGGATCTCTCTGTATTATTTCCTAAAACTGTATGTGAATTATCTCAAAATAAAAAGTTTAATTTAAAAGAAATGAAAGGTTATTGGCCCACGGAACCCTGACTGCAGCAAACAGCAAGTACTTGGAAGTGACCTTTACGTGTGCTCCAGATTTTCATTTACTGGCCATTTTCAGCTCTACCATTTCATCCATGATTCATGAGTCCCAGCAATCCAACCAATTTTATTCAATAAAAAGGGGGCATCCTGCAGTTTTGCCAAGACCAATTATTTCCATGGCGACCCTCAACATAATATTAGCTATCAGACCTAGAAAACACCACGGCCTGGAGTGGACCACTTTCTCTGCTGCCACTCTCTTTGTTCTCTTGTACCTGTTTAGAGTAAGGTGCAAAAATAACTCAAACCCCACTCTGCCTAGTATCACTACCTTCCCAGAGCTGCCTTCCAGAAACTAACATCTTCATACAAATTGGGAAGAGAAAAAAAAAAATCACACTGATAACCCCCATCTTTTACATTGCAACAAACCCAGTTGTCAGGGAACAAAAAAGGATACTACTCTACAGCATATCTGGACAAGAAGAATCCACCTGTGACTTAATTCATATTTGGATGACTCTGAATGTTCAAACACCAAGTCCAAAAACAAACAAGATGCAACTTTCACTTTCCACCTACAAAGTACAGTCCCTAAATCAGATACAAGGATTCATGTTTCCATCCACATGGAGAAATTTATTTCAACATAAAAAGGTGAAAATCTATTCTAAATTGAAAGCTCTCCAGAGACAGAAAATTCACAATCTATCCTGATACTCCCGGTATTTCCCAACCTCTGTCAGGCCACACTACCATCTGCATCCCATCTTGGTAAAAATTATGTCTTTTCCTCTCATGATTGTAGGAATTGGTCTACACAGCTTGCAAAATTTTAGTCACTTCTAAGAATGCAAGTTACCTGGATCAGAGAGTAGTTTCTCTAGCCCTGTGGTCTACTCTTTAATTTATAAGTCTTTTATATCCACCAGAATTGAGGAGTTCCACAGCTGATATAATCTTAAAAAGCAAAAAATTCAGGATGATCGGGATATAAATTATATCTTAACAATACAGATTAACAGTCATGAGAAATATAGAGTTTCCCAGATATTGTTTCCTCGATAAATTAACAACAAAATTTGTAACGCAGAGAAGACACACCACACAATCATTTAACTCATGCAAATTAAGGTAGATCCACTGGGGTAGAAGGCTGTGGAGAAGACAGAGAAACTCCAGAAGTCTTCCTTGTTCCCTCAGTTTCCCTGATGCTTTTCTGAGATGCACTAGGAAACACTGAGTCTTCTTCTAGTCCTTCAAGTACATTTTTTGTGCATATCCTCTAAAACAAACTTCTTCACTGGATGTTCAACTGAACATACAGTCATTATTCCAGGAAAGAGGAAACATGGGCTGTTTGAATGGCTGGTAGGGTGGCCTCCATGGTGGAACTTTTCTAAAAGGCTTAAGTCTAGTTCTACCCCACACTATTTTTGTATCAAGGGCTGAGTTTGGAAGCCACTGAACTGTGATGTGTTCTCCAGTAGTCCATATCCACTCTCCCGTGAATTAGGTACACGCAGATGTCTATGAACGTGCAGGGGTGTACAGATGTGCACACACACACGAACACCTTTATAAAGGTGGTGGAGTACCCTGAGCTAATACCATTCTCTCGGATACTCATTCCAAGAGACGCGCACCCTGGGGAAGTCAAGCTAGTCCACCGGCTTTCAGTGGGCATCAATGAAGGCAGAAGAGCAAATACATGTCCCCTCAAATATTTAGAATTTTAGCTTAAAATTAGTAACTACAAGTTTTTAAACGTTTCCTTTTATGTACTAAACCTATAAAACAATTAGTAGTCCCCAAAATTTTCCCCACATAGGCTGAACATCTAAAATCCCTTCATTACAATATAAAGTCTTGTATCCCACAACAAAGCCTCAGCATAACATCAAAGCACTTTTGAAAATAAGAGTAGAGGTCTAGAATCATCCTTCCTAAGGGCAAATGTTGATGAAACAAAAGGTAAGGAACACAAAGGCCAGTCTGAATGTTGAAGAAATGCCAGGGAAGAGGAGAAAGGTTATTAGCAGGAGACCACGTCTGTGACAGCACTCTGATCATCCTAGAGTTTGGCCATAAGCGAGAAAACACTAAAATGCTTACATGCCTAATCCCCTCCTGCTTTCTCATCTGCAAAAGGAAGATGAAATCTCACCAACAGCAAACTGCATAAAAAGACGATCAACTCTTAACATGAAACCTCAGCCACTCTGAGAAGTCCTGGCTAGCATTTACCAAACTCAGACTTTGATCTAAGGCTTACCCGAAGGCACAATACATTCCCCAGCAGTAATAGAGAGTTGTCAAGACAACCGCTTAATGGAACATGTCCAAATCTAGAATCAAGCACTTTTTGCCAAAATATGATTAGTTATATGTAATTCTATAAGACATAAGAAAGGCAGTATGAGCCACGTTTTACTCAAAGCACTGACCCAGTCAAATTTAAGATGACTATTTTAAGGAAATTAAAAGCCATACAATTTCTCTATTTTATTATCTGAGGTAGGAACTCAAAACTTAAGAGTCAAAAGGAATCTACTGTTCTGAGCAGATTAATCATTGTTACCCAAAGGAGAAGTGCTAGGTCATCAGATGTCTCCCCGCTCTTGGAGAGCTTAGTCCTAGTCCCAGAGAACAGCTGCAGGAGTGAAGGGCCGCACAGGAGCAGGAGCAGTCAGAGGGTCTGACACCAAATTAAGAAACTCATGCTACTGAATCCTGAGAAAAACTAGTCAGATTTAGAAAGAACTGAAAACAAAGATCAGAGAGAAAAGCATACAAAGGTATCAACCTATTTATAAATAATGCTTCCTCTCCCGCTACTTGTTCAATAAAACTATTTTATTAAAATGTTTTAAATTAAAACAAAATAGTACTTAGCTGTTGTAACTTTACTCTGTTAAATATTCTACAGAATATAACATATTCTACAGAATATATGTTATATATTCTACAAAATGTTAAAATAACTCTAAAGATAAATAGGAATTGACCACAGATGCTACTTTTCTCATCCATAACACTACTGCTTAAAATTCTTTAACCAATAGATAAACTTGTGGGAAAATACTTGAATTTACCATTTACAGGGGAAGATTTAGTTCTTCAAGTCCCTAGCAAATAACTTCAAAAACAGAAAAACTAAGTCTTTAATGTACACTCTTCCAAGCTTTCAAGAACAGTAAGTCTCTGACTACATAATGTATTACAAAGCACAGAGGAGAAAAATGTAATGTCCCCAATTACTATTAATTAATGATGCTTGTATAACTTCAGTACCAAGAAAAGAAACCCACCCTCTACACATAACCCCCCCCCCCCCCCCCCCACACACACAATTCAACCAAAGGGAAAGGAGAGAAGCACATGTCTCAGTCACCCAGAAGCCACTGATAGTTAGAAACCACCCCACCCCTCAACCAGACCATTCTTACATTCCCTCTGGTTGCAGGCCAGTATATGTCAACAATCCTTCACAAATCCTTTACCCAAAACTCATGGGGCCAGATGTGTTTCAATTCAAAAATTTTTAATTTAACAAAGGCACCTTCTGGGGATATCCAATATATTTCACATACCATCAGAGAGTCTGAGGTGGCTATGATATTCTGCTGTAAAAATGCATGAATAGTTACACTAAACGTGATCAAGACTATAAAACGGGTTCACAACAGAGACAGGCAGTTTGCTCAGATATAATCAAGTCTGGTCAGGTTTTTAAATCAAATGAGATATTAAAAAATTCAAATCAGAACTTTTGGATTGCAGAATTGTAAGGAATTATTAAACTGTTATAGAGCACTCTGTAAATAATAATGGTAATTGCTTATAATTCATTGACTGCCTACTATGAAAGATTATATGTTTGGCATACATTAACCCTTTCTACCACTCTGTAAGGTTTTGTAAATGAGGCTCAGAAAGGTTAAGTGACTCACCCAAAGCCAGTTACTGAAAGCACCAGGATTTGAACCAAGATCTGTTTATATTCCATCCAGTGTGCAATTCTAATAGGTTCTTGATTGCAAGCTACAGAAAGCATATCTAGCAAATCTAAGCAAAGAAACAATTTTCTGGAAGCATATTAATATCCCACAGAATGGATGGGAAATCTAGAAAACCAAGCTCACAAAGTGAGCCAAATCCAAACAAGGCTGAGTTGCAGAAGCAATGACGAAGGTCAAGTCCTGAGGCTGGGATGCTGCCTTGACACTGAAAGAGCAGGACACACATCACCACGGCCGCTGGGCTCCCACAGCCAGACACAGCTGAGAAAACTTTCTGAGCTCTTCACCCATCTTCATAAGAATCAAGTCCCACAGGCTTCCATAATGTGAAAATGATAGTATGTCCCACCAATTCTACACTGAGGACAGGCTCCTCCCAAAGTGAAGGAGGACCCCTTTCAGGTGACAAATACCTAGTGCAGCTACTCTAACTCTAAAAATCTCTGCAAATCATAGTCAATGGCATGTAATAAAGTAGGATTTCTTCCAGGAATGGAAGTATTTTTTCATTTTAAGAAATTTATAATATGGTAGTGCACATCAGTTAGTCAAATTTTTATTTAAAAACTCAATTATCACTTTTAAAAGGTATGTGATATAACTTACCATCCATTCTGGCTTTTAAAATTCTTGATAAATCAGAAAGAGAAAGTTCTTTCGTTTACCCTATTTTTTTTTAACCACAATCTAAACATATTTTAAAGAGCAATATTTCAATTAGCCACCACATTTCTTCACCTCATTCAAAAATTCTAACCTAAGTTCAGGCTCAAGAAAAAAAAAAAGTTCTAACCAACAATGGTTAGAAAAGAAAGGAAGCAAGTGTCAGAAACTAGGAGCAAACCTGCTTTTATCTGGCAGATGATATGACTATACCTGCAATGAGGACAAAGACTGCAGCCCAGAGCGGAGGCTCACATCCATCCTTGGGAATGGCCCATGGTAAATCCTGCATGTGTGAATCAAGCACCTGGGTACTCTTGGGGAAATTCTGACCAGTAGAAAAATTCAAACTTAGCTACTCAAACTGTGGTGTTAACTGTTTCATTAGTAAAGCAGGAATATCTCTTCTAGGATAATTATGACATCTTCTGATTGTTCTGGTCTTTGGAGGATTCAGCAAGGAGACAGGAGAGGGCACTGTCACTTGATGTGGGAGGGTGGGGGGAACAGTCCCAGCAACAAGACATCAGAAGGGGAAGTAGGGAGCAGCTAAAGGATACAGTATATAGGAAGCAGGTGTGTCTGATACCCAGTGGTGGAATTTTTCTTCCTGGCTTCTAACTCTTCCCACATTTCTAGTTACTCTCCAACCTCTTACTGGGCAATCATTGCATCTATTATTTGTCATGTTATCCTCAAACCTGAGAAATAAATCTGGTTACATTTAGCCCAGACTTGAATTGGAACTGAGTGGAAAAGGAAAAATGCTTTGGAGCAAAGAAGTTGTGAGAAGCCAGCAATGACCCTTTGAGAAGCTGGAAAGGAAAGTATAAGGCAAGAGGTAATAAATGCCAATCAAGACAAGTCAAGGCTGTCCCCAGAGGATCCTCAGAAGTAAGTGTGTGTGAAAGGTTAGATGAACACTCTCCAGTCACACAGGACGTGCATTCCATTTAATGTAACTTAGGCACTGAAAGAAACGATAGCTCCCAAAGGCTGGGGTGAATAGTCAAGAAATCTCAAAGGAGTCAACTAAAGATTAAATGGAGCCAAAAATGAAGTTTAGCAAAATACAGAAATGCAAGATAAACTATTTTCTTTAGCTGTCTTATAAACCAGCAATAAACTGCTTTTTTAAAAGAATGAAATAAAAATATCATTTAAAATGCAACCAAAAAATGTGACATTGCAGAATAACCTTAAAAAGATGTAAGATTTCAATGACAAAAGACTGGAAAACTGTACTGAAAGAAAAATTTGAATAAATGGAGAGGCAGAGCATGTTGTTGGATGCAAAAGCTAAATCTGGAGTTCTTTCAGGTTTAACACAATCAGATTGAAATCCTATTGGCAATTTTTATAATGGCAAAATTAAGTCTTAATTTAAAGAAAAAGGATACAAGGGACCTACTAATAAATTAAACAGCAATACAAAGAAATGATGAGGATGGGTGCTGACCAAATCAAAGAATAAAACATGTTATAAATTAATTGTATTCAGACAACTTTTGGTACACTAACAGACCAATCAATAAAATGGGGGTGGCGGAGAAGCTGAAATAAATCTAATATATAAAACCTTAAAATTTGAACAATATAGTCAACAAACTATATTGGGACAAAAAGTTATCTGTCAATAAATAAACAATTTCCATCTGTATATACCAAGATAAATTCTAGACAGGTTAAAATTAAGTGTAAAAAAAAAATAAAGATAGCCATAAAAATGAAGTACGCATACCTTTTATATCAAAAACCCTGAAAATATTACGCTAAGTAAAAGAGCTCAATCACAAAAGACAACATATATGATTCCATTTACATGAAGTGCCCAGAATAGGCAAATCTAGAGAGACAGGAAATAGGGTAGAAGTTGCTGGTGGGGAGAATGGGGGTGACAGCCAGAAGATACAGGGTTTCTTTTCAAGGTGATAAAACAAGCTATAAATTGACCGTGGTGATGGCTGCTCAACTCCACGAGTATACCAAAAAGCACTAACCTGTACACCTTCAGGGGGCAGACTGAATGATATGTGAACTCTATCTCGACAAACCTGTCAACAAAAGATGATAATATAGATGACTACTCTGAATAGGGAGGGATTTTAACTCAAAAACATTAAGAATCCATTAAAAATCATAGATTTAATTACATTAAAATTAGAACTACTTTAACCTGAGTTTAAAGGCAAAAAATATATAATATTTACAATTAACAAGGCAGATCAAAGGCTAACTTCACTATTTTCTTTTTAATGCAAAGATGACTCTGTTGTGACCAATCATCAGTAAAATCTCCACTCAGAGCCTGAGAACTTCTGCCGCAGCCGAACGTGCATTTTTCCTTCTCATGGAAGCAGATGGGAGCAGAAGGTACGTACTATCTGGGAAGATAGTTTAGACATGGGCATATTCAAACCAAAGAAGATGAGTACCTGTTAAAATCATGCCTGAAGCTTCTTTTGAGGAAGGGAGGGAGGCAGGGAGGGAGGGGAAGAGAAAGAAAAAGAAACAAAGAAAAAGAAACGGAAGGAAGGAAGGAAAGGATGGAAAGGAAGGAAACGATGGAAAGGATGGAAAGGAAGGAAAGGAAGGAAAATAATGGAATCATAATGGAATTTTGCCTCAGTTTTAGAGATATAATTTTTCTCCTAGGCCTCAATATCTGCTGGGAAAGATAATACAAAGAGAGCTGAGTAGCCCCATCCATTTGTTAGGGTTGCCAGTGCTGATCACTGCATGAGCAATTCAGGCTCAGAGGCCCATGGCCCCACTTCAGGAAGACACTGGAAGTAGCACAAGTGATCCTTGAATATGGTTTCAGCTTTATCTTTTGTAAGGAGCAGTCGAAGCCCTTGCCAGCAGAAGCCTCCTGCCACCAGAGCCTGCTAGGTACTCCCTCCTCAGCCTACAGCCTGACAATGTGACCCCGATCCAGACCAAAAGGACCAGAGGGAAAGCAAGTCCAACGGGGAAGTGGTGCTTCCAGGAAAAATGCTCCCCTCTGATAAAAAGAGACATAGCTGTATCAATCGGGGCCCTGGAAAGAAACACATAGATTCAACTTGGGAAGTTTGGAGAAAGTTCAATAAAGGGCATAAAAAAGTAGGGGCATAGTATGGAAAGCCATTACAGAGAGGACAGAATCCCAGAGTTGGTAACAAGTTTTTAATCAACACTAGGCAACCATTTTTAAAAAGGTCAAGAAAATCACAGAAAAGCCAATCCAGAGCTCTACATCGTTAAGCCTCTGAACCAATTCTGAACTGCCAGCCTTCATACTGGTTACTCTCAGAGAAAAGTAAATCCCATTACCTAAAGCCAAAAGCACAATCAATTAAAAAAAATCCTTTAACCAGTCTGTCTTGTAATCCACTAAAATTATCTTCTTATTGAAATTAGAAGAATTTTAGTTCAAGTCAGAAGAGATAGCCCCAAATCTGGAACATCTTAAGAGAGACTCCAATAGACCAAAGGAAACAAAAATCAAATGGAAATCGAAATTGGTCATATCCAACCTCCTCAATATATTTTGTACATGCGGATTTGTATCTCTGAAATATTCAAATACATACCACTAGAGATAATAAGGTTTTAGTCTCACAAGCTCCTGGTGGGTGTTCAAATTGGTAGGACGTTTCTGGAAATAATGTGGGCAAGATGTACTGAATTACTTGAAACCAGGACATTACTCCTTTCTTCCTCTGAGGTTTACTGTTTCAGAAATAGTTGTGAGCTCACTGTTAGCCAAATAATTAAATTTCTAATATAGCTTAATTAGTCCATTCAACTACTCTTATTTCTAGCTACTTTAAAAATTCATCCCTAGCATTTTATCTGTTTAAAGGCATAATGGAATGAAGTGATGCACTGCATCCTATCAGCCTGTTAGTCATGTCTTTAATAAGCACAGCTGTTTGTACTGAGACATAACGAAGGCATCATCACCCACTGAGGGGCATCATATGCTGAATCCCAGAAATGTACAGTGAAGAAATAAGCAGCCTTTGAAGTGCTAACCTCATAAACCCAGCCTATAAAATGGTTCAAACCTTACATAAAATACTCTTACAGCAAATTACTCGTGTCTAATGCTGAATCATTTCCAATGGGACATCAAACCTTCATTAATAAATTTTCATTGGCTTAAAAATTAATAATGTTGATTTCCATATATTTTAAAATGTTTCATATTTATAGTAATTATTTTAAGGAAGACAAAAAGAATTCTAATTTCCTCTATATGGCCCAATACTGATTAAAAAAGGATGTCCGGAGAATGAGATTTTCTGGGTAACAGGATATTTCAATTTGTTTTAATTCAACATATTATTGGATTTAACCATCAGGCTCTGATCTGTAAAAGATGTAAGATATTGGAATGAGCACTAACTTCAGGACAGACTATAGAAAAAAGTTTTAAATGAATCGCTTGTATCAACTTTCTTTTTAATCCTATATTTAGGATAATAAATACAGGACACAGCTCAAAATTTAGGTTATAGATTCAATCACTTTGACTGGATATTAAAGAAAGATAGTACATACATGACAGTGGAAGACTGAATAGATAGAAAAGCTTAATGGGAATAGAAAGCCATTCTCTGGCAATAAAGGCAAAAGCTATCCAGTGAAGAGGAAAACAGACCAGATGGTGATGGTCGATCCTTTCCCTTCTGCTATCCATCCCCACTCCCATGGACCTCACCACTGACAGAGTTCCTATCTGTGGGTCCCTGCTTTAGCTGGGTTGCTGCCTTCAGCTTTGTCAGTAAGTGCTGCTACCTTTGGGCACTGATTCAACGCCTCTATTGCTTCAAAGTGAAGCTCTCTGAATCTGGGGGCCGGCACACTCCCTGGCCTCTCCAGTCAGATGGAGCCTGAGAATTCTGCTGAAAACAGTTCCCAGAGGGATACTGGTGCCAGCACCAGTTCCATCATGGCCAGATCCAGCTTCAGCCAGGACGTAAGGCAGGTGCATGAACTCCTCATATCTGAGAGACCATGTCCAATAGAGCTGCCCTCCCAGACCCTGTGCAAACCACCATTCCAGCTTCCCATCAATTTCAGTATCTATAAGGTAAAGAACCGCCACTAAAGAATTGCATGGAATGGGCCGGGCGTGGTGGCTCACACCTGAAATCCCAGCACTTTGGGAGGCCAAGGCAGGTGGATCACAAGTTCAGGATATCCAGACCATCCTGGCTAACACGGTGAAACCTTGTCTCTACTAAAAATACAAAAAAATTAGCCAGGCGTGCTGGCGGGCGCCTGTAGTACCAGCTGCTTGGGAGGCTGAGGCAGGAGAATGGCGACAATCTGGGAGGCAGAGCTTGCAGTAAGCCAAGATCATGCCACTGCACTCCAGCCTGGAAGACAGAGCAAGACTCTGTCCCCCCAAGAAAAAAAAAGAATTGCATAGAATGGACTGGTAATAGATTTTCTTACCTGGCAGCAATAATTTAAAGTAATTGTGTTAAATAATTTGCAAATTTTCCTTTGAGCTGCAAAGTAATATTTACAGCTATCACAAGACCTCCAAAGTGCAGACTTGGAAAGTTTCTACATTTTCAAATATACATTATCTGTAAAAGAGACTGTATATGAAACAGGTTAATTGTCCATTTTATTAAAATGCTAAGGCACTAGTATACAATCATATTAAAGAGAAAAAAAAAAAGCCTTACATTTATGCAGAACTCATGACATACACTTTCTACCTTCCTCACTTAGAAAGAAATGTGAAAGTTACCCACCAAGCTTTAATGACAATAAAAGAAAAAGGAAGTAAAGTATCTCAATCTTCTATCACTGTAGAAGGACTGACAGAAATTTTAAGGCACCAAATCCCAAAAGTTCCTCTCTAGGGGCCATGGCACAGAGAAGACTTAGAAATTCAAGTTGTTTCAGCAGAAATTCACACATCATTAAATTAATTCAAAACCCAACGAGGCGGCAAACTAACAATTTACCCTTACAGTATCTGGTTACAGGCAGCAATTTTTCACAAAAATACATCTATCTTCTCCCTTCCCATCATTTAAAAGGGCAAGCAGTTAAGGTCAGAGTTTAAAAGTGCAATGCAAAGCTGACTCCAGCCAGAGTCAGCCTTAAATACACAGAGTTTTAAAGGAAGTGGGGTGAGGCAGGAGAGAAGGAATCTGGAAAGAGATCAGCAGACCTACCACCTGGCCCAGGTCATTTGGCTCTCAGGCTCCCCTATGCATCTGACTCAGCTGATGGAGGTTTTTAACTTTATCCAAACTCAGACCCCACTCAGACCATCTTGAATTAGAATTTCTAGTTGGTCAGTTTCAAAGCTCCCCCAGGTGACTGTAATGTGCATTCAGGGGTCAGAACCACTGAACTGAAGAGAGGGAGAGAGAATGGGAGGGTCAGGATTAGGGATAGACAGCCTGTGTATAAAAACCTCAAATGCGAAGGCTGCCTTGACACAAGACGCTGCTCTGTGCCCCACCTTGGCAGTGGATGGCTCTCTCAAAGATCTGGTCCAGGCTTCTCATCCACCTGCTCAACTATTACAAGCACGGATAGTTCAGGGGTTCTTTTTTCTCCCCGCACTCTACCTCTATCATTATTTGGTTTGCAAAACAAACTGTCTTTAATTTTCAAAATGGAAACTTGGTTGGGTAACTGGTCTCTGAGCCAGCCTGGCAGGAGACAGCCTCAAGGGAGTTTCCAAGCCCATTAACTCTCCCCTTTAGCCCCCTGCTATGAGCTCCCAGATGTAAATACACACTTAAGAGTAAATTATTGGTTTACAGGCCTCTAAAGCAGTTGGTTCTTAAATTAACTTAATGAGCTGTAAACTTATGCTAAAGTAATTTCTGATCCCAGGAGAGGAACTGTTGGACATGGAAAAAAAAAAAATCTATGGCTTAGCAGAAGATTCTCAGGGAACAACAATAGCGGGAAAAAATGATCTTTAAAAAGCAAATCTCTAATATTTTCCAACACAAGACAATTATTTCATTCAAAATTTTTACTCCTCTGTATTAGATCTGTATTGGCATTTTAAATACTTTTTTAAGTATTAGGGATTTTATAATCCTGACACTGTACTAATAAGCATTTAATATTGTTAAATAAAAATCATAGGAGGCCATTGTTTTGGACTAAGCTCCTACACTAGGCCCCAACAGACCAGACTGAAAAATCAAAATGGAGTCATCCATGCTAAAGTTCCAGGTCACCAAACCAAACCGAGTTGTTATCCGGCCTTTTCAGAAATCAGGAGAGACAGAAAATTGCCAATTTCTCAAAGAGGCCAGTTTCAATCTTCCACTGGCATAATAACGAAGTTCCCTCCATTTTCATCCTTAACCCAAAGTAACCTGATGTTAACCAGTTATTTTTTCTATTATTCTATCTCTCTGTCCTACTTTACAAGGAAAGTAACTTTGAAATGACCAACCTTCTTGTTGTTTGTGCCTTCTTTAGCACTTTTCCTGTCTATAAGACAACTTCCTCTGCCCCACTCAGTGAAGCGTGTACTCTATTTATGGAGGTGTTGCCCAATTCTAGAATTGCAAATAAAGCTAACAGACCTTTAAACTAAATTTGTTATAATTTCATCTTTTGACAACGTAATATACGTTATCTCACTTGATCCTCACAACAATGCTAGAATTAGGAGATGTTACCCACCACCTCTCTACAAAAGAGGAGCCTGAAGGAAACTCGGAGGCTACACAACCAGGGTGGTTTCACACAGTAAGGAGGGATGGTGTGAAGGTACAAAGCCAGCTCTACCAATGCCAAACTTCTAAAAACTAAGCTCTAGTAAATAAATTCTGCATGTCTCAATGCCTACACAATATGAAAAATGTTAGAAAACCATTTCACCCTTCAGGAAAAAGAAGCAAGATGGCCAAATAGGAACAGCTCCAGTCTGCAGCTCCCAGCATGTTCAATGCAAAGACAGGTGATTTCTGCATTTCCAACTGAAGTACCTGGTTCATCTCATTGGGACTGGTTGGACAGTGGGTGCAGCCTACAGAGGCCGAGCCGAAGCAGGGTGGGGTGTCACCTCACTGAGGAAACACATGGGGTCAGGGGATTTCCCTTTCCTAGCCAAGGGAAGCTGTGACAGACTGTAGCTGGAAAATGGGGACACTGCCACCCAAATGCTGTGCTTTTCCAATGGTTTTAGCAAATGGTACAGCAGGAGATTATATCCTGCACCTGGTTCAGCGGGTCTCATGCCCATGAAGCCCTGCTCACTGCTAGTGCAGCAGTCCAAGATTGAGCTGTGAGGCAGCAGCCTGGCTGGGGGAGGGACATCCCCCCATTGCTAAGGCTTGAGTAGGTAAACAAAGCAGCCAGAAAGCTCAAACTGGGTGGAGCCTACCGCAGCTCAGTGAGGCCCACCTGCCTCTGTAGACTCCACCACTGGGGACAGGGTATAGCTGAACAAAAGGCAGCAGAAACTTCCACAGGCTTAAACGTGCCTGTCTGACAGCTCTGAAGAGAGCAATGGTTCTCCCAGCATAGCGTTTGAGCTCTAGGAATGGACAGACTCCCTCCTCAAGTGGGTTCCTGACCCCCACGTAGCCTAACTTGGAGACACCTCCCAGTAAGGGCTGACTGAAACCTCATACAGCCAGATGCCCCTCTGAGACAAAGAATCCAGAGGAAGGATCAGGCAGCAATATTTGCTGTTCTGCAATATTTGCTGTTCTGCAGCCTCCGCTGGTGATACCCGGCAAACAGGGTCTGGAGTGGACCTCCAGCAAACTCCAACAGACCTACAGCTGAGGGACCTGTTAGAAGGAAAACTAACAAACAGAAAGGAATAGTATCAACATCAACAAAAAACATCCACACCAAAACCCCATCTGTAGGTCACCATCATCAAAGACCAAAGGTGGATAAAACCACAAAGATGGGGAGAAACAAGAGCAGAAAAGCTGAAAACTCTAAAACCAGAGCTCCTCTTCTCTTCCAAAGGATTGCAGCTCCTTGCCAGTAACAGAACAAAGCTGGATGGAGAATGACTTTAACAAGCTGACAGAAGTAGGCTTCAGAAGGTCGGTAATAACAAACTTCTCCAAGCTAAAGGAGGATGTTCGAACCCACTGAAAGGAAGCTAAAAACCTTGAAAAAAGATGAGACGAATGGCTAACTAAACAGTGTAGAGAAGACCTTAAATGACCTGATGGAGGTGAAAACCATGGCATGAGAACTACGTGATGCATGCAGAAGCTTCAGTAGCTGATTTGATCAAGTGGAAGAAAGGGTATCAGTGATTGAAGATGAAATTAATGAAAGGAAGCAAGAAGAGAAGTATAGCAAAAAGAGAGTAAAAAGAAATGAACAAAGCCTCCAAGAAATATGGGACTATGTGAAAAGACCAGATCTACTTTTGATTGGTGTACCTGAAAGTGATGGGGAGAATGGATCCAAGTTGGAAAAAACCCTTCAGGATATTACCCAGGAGAACTTCCCCAACCTAGCAAGGCAGGTCAACGTTCAAATTCAGGAAATACAGAGAACACCACAAAGATACTCCTCAAGAAGAGCAACTCCAAGACACATAATTATCATATTCACCAAGGTTGAAATGAAGGCAGAAATGTTAAGGGCAGTCAGAGAGAAAGGTCAGGTTACCCACAAAGGGAAGCCCATCAGACTAACAGCAGATCTCTCAGCAGAACCTCTCCAAGCCAGAAGAGAGTGGGGGCCAATATTCGACATTCTTAAAGAAAAGAATTTTCAACCCAGAATGTCATATCCAGCCAAACTAAGTTTCATAAGTGAAGGAGAAATAAAATCCTTTACAGACAAGCAAATGCTTGGCGATTTTGTAACCACCAGCCCTGCCTTGCAAGAGCTCCTGAAGGAACAACTGGTACCAGTCACTGCAAAAACATGCCAAACTGTAAAGACCATCGATGCTAGGAAGAAACTGCATCAACTAACGGAAAAATAAGGAGCTAACATCATAATGACAGGATCAAATTCACACATAACAATATTAACCTTAAATGTAAATGAGCTAAATGCCCCAATTAAAAGACACAGACTGGCAAATTGGGTAAAGAGCCAAGAACTATCAGTGTGCTGTATTCAGGAGACCTATCTCACATGCAAAGATGCACATAGGCTCAAAATACAGGGATGGAGGAAGATCTACCAAGCAAACGGAAAGCAAAGAAAAGCAGCGGTTGCAATCCTAGCCTCTGATAAAACACACTTTAAACCAGCAAAGATCAAAAGAGACAAAGAAGGCCATTACATAATGGTAAAGGGATCAATTCAACAAGAAGAGCTAACTATCCTAAATATTTAGGCACCCAATACAGGAGCACCCAGATTCATGAAGCAAGTCCTTAGAGACCTAAAAGAGATGTAGCCTCCCACACAATAATACCGGGAGACTTTAACACCCCAGTGTCAATATTAGATCAATGAGACAGAAGGTTACCAAGGATATTCAGGACTTCAACTCAGCTCTGCTCCAAGCAGACCTAATAGACATCTACAGAACTCTCCACCCCAAATCAACAGAATATACATTCTTCTCAGCAGCACATCACACTTATTCCAAAATTGACTGCATAATTGGAAGTAAAGCACTCCTCAGCAAATGTAAAAGAACAGAAATCACAACAAACTGTCTCTCAGACCACAGTGCAATCAAATTAGAACTCAGGATTAAGAAACCCACTCAAAACCACTCAACTACATGGAAAGTGAACAACCTGCTCCTGAATGACTACTGGGTGTCTAATGAAATGAAGGCAGAAATAAAAATGTTTCCTGAAACCAATGAGAACAAAAACACAACATACCAGAATCTCTGGGACACATTTAGAGCAGTGTGTAGAGGGCAAGTTATAGCACTGAATGCCCATAAGAGAAAGCAGGAAAGATCCAAAAATGACACCCTAACATCACAATTAAAAGAACTAGAGAAGCAAGAGCAAACAAATTCAAAAGCCAGCAGAAGTCATGGAATAACTAAAAAATGATAAAAGGGATATCACCACTGATTGCACAGAAATACAAATTACCATCAGAGATTACTATACACACCTCTACACAAATAAACTAGAAAATCTAGAAGAAATGGATAAATTCCTGGACACATACACCCTCCCATGAGTAAAGCAGGAAGAAGCTGAATCCCTGAATAAAACAATAACTGGCTCTGAAATTGAAGCAATAATTAATAGCCTACCAACCAAAAAAGTCCAGGACCAGACAGATTCACAGCTTAATTCTACCAGAGGTACAAAGAGGAGCTGGTACCATTCCTTCTGAAACTATTCCAATCAATAGAAAAAGAGGGAATCCTCCCTAACTCATTTTATGAGGCCAGCATCATCCTGATACCAAAGCCTGGCAGAGACACAACAAAAAAAGAGAATTTTAGACCAATATCCCTGATGAACATCGATGCAAAAGTATCCT
>NW_016809431.1:1402907-1444487 GCF_001698545.2 Rhinopithecus bieti
ATGTGAAGGACCTCTTCAAGAAGAACTATAAACCACTGCTCAACGAAATAAAAGAGGACACAAACAAATGGAAGAACATTCCATGCTCGTGGACAGGAAGAATCAATATCATAAAAATGGCCATACTGCCCAAGGTAATTTATAGATTCAATGCCATCCCCATCAAGCTACCAATTACTTTCTTCACAGAATTGGAAAAAACTACTTTAAAGTTCATATGGAACCAAAAAAGAGCCCACACTGCCAAGACAATCCTAAGAAAAATGAACAAAGCTGGAGGCATCATGCTACCTGACTTCAAACTATACTACAAGGCTACGGTAACCAAAACAGCATGGTACTGGTACCAAAACAGAGATATAGACCAATGGAACAGAACAGAGGCATCAGAAATAACACCAGACATCTACAACCATCTGATCTTTGAAAAACCTGACAAAAACAAGAAATGGGGAAAGGATTCCCTATTTAATAAATGGTGCTGGGAAAACTGGGTAGCCCTATGTAGAAAGTTGAAATTGTATCCCTTCCTTACATCTTATACAAAAATTAATTCAAGATGGATTAAAGACTTAAATGTTAGACCTAAAACCATAAAAACCCCAGAAGAAAACTGAGGCAATACCATTCAGGCCATAGGCATGAAGGACTTCATGACTAAAACACCAAAAGCAACAGCAACAAAAGCCAAAATAGACAAATGGGATCTAACTAAACTGAAGAGCTTCTGCATGGCAAAAGAAAATGCCATCAGAGTGAACAGGCAACATACAGAATGGGAGAAAATTTTTGCAATCTACTCATCTGACAAAGGGCTAATATCCAGATTCTACAAAACTTAAACAAATTTACAAGAAAAAAACCAAACAACCCCATCAAAAAGTGGGCAAAGGATATGAACAGACACTTCTCAAAAGAAGACATTTATGCAGCCAACAGACACATGAAAAAATGCTAATTATCACTGGTCATCAGAGAAATGCAAATCAAAACCACAGTGAGATACCATCTCACCCCAGTTAGAATGGTGATCATTAAAAAGTCAGGAAACAACAAATGCTGGAGAGCAATGGCGATCATTAAACAGTCAGGAAACAACAGATGCTGGAGAGGATGTGGAGAAATAGGAATGCTTTTACACTGTTGATGGGGAGTGTAAACTAGTTCAACCATTGTGGAAGAGAGTGTGGCGATTCCTCAAGGAATCTAGAACTAAAATATCATTTGGCCCAGAGATCCCATTACTGGGTATATATCCAAAGGATTATAAATCATGCTACTATAAAGACATATGCAAACAGATGTTTACCGCAGCACTATTCACAATAGCAAAGACTTGGAACCAACCCAAATGTCCATCAATGATAGACTGGATTAAGAAAATGTGGCACATATACACCATGGAATACTGTGCAGCCATAAAAAAGGATGAGTTCACGTTCTTTGTAGGGATATGGATGAAGCTGGAAACCATCATTCTGAGCAAACTATCGCAAGGACAGAAAACCAAACCCACATGTTCTCACTCATACATGGGAATTGAACAATGAGAACACCTGGACACAGGGCGGGAACATCACCCACCGGGGCCTGTCGTGGGATGGGGGGATGGGGGAGGAATAGCATTAGGAGAGATACCTAATGTAAATGATTAGTTAATGGGTGCAGCAAACCAACATGGCACATGTATACATATGTCACAAACCTGCACGTTGTGCACAAGTACCCTAGAACTTAAAGTATAATTTAAAAAATATTAAAAAAAGAAAAAACCATTTCACACTTTTATACAAAGGCTTTATCTATATTGCTTCAATATGCAGTTTCTCCCAGATACATACTCAGTTTTAGAATGTCATATTGAGTTTTTACTTCAGTTTTAAACAAAATCAGACATCTATCAGACACTGGAGGACAACTATACGGCACTACTGCTGTAAAACAAATTACCCCAAAACGTAATGGCTTAAAACAACAAACATCTACCTCACACAGCATCCGAGAGTCAGAACTCCAGGAGCAACTACATCAAGCTAAGTGCTTCTGGTTCGTGGTGTCTTGCAAGGTTACGGTCAGAATATCAGCCAGGCTGCAGTCCACTGAAGGGTCAAATTCCAAAGTGGTCCAGTCACCGAGCTATTGGCAAGAACTCTCAGTTCCTCACCACAGAGGCCTTCGGTCAGCTGGATTTCCACAGAGCAAGGTGAGAGAGAGAGAGAGAGAGAGAGAGAGAGACCATAGTGCCTTGTATAATCTAGTCTCCAAAGCAATAAGTCCAGCCTATACTCAAGGGCAGGTGAATTAGCTTTCACCTTTTGAAAGGAGAAGTATCAAGAAATGTATGGGTATATTTTTAAGCTACAATGACCAAAATGATGCAAGTAATATGACAGATTTTTTTTTCTTTGTAAAAAAATTATTTTATTTTAGATTCAGTAGGTACATGTGCATGTTTGATTCATGGGCATATTGCATACTCATGGGAACTGGGCTTCTAGTCTGCCCATTATCCAAATACTGAACATTAGACCCAATAGGTAATTTATCAGGCCTCACCCCCTTTCTACGCTTCACTCTTTTGGAGTCCCGAGTGTCTGTTATTTCCATCTTTATGACTATATGTACCCACTGTTTAGCTCCCACTTATAAGTGAGACTATGCAGTATTTGGTTTTGTTTCTGAGTTAGTTCACTTAAGATAACGACCTCCAGCTGATTTTTCATAAGAATTCCCAAGGAAACAACTTTGAGAGTTTCTCTGAAAAGTAAAAATACTAATTTTATAAAGAATTCATAGACTTCATCTAAGAACAGAAACAATGATTTTTACCAAAGCAAAACAGCCTTCATGTTATACATGTATTGCATGTCTTAAAAATGTACACAGTATCTACTGAACACCAAACTGTGCATTCTTAGTGCTGTGTTTGATGCTGTGCAGAATATCAAGTGCATGTAAAGTGAGTAGCAGATGCAATATGAATATAAATTTAGAGAACAGACCACTACAATAATATAGTTTAAAACACTGAAAAGAAAATTTACAAAACTGAACATAACCCATGCACATGAAAAAATACTCAACCTCAATAGTAATCAAAAAATATAAATAAAACTTTACATTTTCCTTGTCAAATTGACCAGGATATTTTATACGCTAATATTCTATGCTCATGGAAATCTAGGATTATAAAATAAAATAGCTACTAGAGTACATTCTCAGTTAATCTTCATAAAAGTCCTATAAGAAAGGTATGATTATATTCCCCATTTTTTATATGAAGAAATGAAGGGAGTCAGGGACTAAGTAAATCCTCAATCACATGGCTAGTAAGTGGCAGGTCAAGGATTTGACCACAGCTTTCCTAGCTCAAAAAGCTAACCAGTAACCATTATTCTATAGTGTAGTCTGCCTAGAAAACATTTGGCCCTATATATCAAGAGCTTTAAAAATCTCCATGCATTTAGATACAGAAATCTCCCTTCTAGGGTACTCAGGCTGGAGACAATCGTAAGCTAAGCCACTAAGCTAAGAAATGTGTACAGCATGTTCATACAACGATGCATAAAACAAGCTGGCCAAAGCACAGCATGTAGACAGGAACAGGATCACACAGCTTTCAAGACGGAAGGTAGTCTTAGAAATTACTTAGTCCAACCCATTCACTGTGTCAGAATAATCATTTAATACATAAAAAAACTTTTTCCAATGTCAGAAAACACAAGGGGAATTTTTTTCTTTTTTAGGATTTTCCTTTCTTTTTCCTAGGCCTACCAAATCTCTATCCTCAGCAGTTAGTAAGAGTGAGGGGCTATCAGCCTCCACAATAAACAGCCCCATAATAAATGCCTCTTTAGAACATGGGGTTTTTGTTTGTTTGTTTGTTTGCTTGTTTGTTTGTTTTTGAGACAGTCTCGCTCCACCACCCAGGCTGGAGTGCAGTGGCGCGATCTCATCTCACTGCGACCTATGCCTCCAGGGTTCAAGCGATTCTCATGCCTCAGCCTTTCAAGTAGCTGGGACTACAGGCATGCACCACCACACCTGACTAATTGTTTGTATTTTTAGTAGAGACAGGGTTTTGTCATATTGCTCAGGCTGGTCTCAAACTCCTGAGCTCAAGTGATCCGACTGCCGTGGTCTAAGTGCTGGGATTACAGGCGTGAACCACCGTGCCCAGCCTAGAAGGTGGGTTTTCTTTCTTTCACCTGAGGTCCTCCCCGCCTGTCTTTGCTATAGACTCAGGTATCAAATCAACTAGCCCCTGTGAGTATTAACAAAATAAGACTGCCAAACTTATTTGAGTTCATGGGCTCTGAGTGAAACGTATATGGGCTTCATGGTGACAGGTCCAGGGCCTTAGAGACCTTTCTTTCACTGCCAGGATGTTTTCTGGAAGAAGCTAATGGGAGTCTATCCTTCATTAACATCTTAATCAGAGCCAGAGAAATGAAAGGTTAGCCCCATGTTAAAAAGAGGTATTCATCCAATAAATGTACACTGAAAGACCAACGTGCAGAGCAGTGAATCCATCACTGTTGCCAAAATCAAACCTAGATGGTTTCCACCAGTTTCCACCAATATTCCTCTCAGTATGATTGTCACATATCACAAGCTCTTTTCTTTCTCCGCCTGACTACACCCCAGTCACACTGGGTGCTTTCTGTTTCTGCCTCAGGGCCTTTGCACAGGTTGCTCCCGCTGCCTTGAACTTCTGCCTCTTGTCACCTCCATTCAGCCCAAACATCACATTCTCAGGAAGGCTCCCCTCCCATTCAAACAGATTCCCCTGTTGTATACTCTCATGTCACCACAACTATTTCCTCCCAGACCTGTGTAATCACCATCCAGGTTCCCCACTAAGTTGTAAGCTCCACACTGGGAGGCAGTATGTCAGTTGGCTTCCTGGCTGCATCCAGGGTCCAGCCCACTGCCTGGCACCTGGAAGGTTCTCAAAATATATCTGTTTAAAGAATGACTATCCTAAACATGCTCACTATCTTTTTTTCTCTGCTGCACTTCCACTGCTGAATTCCAGCTCTCATCACCACACATAACACTTTCTCAGACTCCAGGTTCCCTCCCCAAAACTCTAATCCAGCCTGCAGGTGGTAACTGCCAGCTTAAATTCCTTAAATACCACTAGGGTTCTTCTCTGTTTTGACCTATCACATACCAGGTCTTAAATCCCCTTAATGGCTTCAGGCCCTTCACCTACCTAGTAACACCAACTGTATGCAAGCTGATACTCCTCTTCACCTCTGGGCTCAGCCAGTAGCTCACTGACCTAGGAGCTCCAGTGGGCATCCCTTCATCCCCTTTCACTAATCCTTCAAAGTCAAATTCAAGACACTTCTCCATGAGCCCTTCATGTCTCCCACTGGTTCAATACCACACTACCAGCCCTAGATTGCATTTATGTGTTAGGCCGTTCTCACACTGCTATAAAGAAATACCTGAGAGTGGGTGTATTAGTCCATTTTCACACTGCTATAAAGAACTACCTGAGACTGGGTAATTTATGAAAGAAAGAGGTTTAATTAACTCACAGTTCCACATGGCTGGGGAGGCCTCAGGAAACTTACAATCACGGCTGAAGGTGAAGGTGAAGCAGGCACCTTCTACACAAAGTGGTAGAAAAGAGACAGCAGGATGGAGAGAACTGCCAAACACTTTAAAATCATCAGATCTCATGAGAACTCACTCACTATCAGGAGAACAGCACGGGGAAAACCACCCCCATGATTCAATCACCTCCTACCAGGTCCCTCCCACAACACGTGGGGATTACAATTCGAGGTGAGATTTGGGTAGGAACACAGAGCCAAACCATACCACCGAGTCATTTATAAAGAAAAGAGGTTTCATTAGCTTACAGTTCTGCAGGCAGTACAAGCATGGAGCAGCATCTGCTTGGCTTCTGGGGAGGCCTCAGAGAGCTTTTACTCATGGTGGAAGGCAAAGGGGGAGCAGGCAGGTCACATGGTGGGAGCAAAAGCAAGAAAGAAAGAGCATCAGGGGGAGGTGCCACACACTTTTAAATGACCAGATCTTTCGAGGACTCATTCACTAATGCAAAGACAGGACCAAGCCATGAGGGATCCAATTCCATGACCCAAATACCTCCCACCAGACCCCACCTCCAGTGTTGGGGATTACAACTCAACATGAGATTTGATTAAGGACAAACATCCAAATTCTATCAATTTTGTTGTTCTAATTTAATGTATGTTCATTTTGTATCCCTCACAACAGCCTGACTAGTGTCAAGAAGACAAAGGTATTAACATTTACTGAACACCACTGGGTGTCAGACATCACATGGAGACACAAAATATCTGGGTGTGAGTACTGTTAAAACTTCCATTGAATTGACTGGCTTCCTTTTCCTTCTGGATAACTTTTAACTATATATGGTCTTACTCTATAAAGTAGCCCTAATGAAGAAAATAATAAGTTCCAAAAAATGAGTCATTAAAAACTCAAAATACTCATGAGTCCAAGAAAGAACAAACAGCTTCACTCTTCTTTCCCTACCAAACTAGCATCCACGTTGCTGAAAATAGGAAATTTCACTGATTTTCCTGGCCCCATCTGTTCCCTATCTATGAGAGGAACTGAAAAAGCCACAGTAATCCGCAGAACCTGAGTAATAAAAAGTTGATTATGACTCCAGACTAGGATGCAAGTGATCCACACTTGCATCAAACATGCATTTAACACATTCACTACCCAGGATCTGAGGAATTCTTTCCTCATCCTTTACTCAGTGAAGAACTAAAAGTTCCTGCATAAGGGGAAACTAATTCTCAATGGTCTCTCATTAATTTTAAAGAATTTTTTTAAATGTTACCAGTGTGAACTGATACACCAAAAATACCAGAATCATGTGATAGCAAATATGTATGTGGATTGTATACGCTGTATTCTCCACCCAAATGTCTTAAGAAGTATAAAATCTATTGGTAAGTGTTATAAAAAATTATAGCTATTTCCAAGTAATTATGTCTTTATTGACTCTCACCCTTCCTCCTACAACAGAAATTGAACACAATGTAACCCAAGAAATGCAGCTGAATTGACCCAACTAGTGTCAATGACTCTTCCATGGAGACAAGACTAGCCAAAATGAGAGCCAATGACAGGTGCGTGTAGTAAGACCTCAGGATACACCAGTCAGCCTAAGCAATTTTTACTGATCATTTTTCATTGAGTATGATTAGAAAACTAGCAACTTGGCATGTCTAATAAGCCATGAATTCCACTCAGAGCAGCAAAATGTATTAAACACAGGGGGAAATGGTGCATTTTGTTGTCACTTTGTAACCTCAACACCTTAGGCAGAAAGCAGTAAATCAGCAACTTGCAGATGAAGGTAAAAACAGACCAGTGATGTGGTTTGGATTTGTGTCCCCACCCAAATCTCATCTCGAATTGTAATCCCCAGTGTTGGAGGAGGGGCCTGGTGGGAGGTAATTAGATCTTGGCAGCAAATTTCTCCCTTGCTGTTCTCATGATAGTGAGTGAGTTCTCACTGGTTGTTTAAAAGTGTGTAGCACCTCCTCCTTTTCCTCCTGCTCCAACCATGTAGGATGTGCCTGCTTCCCCTTCACCTTCCACCACGATTGTAAGTTTCCTGAGGCCCCCCAGTCATGCTTCCTGTACAGTCTGCAGAACGATGAGCCAATTAAACCTCTTTTTTTTTTTTTAATCCAGTCAGCAATGCAAGAACAGACTAATACAACCAGTAAAACCAAAACAAAGGAATGCCCGTCTTTCACTTTGTGCTGAAAACCACAGCAGCCTTTGTTAGGAACATGACTGGTCAACTCACCAGTTACTGCAGCAAGTAAAAAAGCATGGGAGTGCTTGATTCAGATGGGGGCGATACTAAATACTACAATTGGAATATACAGAGATGAGCATGGCCCTTAAAAAAAGAAAAGAAAAGAAAAGCGTGGGGAAAAGTACGTGGAAGACTCGGCACTACAGACATTTATCACATAAAATCACTACCCCTCCCCTGGGGAGAGAAAAATCCTTGCCTCCTTTTCAACTTTTCTATGACACCAGATGGGAAGCATTTCAAAACATGAATCAGTTTACAGCAAAACTTTTCAAAAATGCTTATTTTTTTGGTAAAGCAAGGTACATCTTCTTGAAGACACACCTGTTTTCAGTACCTCAATTTTCATACTTCAAGAAACTGTTGTTTCAATATGTAAAAACTGCTCATCTTTTGAGAACAATACTTAAAAGGAAGATTAAGGCTTCCTAGAAAGCAGTCATATGTTTACTCTTAAACACAACTGACCCAAATATTAATATGGTATTTAAATCTCAGGTCACTTATTTTCTCCCTCTAGCTCACACATACACACAAAACCCTCAGCATTTTAAGCAGGGGAAAAAAAAATATTTTAACTTGAACACATACAAGGAGCCTCAAGATTTTCACCCCCATTCACAGAGAAAATCTGTGCCATAAGGGGATTGATCTACTGTCAACCTGGAGTCTGGTTTCCTTTACAGCTGTTCTTTGGGAATCTGTGTCTGTTTCTACGACACTGTCACAACCTGCTCTCCCAATGCATGTAATGGATTAAAGGCAGTCTAGGAGAAAGTTCTTCTGGGCTTGTTGAACAATGATTTTTAGGAAATAGTGATTTATCAAGGTTCTCATAATCCTCAGCAAAAAAAAAAAAAAAAAAAAAAGGCAAGTCAGAGTCTTACAAAGGCTAAATCATAATTAACTTAATGTCTTCATCACTGAAATTAACAGAAGAACTGTAAGTCTCCTTTATTGACATATAATTTACTACTACAAGGAATTTTAATCAGTAAATCCTGTTGGGTTCCCAAATCTAAGCTTGTCTTTTTTTCTTTAGAGACAGGGTCTCACTCTGTCATCTAGGCTGGAGTGCAGTGGAGCTTACTGCAACCTCTAACTCCTGGATTCAAGAGATGCTCCCACCTCAACCCACAGAATAGCTAGGGCTACAGGCTCACACCACCATGCTGGCTAATTATTTTTATTTTGTAGAGACGAGGGTCTCACTGTGTTGTCCAACCTAGTCTCAAACTCCTGGGCTTAAATGATCCTCCCACCTCGGCCTCCCAAAGTGCTGGGATCACAGGTATAAGGTACTGTGTAAGGCCTAAGTTTCATTTTCGAAACACATCTTCATCAAGTGAACAAGATTATCTAAATTAAATGTACCTTTTATGCTTGGGCAGGCAAGCTGACCAGTTCATTTTTGACTATTCTACTAGAAATACAAAGGAGTTATTTTCAGCTATGATCTCCAAAAATTTGAAAAGCTGTACATGAAGGTTGACATCAAAAAAGGAGGAAGAAAAAAAGAGAGAAAGCTGATCGTTGTTTTCAAAGTAAGCTCTGTTCAACCCAATGAATTAGTTTTCTAATCAGTAAATGCAAATGAAAACATTAAAAAGCCTTCTAAAAAAAAAACTGCCCCTTGCCTCATTGTTTAGAACCTATGTCTAAGGACATTCTAATTCATTATTTCACCTCCCATAAGGCACAGCACCATCTAGCTATATTATCTCTCATGAGGCACGGCATTATATGATTATATAACGGCAGCTACACACATTTGGCATTTACCATGTTATCATGTGCTAGGCACTATTCTAAGCCCTTACATATACTATCTAATTCAACTCTCCCAAAAACCTGTGAAGTAGATAGTGTTATTATTCTCATTTCACTGATAAAAGGCACAGAGTTAAATAACTTGCCAATAGTGAGTAAATGGAGCCACAGTATAATGATTTTTAAAACTCTATGGCACCTTAACATTTTAAGTTTTTTCAACCATTATCTCCCTTAAGCCTCCCAATACCTGTCATATTAATGGAATAATATTAGCATCAGTTTAATTTTATAAATGAATAAATTATTACTGCAAAACATTAAGTGACTTCTCCAAGCTAGGAAATGAAGGAGCTGGAAGCAGAATCCAGATATTGAGAATCTATATTCTCTCCTCCTTCCACTATATAGATGGTCTTTCTTATTGCAGACACTCAATGAAAAGTATTTTCATCAAGCTGATTATTTCTCAAAGCATAACTCTAGATTTAAGTTCCAGATGGTTAAAAGCGATCTAATTCACCTCTTCACCCCCTGCGTCAAGTACAGGGCCCGGTGCACAGGAGGGACTGCTAGTTCAAGCATTCCCCAGATTCCCCATCTTCCTCCATGAAAATCACTTCTCTATGTTCCTGCTACCTCTCCACCCTGCATGGCATTCAGAGACACAGTCCATCCTCACAAGGCCTCACTTTCAGGAGGCCAAATCTCTTCTCCAAATCTAAAATCCAAAAACTCACCTGAGGACTATGTAGTCTGTCTTCAAGATGACTTCCAGGGCCATCTTGTTTTGATACCCTTGTTTAATCCTCTGTCACAGAGATTCAGTTGTGTGACCAACAAACTACAGCAGAAATGACAGGAGGTTATAAAAGACTGTGGCTTCCGTCTTGAGCTCGCATTCTCTCACACTCTCTCGGGTCACTTTCCATTGAGGGAGGCCAGCTGCCATACTCCTAAGATACTCAGGAGTCTATGGAGCAGCCCACGTGGTGAGGACCTATGGCTTTCTGTTGAAAGCCAGTGAGGTGAGGCCTGCCCATATCCACCCTCTCCAGATGACTGACGCCTTACCCACAGCTTGAGTGCAACCTCATGAGAGACTTACAACCAGAATCCTCCAACAAAGGGCTCCTGGATGCCAGATCCACAGAAATTGTAGATGATAAATTCTGGTTCTTTTAAAGCTGCTAAGTTTTGTCCATAATTTGCCACATAGCAATAGATAATGCAGGAGCAATATTTGTTATAAACTAGTATAAGGCTACTTATAGTATCTACTTTTGTGAATATCCAATTTATGTCCTTGTTTTATGAGGTGCCTCCCCAGAGCTGATCGGGGATGCTACATAACACATACACTATATTACCACCCTAGAATCTGAAATATTTTAGATCGTGAAATATAGTTCAACCTGTATTCACTTTTTCTAAAACACCTTTCCTGATTAACCTCACCTTGGCATATAAGAAACAATTTCTTACAAGTATTTCTGTACTTCTTAATAATCTCCACCACATGACCCAATACTTGATTATAAATTGTCTCATATTATAAGTAAATGTTTGTCTCTCTACCTAAAAGCTAAACTTCTACAGGCAAGGGTCCTCCCTTTATTTCATTATCCCTACCAGAAATCCTGGATGCTACTAGGTACACAATAAGCTCTGAATATATTCTTGTAGAATTGAGTTCACAAATCCAAACCTACAATTACGGTCACATAGCATTGGTCCAATATACGCTCACACTCAAAACCTATTTATCTTCAAATAACTGCTGGAGAACATGATGTAAAAACAGTGTCTGAAAGAAAGAGAAGCAGGCTCCCTAAGGAATTCTGGAAAATTTGCACATCCTCCAAGCGCCCTTGTAAACAGCAGCAGGAGCACAAAATAATCATTATCAAGAGAAAAGATCTATTAGCCTCCTGATGATTGGTCCATCTCATACCTTTCAACAAAAGAGCAATTTTACCTTTCTATTTTCTTCTCTGCACCCTTCCTCAGGCAATAAGAAGGGTCACTAATCAGTTTTTAATTTTATTTCCTGGAGAGATATGCAGCATGAAGCTTTAAGAACTCAGGGAAAAGACTTTACAAAATAAAGACCAAGGAAACACTCAGTGACATAAGCTCTAATACTAAACATTAAAATGCAATGCAGTAAGTATCATTCTGAAAAGAAATTCCACGTAAGCAATCCCTTAAGTAATTTTTTTAAAGCTTCCCTCAAGCAGAAGACACTCTCTCTCACAGAACCTAACCAGGAAGAGTTCCACAAATCCAAATGCTAAGGTAATAGGAACAGACCAGAGGCCTGAGATGACTTAATTTAAGGGCTGGGGGTGGGGAGAAGGGAAGGGGGGAGTTAGGAGTATGGGAGGTGATGGGATTGGCAGTGAATCTACATGATGTTCAGTAAATTCTGACTTCTGACTCTATAACCAGTTCTCAGTTCTTCCCTTCCATGCTGCAAAGACACGGAGTGAGTGAGCACCAAAAAAAAAAACCAGGAGAAAAACCAGAAAGAAGAGTCTAGACCCATGTGCTAAGGTCTCTGTTCCCTCCCCTGTAGAAGTGTGGGCTGGATTAGATGACTCCAAATGTCCATGTCCAGCCTAACTTTCCATCATAACTGAAATCCAGTCTGTCATAATTATGCCAGCTCTTCTACGCTCTTGCCCTGGCTGTCTGCTGCATTGTAGGTAGCATCGTGGGGCTGAATTAACTAAGGATATGGGACTGCACGCAGCTTTGGTGCAGAGGGTCAGACAGTAGAACTACTGGGCAAAAGCATGAGTGGCTGACACGAAAAAGCACTGACAAGCAGAAACGAGTTCGTGTGAAAGATTTTTGTGATGCTATGACATTATCTAGATTCTGAACGCTTGAGATTCTCTTGACAAAGGGAGCTGTAGTTCACACATTTATTGAGATTTTTCAAGTGTTTGAATACTACTGACTTTTAAAATGTGCAATCCAGAAAAGATTGTAAAGCTTATATTATGCCAGTTTTGATACCAATAAGATTTGCCACAATTTCCCTCAGTCATAGTGGATTGTAGTCCAATTCCACAAAGCCACAGCTGCTCCAAAGGCCTTAACCTACAATCCTGCTAGAAATCCCCAAAGTCCAAGGTTGAAAGGAAGTCATGGAGGTGGGAAGGGTTTGTGTGTTCAGAAGCAATCTTCCAGCTGTCTACATTATTTCCTGCGAGGACAGCAGCACACATTGCACTCTAACACATGCTAAATATGTTTCAAGATAATAGATGAAAATCCATGCATATTTAAATGACATTAACATCTTCACCTGTCAAACCTACCAAAAAATTATGCATAAAACCTATGCAAATACCCTTTTTTCCAGTCTTCCACCAAGTGATTTACAGAAAAAGCCTACAAGAACCAAAGGCAAATCCTTAACAGAACATAAATAACACTCAGAGCTTGTAGGGAAAAGTTTTGGAAATCTAAATATTCAAGCACAGTTTTAAGTTACAAAAGCAATAGCAGCAGCAGAACTAAAACAATCCTTCAATCAGTCTTTTGACAAATATTTACTGAGCACCACCATGTGCCCAGCATTCTTTCAGGTTCTTGAAGATTTAACAGTGGGCAAAATATACAGTGTCGCTGCTCCCAGGAAGTTTACAGGAAATTTTCTCAAAATATTAAATGTTTTAAACTAGGAATGTTTTCTCTATTGAATTACCCACATCTACCTTACCAAGGAACTAGTAAAAATAAACAAGATGCATAAAGATAGTCATGTAGATCAATGGGATAGAATTGAGAGCCCAGAGATAACTCCTCGCATTTATTGTTAATTGATTTTTTTTATAAGGGTGCCAAGACAATTCAACGGAAGAAAACAGTCTTTTTAACTAATAGTGCTGGAACATGTGCAAATGAAGAATGGGTCACAGACCTAAATGTAAGACCTAGGCTATAAAAATCTTAAAAGCAAACATAAGAGTAAATCTTCAGGCCTTAGGTTAGGCAATGGTTTCTCAGATATGATGCCAAAAGCACAAGCCACAAAGGAAAAAATATAGTTAAGTTGGACTTCATCAAAATCAAAAATTTGTGGGTATATAAGGAACCCTTCAGAAAGTATAAAGATGACCCAAATGGGAGAAAATATTTGCAAATTAAACATCTGATAATGAACTTGCATTCAGAATTTTAAAATTCTCATACTCAAAAAGACAAACCAGTTTTTAAAACTGGCAAACAATGTAAATAGACACTTCTCCCAAAAAGATATACAAATGACCAATACAGCCAGGTGCAGTGGCTCATGCCTGTAATCCCAACATTTTGGGAGAATCAGTTGAGGCCAGGACTTCAAACAAGACTGGGCAACATGGCGAGACCCCATCTCAAAAAAAAAAAAAAAGTCCAATAAGCACAAGAAAAGATGCTCAACATCATTAGTCACCAGAGAAAAATGCAAATGAACACAGTAAGATGCTACTTTACACCCAATAGGATAACAATAAAAAAAAAAAAGACAGATTTATAACAAGTGCTGGTGAGAATGTGGAGAAACTAGAACCCTTATACACAAGGATGAAGTCATGGTGGAAAACAGTTTGGAAGCTCCTCAAACTGTTAAACTTTATGACCTAGCAACTCCACTCTTAGGTACATACACAAGAGAAATTAAAGCATTATTAGGCCGGGCGCGGTGGCTCAAGCCTGTAATCCCAGCACTTTGGGAGGCCGAGACGGGCGGATCACGAGGTCAGGAGATCAAGACCATCCTGGCTAACACAGTGAAACCCCGTCTCTACTAAAGAATACAAAAAAAACTAGCCGGCGCGGTGGCGGGCGCCTGCAGTCCCAGCTACTTGGGAGGCTGAGGCAGGAGAATGGCGTGAACCCGGGAGGCGGAGCTTGCAGTGAGCTGAGATCCGGCCACTGCTGCACTCCAGCCTGGGCGACAGAGCGAGACTCCGTCTCAAAAAAAATAAAAAATAAAAAATAAATAAAAAAAAATAAAAAAAAAGCATTATTAACATTATTAAATTAAATTAAATGAGAACATGTGTCTATACAAAAACTTGTACATGATTCTTCATAGCATTATTTGTAATAGCCAAACAGTGTAAAGAACCCAAAAGACCATCAACTGATGAAATAAATATAGTACATCCATACAATGGAATATTATTCAGCAATAAAGTGACAAAGTACTGATACGTGCTACGTTGTGAATGAATCTTGAAAACATTATTTCAAGTGAAGGAAAACAGTCACAAAAGACTATATATCATATGAACTCTTTTATATGAAATGTCCAGAATACACAAAACTATAGCGACAGAAAGATTAGTGGTTACACAGTGGTGGGGGTGGGGGATGGAAGGTTGGAAGGAAATGGAGAGTGGTTTGCAGTTTCTTTCTTCAGGGATGAAAATCTTATAAAATTGATTGTGGTGATGGTTGCACAATTCCGTAAACATAGGAAAAACCACTGAATTGGACAGTTTAAATGGGTAAATTGTACAGTATAGAAGTTTTTAAAAATTAAGACATTGAGTCAAGCAGGTATACCTAGAACACCTAGAAAAAGGAAAGGAGAGGGATGCCTTCTCTTTCTCAGATTAATTAGCTTATGTCAACATAAAGGTACTTTTTCTTATTCAGATTAATTCAACACTTATTCACTGATGCCTACTACTCCTTAGGAACTAGGTTTGACTGGGAATCCCATAAAAAAGACCTAGTTCTCTCCCTCAAGGCTTTCCATCCCTAATAACAGCTGCTACCACTCACCAGGAAAGGAGCTAAGGGTTTCATGTATAGCATCCCAGGATAAGGTGGAGAGCCTTACCCTTATTACTGATGAGAAAGCCAACTCAAAGAGGATGATTTGGCCATGTTCACAGCACTAACCAACAGGAGGGAGACTCAAAGCCAGATTTATCTACAACAAAAGCCTGTGCCCTCTTCACCTCACTGTATTTCTCCCAGGTCGAGGTGGGCAAGAAGTACAGAAAGTACTGCAATGAAATGCAGTCTGGATTAGGGTCAGAAGAGGGTCTCTCCAGCTCCCCACCAAGGAGAAGTCTTCAAAAAAGAAAAGTGAAACCTAGGCAGAACTCTGCTTAATGACGGCTGATATTTCACTCAAACAAAAGGAGGTGGGTGGGGCTTTCTACACAGAGGAAAAGGTGAGAGGGAATGTGGAGAATTCAGAGACTAGGAAGCAGCTCCGTCTGCCTAGAGTATCAGACAGTTATGAGGAAATGGTGGGAGAAAGAATAGAAAGGAGGTTACTGCCACCCCCAGCTAGGAATTTAACCCAAGCACAGAGGCTGACTAGACATTAAAGTATTCTAGGCAGGAGGCAAAAAAGACCACTCTAGATGTAGGTGGTTAATGCGGGAGGCAGGGGCCTTGCAGGGATTATGAGGCCCTGCAAATTGTCCAGTTGAGAATTGAGAAGGGCCTGAATTCATGCAGCAGCAATGAAAACGGGGAAAATAAACAATTTGGAAGATGTTTAGGAGGTGGGAATTCCAAGACCTGGAAGGATGTGGAAACTTAAGGATCCTGACCCAAGAGGTAGAGGGGACACTGATGGTGGCAACAGCACCCACAACTCTCCTCCTTTCTTCTTGAGCCCCTCCCCCATGTAGCCACTGGCCTCAGGGAAACTGATTCCACTCCCACCCAGCTTCAGGAAAGACCCTTTATTCTACAGGTGATCCCATTGCCCTTATCGCCCAAGAACGGCCATGAGACTCATTCTAGCTAAAAGACTCAAGGGAAGTCTGCTGGAGGACTTCAGGAGAAAGCCTTTGTCCAAGAAAAGACTGCCTCTATTACTGTCCTACATATTACCATATACAAATATCACCTCCTCATCTCTAGAATTTGGCCATTGCTACAGCCTGAGGATGGCACTGACTCCAAGATGGCAGAGCAAGGATGAAATGAGAGAAGCTGGGACCTTGACGTCACTGACCTACCCTAAACCTCCTTTCCTTGCCCCTGGATTCCCTGAGAGGTAAGCTAATAAAATTCCTCATGTTCAAGCAGTTTGCAGTGGGATCTCCATAACTGGTGACCAAAGCATCTTTACTGAGAGAGTGTGAGATCATTCATCAAACTCGGAAGCACAGGAAGATAAGCAGATCTAGAGGAGGGTAGTGATGGCAGGCTTAGGCATCTAGTGCAGAATCTAGTAAGCGATGAGAATCCAGAAAATAAGGAAGCTGGGACTACAGGAACAGATGTGGGGTTTCAGCATTCTAGTGGTGGCTGAGGCAATGTGAGTAGATGCACAACTGGAACATGATACTATTTCTCCTACAGAGAGATCTGACAAATATCTATGAATATCAAACCACCACTGCTCTCCCACTTCTAACAACCACTCATACCCCTCAGAGAACCTGTGCCACCTTAGGCAGGGGTGGCAGACATTCGATATCCCAAACTGAAATTCAGAAATAAATGTATTCATAAATAATATATCATACATACTAATAGCTATCATTTATTGAGCACCTTTTGTCCAATGTACCTAAAATTCTTTCCTCAAATTCTCACAGTCATCCTATGGGGCAGATATCATGCCCCTCAGCTTACAGATGAGGAAACTGGGGCTAGCAAAAGAAAAATCACTTGTCCAATCACAAAGCCAGTAACTATGAGGCAGACCAGGATTTGATTGAACACAGGACAGGGAGCAGGGAGGGGAAAGACCGATGGTGACCATACAGCACTCCTATTAAGAGGCTTGTCCAGGTGGAAGGGCCAAACTAAGTGAGGAGCAGTGAGGATGGCAGAGAAAAACCAGTTTTTGACAAGTCACAATTAAGGCAGCAGAGGTTCCAAGCCTGCTTCTCAAACACAGTTCTGATGAAGCTCAAGGTGGGACCTGAGTGATTTAACAACTCAAATGGTCTCTGTGGGCTAGCTCAACAACCTGACCCTCACTCATCCACGCCACTGTTCTCTAAACAAAGCACTTTCTAACCAACCTCTGAAACACCATCCCCCCGAGCTGAGGACTCTGCATTACTAAATGCCCTTTCCCGAGGGCTCCGAAGGTGTCCCTAAAAAATACACTGCAGCACGTGGTTCCCTCTGCAGTCTCGGTCCACTGATTCCTCCTTTGCCATCTGACCTTTTGGTTATTGTCTGTGTGAGCTATCGCTCAGCACTTCTCCGTTTTCCTTGCCTGTCCCATCTCTCTTATTCTAACTTCCTCTTGGCATGTCAATATCCTGTGCTGAAAAACAAACTTCTCACACATTTTGGAAGGGCAGCAGGGCCCTTTGTGTCTTCAGCGATTATTAGGACAGCCTCCTGAGGAACTATTCCAGTCCTTGATGAATCTCTTTGCAACAGTGTGTAGTTATAGAGAAAGGGATTAATAGGCAGCATTAAGAAATAATGACTATTTCACTTAAAAAAGAACACAGCAAATACATGCATGGCTCAGAGGACACAGGAATACAATCCACATTTTTTAGAATGGTATAGACACTCTAAATTGTACTTACAAGGTTTTTGAGTCACAAAGTAAACTGACTGGTTCCTGAATTTAGCACACTGAGTCTATGCCCAGGACATGTGATAACAGGTGCCTGTTTAATCTTAACATATGAAACGTGGAAACAAAACTTATGGTGCAGAAACAAATGGTCGTTAGTCATCACAACCCAAAGCAGGATGACCAGGAGCAATATGCAGGAGCTTCAGATGTGACTAAAATTGTCAGAGATAAAGCTGAACCAAAGCAGTCAATCTCAGAGAGGCAGGAGCCATAGATGAAGCCAGTTTGATCTCTGACTTGTCATGTTTACAACAGGCCTGCAGACAAATGCACTTTGCATCAGAATGAAAAATATAATTTTTTCATAAAATCTCAGTATTTAAAGTATTTACGTCATCTTTTCCACTATGCCTTAGAGCAGTGTGAGATTAGGTTTATACAGCTTCAAGAGTAAGACAGGTGTTTCAGTAAGATTAAAAATTACAGTACTGGTTCACAATAGCATAAACCCCCACTGTCAAACCAACCAACACGGTTCTCAGACAGTTTCAAGAATAGGAGACAAGGAAGAAAAGTCACTAAAGTGTGAGGATCTATTTTCCATTCGGGAAATATGCTCTTCTTCCGAAAGACTCAGGTTGGAAGAGGAGCACTAAATTTAAAAGAGAAAGACTTGGTACTTACAAAATACAAAAATGGTGTGATTCATGTTTTCTGAAATAGCTGCTAGTCAGCTTTTCACTGTACTGCATGCATTCAGTCCACTGCACCATCTCATTTTCTACCCATTATCAATATAAAAATTAGAGTATCTTGGCAACAGATTTTTCACAGTGAGATTCACTTTATTCTAGGGTCTTTTCTAGTAAAAATAAAATGGCAAAGGAACCCCATTATCTAGAAGATTTTCAGTATAGCCTATTTCAGCTGTAACACTCCACTCATTCTTCTACCAAATTATAGTTAATAAGCATCTACTACATGAACTATACAGCTCTGACTTCCGGGGATCACAGGTAGGGGCTCACAGGCTGCTGGAGGAGACAGATGTGTCCAGAAATAATGCATGCAATGTGACAGATGCTGTAACAGGGATGTGTGAGGCACAAACAGGCACCTACCTCTGCTTGGTCAGGCAGAAGTGAAGGCTGCCTAGCAGATGGGACACTTGATTCAAAGATGGTTCAGATAAGGATGTGTTTAGGGAAAGACAAAAGGGTAAACTAATCAGCAGGAATCTCATGCATAAAGTCTCAAAACAATCTGGAATATTTGGGAAACTGTGAGCAGTTTCTACATACCTAGAGGGCAAGTCACTTGGACTGGCAGGGCTAGATCAGGTAGAGTACTAAGTCAAACAATGAAGTTTGGACTTTATCTCTAGGAAGGAATGAGCCACTACAACAAGAAGAGAGGAGGAGGAAAAGTGGAATAAAGTTAAAATTTTCTGGGTGCTTTTCATGTGCAAGACAGCATGAATGTAGAAGGTGAATACCATATATCATTTCTCTTCATTTTACAGAGAAACTGAAACTCAGAAAAGACACACCTATGTGTAAGTAATTAGCAGTGCCAAAACTTAAACCTAGGTAATCAGACTTCACAGCCTATGCTTTTAATCACTGCAGGTATTGTTCTGTGTATAAAGATATGAAGCAAGTGTAAAGATACTTGAATATGAAGCAAGATAAAGATACCATATTGTTTTCACTGAATATGAGGTAAACAACTCACCATTCCAAAAGAGAGGGGGGAAAAAGAAAAAATAGAAGGCATCTAAAAGTTACCCTACATTCAATGTTGAACCTGTGCACCAAAGACGTAAGAACAAAGGAAGCTGCTATCCTCTATGACAGTGGTTCTCAACAGAGGGTGATTATGCCCATCAGGGAACATCTGGCAACATGTGGGGACATTTTTGGTTGTCATTATTGGAAAAGAGGTGCCACACATCTGGTGAGAGGAGGCAGGGAATGCTGCTAAGTATCCTACAAGAGACAGGATAAACTCCCACAGGCAGTTCAAGGTAGTTCAAGCTTACCAATATAGAATTCAAGAACACACACAGTAACTGGACTGCAAAAAGTGTAGTTCACTATGAACCAAGAATACCAGAAGCACCTAGGGAGGGACAGCCATAAGCTGTTGGGGGTAACAATGCTTTCCCCTTAAACAGTTATTAAATCACATTCAAGTCATGGATGATAAAGGTATTTTTAATTTTTTTTCAAAAAATAACTTCTTATAAAATTGAGGGGCTATTTATACACAGTTCATCTTATGCCAAAAGATATGAGTATTCACTTATAAACTTAACATAATTGCTTTTCATTTTTTTCCCAATCTTCTGAGAGATTTTATTCATTAGTCCAAAGTGAATGAAAATTGTAATTTTTGGTAAGTGAGATGCACAGAATTTAAGCCCTTGCCTTATGATTGGTTTTCTAGCTTATTAGGAAATTTCCGATCAAAGCATGGAAACTCACAGTATTCCCTCATGAATCTCAGGATGATTGGGAAGTAACATTATTTAGTAGTTAATGGATGAACTATACGCTTTAACTGGGCGAAATGTATGGTATACCTTAACAAAGCCATTTAAAAGAAGTTAATGGAATCTTCATCTTACTGTCATATTGGTTTCATTAGTTTAGTCAATACTCATAGGGAAAAATGAGTACCTAAACATTCATCACACTACTCAGAGGACTAAAATCTTGCCAAAATGAAAATACTAATCTATTTCATATTTGTAGCAGCAATTTTGAGAATTAAATTTATAATCAAATCTTGTGACTTTTGTTTTCCTGAAAATGTTTTGCTAACCAAATGAAAACCTAGAAAAGCAGTCTGAGCCACATTCAAGTTTTGCTAAGAGAACAAAAAGAATGTCATCTACCTCCCTCAGCACAGAGAACTAGAAAGGACACAACAAAAGTTTCCCAGAACAAACATTACTCTAACAACAGAGACCAACCATAGCAGAAATCCTTACTTGAATAAACAACAGAGATAGCAGCAAAAGACAAACAGCTAAAACCTATTGTAGGGCTCAACACACAACCAATAGCTTTCAGCTTATATAAACTGAAGTTTTTAAATCTCGGATAAGGTTCAAACTGTGAACTGCATGAATAAGACTTTCTGCTATCAAGGTGAGGTTGTCCCTAAAGCAAGTAAAAAAGGCAAATACCTCCCCGTAACATTAACAGGGATACAAAGATACTGTGTTTTATTTTTCTGGTATTTTTTTCACAGAAAATTATTTTCCATTTAAATGGAAATTAAATGGAAATAAAATTATTTTCCATTTAAATGATATTCATCTTACCATATAAGATGAGTAACTGTTATCTTCAGACTGAAACACTTTTCATGATGACACATTAATTTTATTCTAACATCGATGAAAACTTATCTAAGTTGTAGAAAAATCACTTCATAACTAACTTTTCTATTTGTAATTTGTTGCTTAAACAAATCCAAAGAATGTTTTTCAAAATGACACACAGAGAAAATGTTTACCAAGATTCTCTCATACTTCTTCCACCTTCACTTGTTATAATTAATCTTTTCTAATTCACAGTCCATTATTTTAACAGTAATATAAGTAAATTCTCAACTAATCATTTAGGAATCAGTAAAATTATTTCTACTAAGAAATGAAATGTGTGCATAATTTTAACGTAAAATTAGCCGTCTTCATCTAAGATAGAATAGGAAAAAGGGTAATCACAAAATAAATGTTAGGAAATGCTTTTGAAAATAGAGATTTTGTAGTTAATTTCAGAGAAAAGTAGGCTAATTGATGTTGCCTGCTTAATTTTGACTTTAATTAGTGGTAATCAAAATTACCAACTATACTATCTCAAGGAAAAACATCATAATGGTAGCTATTGGCTATTAACTTTGAAGTAACTGTTTACTTTTTCACTTACAAACTAAAGTTGGAGTTAATTTTATGTAATTAATGCAATATACATCAGTTGTACCTATGCACCGTAATACCTGAAGGTTAAGAAAAATTTTTTAAAAATGTCAAGTATGTACAGAATATACACATGTTCATTCAATGTTTGAATACCATCTACATGCAAGATGTTTTTTCATACATACCACTTATAAATATGCAAATATATTTAATTTAGTACATGCCAAGGGTAGGTAGGTGTTTAACACATACACTTTTAAGGTAGCATAGAAGATAATGTGGTTAGCTTTAGCAGACATCTGTGTTACACATGGCCATCAAAATAATTGTGGCATGCTTTTGTGACAAGGCCAGAGGCCAAGCCTGTTGTTAAACGATTATTTCCAACAAAAGCCTGCTTAAATTATTGTTTAGTTATATAGCCCATATCCAAAATAACAGTATTACATAGTTGCTGTTGCCTTTGAATCACTCACCAATTTTTAGCCTATTTGTAAAACAAGATAAGTAAGCACCATTGGATTATAAAAAATAATTATGGATCAGGATTTTTGATTCATGTTTCTTTGACAAAATTATTCCATTTGATCCCAAGTCTTGGCTGCTCTCTTGACAGAATAACGTACATGCTCTACAGCTGACAGGCATGACTTTCATGATTAAATAGGAAGCTCACATTCCAGATGACTTTAGACTCCAGATAATTTAGACTTTGCACTTCAAAAAGATTTCCTTGTTGTCTTGGTATCTGATCATCAGTTACCTTTTTCTAACTGTTTCTACCTCAACACCATAAAGAATCTATGTATTATCTAGAATTTAGAATGTTTTGTGATTTTGCCTATTTTATTCATACAGTACACCAAAGAATGTTACATCATCTTGTAAGTTACAATATTTTCCTGATTTCATTGGGCGGGTGAGAGGAGAAATATTTTGGAACATAAAGAAAAGTTAAAAACACAAAATGTACACCTTCCCCAGAAGAGTCTATTTTATTGGTCTTGAAAGGAAATATCATTTGAGAACAGAACTGAATTTTGCTCATTATAATTACTGGGGAAACAATATTCAAAACAACCCCCTAAAGGAAAGGGTTAACAATCCTGTAGCTTTAACTGATTATTTTTGCTCCTTTCTCCTGCAAAAGAATTACACCTATGAAACTGGAATTCTGTACACTAAGAATGGCAACACCAACGCTGAAACTTTTAGCCAGGAATAGTTATCCTAGTGTGCATAAAACTATGTAAAAACTGATTCACAAAAGGAAATGCCCAGGGCCTACCCCATTATGATTAACTTCTGACATGAAGAGACTAAGAGAGGATACTTGGCAGCCTGAACTCGATTTCTCAGAAAGCCAGCTCTGTCAGAGCGGGGGGCGGTTTCCCTTAGCCAGACTCAGCTGCTGCCTTATCTAAAACGCCTTAGTGATTTAAAACTGACAGAGAAAGGTAAACAAAACAACAAAACGCTCCGGATTTACACCTCCTTTAGGTAGTTAACATTGTTGCAAGAGCAAAACAAGCACGCAGGCGCAACGGTCAGGTTGTCACTACAAACACAAGTACCTTCTCATCAAACGTAAGGAAGAGGATCACTGCGAGCTTGGCTGCCTTTTTGTTTGGGTTCTCTAGGTTAATATAGCGATTGCATTTTAATGACCCACAAACAGGAGCAAAGTTATTACGGGTCGCTTTGAGAGATGTTTACTTAAATGTGAGGATAAACCCAGGTCGCCGTAGAAAGGGAAAATACTTCCCGTCCAAACGTAGCATTACCCAACTACAAACCCACGCAATACAATCACAATGACCCATTAATGTGTTTCACGGAGTGAACTAGTTCACTTTCCTAATCACACTGTCAAGGAAAACGCCTTCAACAAAGCCGAGGGAAACCATGCCTTCCACACTGTGGTGGGAAGCAGCCGGTATAACCCATTCTGTCCCTCTTTGAGAGCTGCGGGGGACCCAGAGACTTTTGGAGAAAACCGGTTTGGGGAAGAGTTTTGGGGTGCTACTGGGAGTCGGTGTGCTAAATAACCTTTGAAACGTCAAACTCAACTTTGCTTTATGAAGAAACTCAAAGTTAACTCACCCTGGCACGTCCGCCCTTTCCGTGTGCGCAGAGGACAGCGGCCTCCCCTCCCCACCGCTCAGAGCCGCGGCCGCCGCCCTCGACCCACCGGTGACAGCCCTCAGACAAAGCGATGGACCCCCGCACTCGCCCTGCCGCCAACCCCCGGAACGCGCTCCCGGCCGCACCCACCTTGATGCCCTGCTGCTGGGTGGTAAGGGTTAACTTGGACTCATCCAGGAGCAAAACTTCGCAGTAAAATTCTTCCGGAACAGCGCAGAAACAGCCCATGTCGATTGTGGCAGTCTCCAGTCAAGCGAGAAAGCTGCCACTGAGGCGCCCAGCCGCCCCCTCCACTCAAGCGCGATGCATTAATTTATTGTCCGCCGCGCCTGGGCGACAGCGAGAGGAGCAGCTCCCGGCGGGGTCCAGGGACGGGCCGCCGGGCCGCCCAGCAGGGCAGGAGCCAGAAGGGCGGAAAAGCCCGGGAGATTCAGCGCCCGGGAGCCGCCGGGGCAGCGCCTGCGGAACTGGGCGCGGAGGGCGGCGGCGCGTCCCCGCGCATCCTGAGGCTCCGGCTCCTCCGAAGGCGCGGGGGCGGGGCCCCTCCCGCAGTCCTGGGGACGACAAAAGTCTCCTGGCAGTGGGGGCAAGAGACCAGAAAAGGGAGGGACGGGAATTCGAGGACCTCCCCGGCCTTAGAAGCCCCTGGAAGCGCTGCGGCTCCCTCCTGCCGCACAGATTTGAGCGCGGCCCCGACGTCCCGGCCTCCGATCGGCCTGCGGAGTCCCCGGAGGGCGCGCACTTCCAGCCGCGACCCCGCCCCGCAGCCCCGGGTCAGGTCCGCCGAGTATGGAGCGCTGGGCTTTTCTTTTGTGTCAGGAGCACCCACGACGCCCCGACCACGGGCGCAGGGGCGCAGGGGAACAAGCGAGGGTCGTCGCTCCGTCCGCTACCCCGTCCCCAGCCGCGGGCGCTGAGGAGCCGGAAGAGGAGCGGAAAGGGCAGCGGGCTCCTTACCCAGACCAGCGAGGGTAGATCAGCTTGTCGCGGGGTGTGGCTCCCGTCCGGGGACCCCCGAGCCGATTACGGGTGGCCTTGTGTAGCCAAGTTCAAGCTCTCCCTCCGGGAATGCCTGCGGCGGCGGCGGAGCGCGGCTTCTTCAGGACCTTCAGCAAAGCGCAGAGGCGGGGACCTGCGGGCGGAGGAGCGACGCCCCTGCTGGGAACGCGGCGGGCGGGGGCTGTTCCCTGGGCGCGCCAGGCCGCGGAGGCTCCGGGGAAAGTTCTCTTGGCCGCGCGAGGGGTGGTGCCCCGGGCGGGAGCAGCCCAGGTGCATATGAGCCCGGCCCAGGCGTCTGCAAAATGCCCTGGAACGAAGAGGACCGCCCCCAGTCCAGCACTGGCCTCGGCAGGGGAGCCCCTTCTGGGCCGGGTATCAGCTGGGGACGGAGGGCGGGGCAGAGGTGGTCCCAGCGGCGAGGTGCCGGCAAGTCCACGCTGCAAAGCCGCACGCTGCCCCCAAGCCACGGGGCCGTCCAGCGCTCGCTGCGTCCGTTTCCCCGGGAGACCTGGAGGCTGGGTGGGGAGAAGACACGGTGCTGCTCGGACCCCACCGTTCGGCGGTCCCAATCCCAAGCCCTCCGCGCTGTCGACTGCGTCCGGGACTGAGGGGCACAATAGCTCTGAAGCTGCACTGACCCCTGGTGGGTCCTGATGTCCGTGCACAGGCAGCCGAGGTTGAGCTGCGGAGGAAGCTGAGACCCGCTGGGCTTCGGAGCAGGTGCAATCTGTGCTCTCCAGCTGGGAACCAGCAGAAGTTAATGCGAGTCTCAGTTAGGGGAGAATTGAGGGGACGTCTCCCAGAAAGAAACCTCTATATTGAGTTTTAGAGTCAGAGCTTTCGCATCAGACGTAGTTTAGAGTTGACACTTCTGCTACTTGTTAGCTGGGTAGCCAAAGCTCAAAAAATTGTGTAAAACCTAGGACGTTAGCGCTTAAAACAAAACCAGGCTTCTGTGGCACAGTAGAAATGAAGTGAACAATTGGTGACTTTGACGGAGTTTCGTCTCATAGTGATTTGCCACAAAGGATCTTCTGTAGGAAACCTCGGCCTTCGCTGCTATTGTGACCCCATCCAAACACAGGATCAGCATAACCGCCAAACTGCAATATACATTTCTGAACTTTACCTAGGCTATGAATAAAGCTCTATTTTATCTTCTGAATTTTCTATGAAATTGACGCAGGTTTTGAATTTCTCATCAAATTCCGTGTCCAGCTTTGTTTTACTGTCAAAGTCTTGCCTGACTTACGAGGTGACACCTTACTATGCTAGATTTTAGCATGTCTGCTTGTGGAGGCTTTTCTTTTCTGTAATACAGTGTTCCTGACACCAGTTACCAAATGTGACTGAAAGATGGCTTAACATTTTCATTCTTTACCTAGATATCCAACCGAGACACTTGAGGCTGCAAAAACAAAAGGTTCAAGCAATCATCTGTTCCCAGTTTTGAGTTTTGCTGTCACATGTTTTTTGGCCCTTTGATTTGGTTTTTTTGCTTTCTGATTTTTGGTTTTGCTGTTGTTTTTTGTTTTTTTTACCTCCAGTGGCAATGGAAAGGCTGAGGGTTTTGAGTGGGCAGGGATTCCGTTCCCCGCTTCTCATAAGGAAAGGTACAAAGCCATAAGGTCCCATACATACAACACAACACTCTTTCCTGAATGAAGCATTTTCTTTTCCATTTCTTTATCGGAGACTGGAGAAAAGAAAATTTAAAATCTAACACAAAATTAGGGATTACTAGTGACAACAGGATTCCACAGAATTTCTAAAGATAGCTTTATTGCATATAATTTACATACAATACACTGCATAATTTTTAAGTATACAATTTGGTAAGTTTTGACATGTGTGCACCCATGAACCCACCACCATAATCAAGCTAGTACATATATTCATCCCTCCCTAAGGTTTCCTCCTGCACTTTGTCACTTTTCTTTTTTTTTCCGAGACGAAGTCTCGCTGTATTAGAGGGCAGTGGCGCGATCTCGCCTCACTACAACCTCCACCTGCTGGGTTCGAGCATTTCTCCTGCCTCAGCCTCCCAAGTAGCTGGGACTACAGGAGCGCACCACCAAGCCCGGCATTTTTAGTAGAGACGAGGTTCTACCATGCTAGCCAGGTTGGTCTCGAACTCCTGACCTCATGATCCGCCCGCCTCAGCCTCCCAAAGTGCTGGGATTACAGGCGTCAGCCACCGCGCCCGGCCACTTTGTCATCTTTTGCTCCCATTCCTCACCATGACTCACTTCCCAAGCAACCATAGATCTGCTTTCTGTCACCATCATTTAGCTACATTTTCTAGAATTTAATACCAATTGAATCATACAGTGTCAACTCTCCTTTTTGTCTGGTTTCACTCGGCACAATTATTTTGAGATTTAACCATGCTATTGTGACTATAAATAGCTCATTTATTTTTATTGTTCAATAATATTCCATTGTATGTATATACCACAATTTGTGTTTTTATTCCTTTAGGTGGTTTCCAGTTTTTGACTATAACAAATAAAGCTGCTATGAGGATTTTATTAGTCAGCTCAGGCTGCTATAACAAAATACAGTAGACTGGATGGCTTAAACAACAGACATTTATTTTCTCACAGTTCTGGAGCCTGGAAGTTCAAGATTACTGTGCCATTATGGTCAGTTTCTGGTGGGTTCCCTTCCTGACTTGAAGAAAGGCTGCAACTTACTGTGGGCTCACATGACATTTTTGTGTGCTTGCAGAGAGAAAGGGAAAGGGGAGAGGAATGGAAGGAGGAGAGAGGGAGAAAAGGAGGGTGAAAGAGAAATATAAGGAGGGTGGGGGAGAGAAAGACACCAAGATAGCATTTTCTGGGGTTGATTATTACAAGGACATTAATCCCTTGGTACCAGAGTTCTACTCAGGATCTCATTTAACCTTAATTGCCTCTTTATAGACCCTATCTCTAAACAGTCACATTGGGTTAGGGCTTCAACATACGAATTTTGAGGCAACACAATTCAGTCCATAGAAAGGATCCATGTCTTTATATGTACATGTGCATTTGTGTCTTGTAATATAGAGTAGAATGACTGGATCAGAAGATATATAACTGGCAAATAAACACATGGAAAGATGATCAACATCATTAGTCACTAGGAAAATGCAAATTAAAATCACCATCAGATACCACTAGAGACCTAATGGTTACCAAACTACCATATCACTATGCTAAGTGTGGGTGAGGATGTGGTGCAATTTTTTTTTCTTTTTTCTTTTCTTTTCTTTTTTTTTTTTTTTTTGAGACAGTCTCACTCTGTCACCCAGGCTGGAGTGCAGTGGCACAATCTCAGCTCACCGCAACCTTCACCTCCCGAGTTCAAGTGATTCTTCTCCCTCAGCCTCCTAAGCAGCTGGGACTACAGGTGCGTGCCACCACACCCAGCTAACTTTTGTGTTTTTAGTAGAGACGGGGTTTCACTGGATCAGCCAGGCTGGTCTCAAACTCCTGACACCATGATCCACCAGCCTCGGCCTCCCAAAGTGCTGGAATCACGGATGTGAGCCACTGCACCTGGCCAGATGTAGAGCAATTTAAATTCTCATAATCCTGGAGTGCGTGCAAGATGGTATAACCACTTTGAATAAGTTTTGTAGTTTCTTAAAAAGTTGTACATAGACCTTCCTTAAGATTTTGGAGGAAGACTTTCTCTGCCTATCCAGAGAAACAAATTAACAAGATGCTATTCAAACACTTTTTCCTAGGAAAATCATATAGTTTTCAACATGTGCATAATATAATATGCTCCATTTAAAGCTGTGCATCAAAGGTTTTGATCTCTTTTCAGTGATTTTTAACATTTTGTTAAATGTTAAACATTAACATTTTGTAATGATAAGCCTAGGTAGATGAGTCAAATGGCAAATAAATTCAGAATAAACATAATTTCTACAGAAATATGCAGGGCTTCCATCTGTGAAAGACTGCAGGAATCCTCAATCTGGAAGAAGAAATTTCATTTTACATAAAACAGGCCCCACCCCTTGCTGAAACATGTACTTCAAAATGCAAACTCAGAATTCTTTTAAAGCACCATATTCTTTTAGGAAGATGTATTTAAACAATCTTCTGTGATCTTTTTATAATCTTACATTTTCCAAACTTAAGAAAGTTAACTGTAATATGTAAAAGAAAAAAGCCTGTATTTATTGACGATAGATACATAAATAATTTAATTACGAACATACCTAAGAGCAACGCAGCAGAATCACCAGGGCTTGTTAAAACACTGATTTCTGGCCCTGCCCCCAGGGTTTCTGATTTAGTAGTTATGGAATGGGACCGAAGAATCTGCTAATGCTGCAGATTGGCAAGCTGACTTTGAGAATCACTGCTCTGGAGATTATCTTTCAAAAAAAAAATAGTTGTTCCTAATTACCTATGAATAATTTGGGAAGAAGGTCATTCTTCACTAGTAGCCTCCCTGTTATTTTGCCTCATTCATCAAATTAATGCCTGTCAAAGAGAAAGTATTGAAGATCCTGCCAAGTAGATAACATCAGAAGGAGTAGTTATTAAGGGAAATATCCCTAATTTGGTCTCATCATACTACGGCTTAGTCTCTTTGGACACCTTACTTATTTTTATTTCTAATATAGTATGTGCCCAGGCACATCCAGTTTTTAAGACCATTCTGCCTCCTGACTCACTTCACATATAGGTATGTCATTAACCAGGTGTCTTCTTTTCTAAGTACTGAGGCCTTAGATCCCATTTATTAGACTGCCTCAAGGCTGTTAGCCATGTTTCAAGGGAAACCATCTCCCAAGAATTCCCTGCAATCTAAGCTGGTTCTTCATCCTTGTGATCTTCAAATAAATGTTCTTTGGGGTTTACTGAGAATTCTCATTTTGCATAGTTGTTAATCCTTGGTAGTGAATGCATTAATGTGGTTTGTATTTAGCAAAAATAGTTTAGAACTTTGAAACACCCTAGCTACCCTTTCTTTTAAAATCACAAACGGACTTTCCTCTTGCACTATTATATAAGCTGCTGATTTTTCAACCTCATTGCTTACCTTTAATAACTTTCCATGTCAGTGAATATATCTCCACTTCATCTTTCCTAGGTGTTCTATTATATGCATACATTATAATTAATTTAACAGCTCAAATTTGGCACTTAGATTGTTATAAAAATATAAACATGCTGTAGTAAATATTTTTACATGTATCTGTGTATACTATTTGATAAAGATGAATTCTTAGATGTTGAACTTGTGAATCAAAGTATATGCATATTTAATTTATTTATTGTAATTATGACAGATTGCAATCCAGAAATCCTGAATCAATTTACAGTTCCACCAACAATGTATCAAAATACCCACTTCACTCTACTCATGCCAATCTTTGAAATCTCTTTCAATCAAATAAGCAAAAGTCATTTTGTTATTTTAAAAACTAGAGAAAGTCTCCTAAAAGAACAGTTTCTATGATAATGCAAAGAGGAAAGTCTATTTTTGTTTGTTTTAAAAAAAAGTTTGGAGCAAAGTTGAGTGACTCATGCCTGTAATCCCAGCACTTTGGGAGGCCAAGGCAAGAGGATTGCTTGCGCCTTGGAGGCAGAGGTTGCAGTAAGCCAAGATCGTGTCACAGCACTCCAGCCTGTGCAACAGAAAAATGATTTTTTACAATGAGTATGGAATAATTTAAAATGAAAATAAATTCTTATATTAAACCAAAGAATCTGTCAAATTACCAGTTAATGAAATTGGCCTTCATTTAAAATTGGACTCCTTTTCTAAGTTATAACCTAAGTTCCAATGTGTTGACTATTTTACCTGGTTCATGTGCTCTGGTTTGATCCCTCATAGAAACTTTATTTGGTTAACACCAGCTTAGTAATAGGGGTATTAATCTACCTATAGAAATTTGAGGAAAATAATGGGGAAATTAGCTTTTATTATTTTGTAGTCATTTTTATTTTGAGTCAAACTAGCTGTGTGACCTTAAAGAAGCCATATCATCTCTCTGTACCTCAGCATGCTCCTCTATAAAATAAAAAACCTGGAGTATGTTGTGACACCTCTAGATTGTCATGCCCAGCAGGCTGATTTTCTACCTCTTTCTTCTGGTAATGACACATTGCTCTTCCTTAAAGGTGGTACCTAGGGAAGGAGCATCCCAGTGCAACATCTGACAAAGAAACATCTGGAGATGATCTCTGAACTCGTGTCTAGCCTTCTGATTAAGAAGTTGCCAAGAAAAACTAAAATAGTCATTTCCTCTGGGAAAGGGGCATGGGTGGTTTATTGACAAGCTAGAATTGAGACTTAACATTTCCCTGTATTTCTCTTTAGAATTCTGCATCCTATTATTCTGTACTTGTGTTACCTAGTCATTAGGTAAATACATATTTGGAAATCATTTTTGAAAAGACAAAGTAGAGTTCATAATCTCATCATTTTAAGGGCACTGTCTTAGTCCCTTTGTGTTGTTATAAAGGAATATCTGAGTCTGGGTAATTTATAAAGAAAGATTTGTTTGGCCCATTTTCTGCAGATGGTACAAGAAGCATGGCACTAGCATCTGCTGAGCTTCTGGTGAGGGCCTCAGGCTCCTTCTACTCATGGTGGAAGGCAGAGGGGAGCCAGCATGTAAGAGATCACAGGAAGAGAAAGGAAGCAAGACGGAGAAGGGGGAGGTGCCAGGCTCTATTTAATGCCAGTTTTCCAGGGAAGTAATAGAGTAAGAACTCACTCACAAACCTCCAGCCAAGGGCATTAATCTATTCATGAGGGATCTCCCTCCATAACCCAAACACCTCCCATTAGGCCTCACATCCAACATTGGGGATCAAATTTCACCATGAGGTTTGGTGGGATCAAACACTCAAAGTATAGCAGACATGCATAAGCTAAGGACTGGAATTACATATGTTAAAATACCAACAGTGGTTATCTCTATATGGCAGAACTGTGAGTAATTTTGTTTTCTTTTCTATGATTTTATTTATTTTTATACGTTTTTTTCCCTGAACATTCCCTCCTGTGGTCAAATCTTTTACATTTTAAGCATTAATCTTGTAAAATAAATATGTAAAATAAAGAACCTAATGATGCCTAATACATCGAAACTAGAAGGGAAAGTGTTGCCAGGAAAATCTCTACTAGCAACCATGTCACTAGACACAGAGCAGGTGCTCAATATATGGTCTGTGAGTCACTGATTTTACCTCCTGACTCCTCATGTCCTTTCTCATTGAGAGCTGTTTTCCCAGCATAAGAGCCTCCTCTTCCTAAAACTCTCCTCTTCTGAAAACTTCCACCTGCTACCCCATTTTCATCTTGGTAGATCCTACTTGATGCTCAGATATCCACTTTGCTCTCCCTCCTCCAAGAAGCTCTCCCAACTCACAGGTCTAGGCTGGGTCCCATGTACAATCATCTTCATAATTCCTGCCTCCTTACTGAACTGTAGGTCCTTGAAATCAGGGCCACATCTGACTTGTTCACTGTTGTATCCCAAATACTTAGCATGGTCCTTGTCAGAGAGTAGATTCTCAATAAGTATGTGTTAAATGAGTGAGTGAGATTACCTGTACAAACTTCACCTCTGGCATGCTACATGCAGATTCCTTTTGAGCACACTCAACTGGTCTTTAGCTTGATTCCCTTCCATCGAACCTTACTTTGCCAGCTATTCATCTTAATCAAAAACAACTTTTGTTGATGGGATAATAAAGAGTTGCAGTAAGGACACAACACATTGTTGTTGGTTGAAATATGCACTTTACTCGTGAAGCTTCTCATGGCCCTATGCATTAGTGGGTTCTATGAATGGCTGTTGGATCTCAGAAGTTTTGTGAGATATTCTCTTATTTTCTGTAAAAATTAACTCAGTTAAGCAACTGGGGCAATAGTCCTTCAGACCCTCCTTCTGCAAACTTACAGAGTTCACATTCAAATTATATTGAATAATTGCTGAATGTGATGACAGATAGCACTTGAGCTGATGTCCAAGATGATGCTGATAAAAAGAGTTGTGCTAATCCGTTCCTTTAGAACAGTGATCCCCAACCTTTTTGGCACCAGGGATGGACTTCATGGAAGACAGTTTTTCCACAGACTTGGGGGCGGGAGGTGGTTTGGGGATGATTGAAGTGCATTGCATTTATCATGCACTTCATTTCTATTATTACATTGTTATAACTCATCATAATGTAGAATCAGTGGAAACCCTGAGCTTGTTTTCCTGCAACTGGATGGTCCCATTGGGGGTGATGGAAGACAGTGACACCTGAAGTGTATTGCCTATGTCCACTCTACTCCATAATCTCATTTTGATTGCTGTCACTGCAGAAAACCCTGCTTCACAAAGATAGGATGCTGGAAATGGAAAGAAGCTTTTCAGTGCTTCTGTGGTAATCTCAGGATATTCCACCTTGACTTTAATCCAGAATGTATGGAGATTTGAAGTTGCCTCAAACATACTTTTAAGGCCACCAGAATTTGCAATCTCAAGCAGTTGATCTTCAAGCATGGACAAAGCTGATTCCCTGGTTTATTCACAAATGGGTGATGGATCCATTCCTTCCCAGTCTGGGGGTCTTTTGTGGTTGGGAAGTAGCGCACAAACTCTTTTGAAAGCTGAGACAGGTGACCATGCACCAGCTGGGAGAAAGAAGGCCCTGGCTTGGTCTCTTTCACAATCTCTGCTAATGTTTGAAGCATGTCAGAAATCCCAATATTCATTCATTGCCCCCATAATTCCAGTTTGGCTTTGAATGCAGCCACTTTATCTGCCGACTCAAACACAGCTGTTGTTCTTCCCTGAAGTGACAGACTGAGTTCATTGAGCAGGTTGAATATGTCACACAAGTAAGCAAGTTTTGTGACCCATTCTGTGTCGCTGAAATGTGTTGCCAGTGGTGCTTTTCTAAAAGAAATCTTTGGAGTGGGTCTCATAGCTCAAACGTCTCTGGCCAGTGATCTACCTTGAGAAAGCCATCTCACTTCTGTGTATAAGAGAAAATGTGTGTGCTCTGTATCCATTTCCTCCCAGAGCTGTGCAAAAAGATATGAGTTAAGGGCACGTAATTTAATGCTGTTGAAAATTTCAATCACATCCTGTAAAACATTAAGTTCAGGTGACTTTTTTTTTTTTTTTTTTTTTTTTTGCTAGCCAGCATTTCTCTATGGATGACACAGTGTGTAGATTCACATTCAGAAGCAACATCTTTGACCCAAGTAGTGAAACTAGAAAGGCATCCAGTCATGACAGCCTCTCTGTCCATGCTTATACCAATGCAAAATGATCAATTCTGTTTTCCTGATATGTGATTCACACGGTTTGGCTCTGTGTCCCCACCAAAATTTCATCTTGTAGCCCCCATAATTCCTGCATATTGTGGGAGGGACCCAGTGGGAGATGATTGAATCACAGGGGCAGGTCTTTCCCGTGCTGTTCTCGTGACAGTGAGTGGGTCTCACGAGATCTGATGGTTTTAAAAACAAGAGTTTCTCTGCACAAGCTCTTATCTTGTCTGCCACCATGTGAGACATGACTTTCACATTCCACCATAATTGTGAGGCCTCCCCAGCCGTAAGGAACTGTAAGCCCATTAAATCTTTTATTTTGTAAATTGCGCAATCTTGGGTATGTCTTTATCAGCAGCATGAAAATGAACTAATATAGTAATCATTCAAAGGCTTGAATAGTTCTATAGTTGTGGAATTGGTTGGCAACAAACGTGTACATAACATTCTCATGCACATCCTCCTGAGAAATATATCGCACAAAAACAAGCATTGTTGCCTTGTTGTCAACATTGGTAGACTCGTCAACCTGGATTGTGTGCAACAGTGACTCATTAATCCTCTCTAACATTTGTGCCTCAATATCCTCAGCTATTTCATTCATTTGTCTAGTTGTGGTGCTAGCCAAAAGAGGAACATATGCTACCTTTTGAACTGCAGCATCTCCTAAAAGTTCATGACTAACATCCTTAGTGGTGGGCAGGATCAACTCTTCACCAATAGTAAAGGGCTTCTTAGTGTTAGTGATGTGGTTAGCCACTAAGAATGATGCTCTTAGTGCAGACACATTTGATGAAGTGGTGGCCATCAATAATTGCTTTTGTTCTTCCTGTTCATGTTTTCTTTTAATTTGAAAACTCCAAAGGCTTGTCTTTTAGTGCAGGGTGTTTGGTCTCTACGTGGTGAAGCAGTTTTGAAGATTTCATGGCTCCATTGAATATACAATTTCATGGCTCCACCACATATGCAAAGTAGGTCTAGAGAATGTAAATCACCTGTTGCAATCAACCTGTAAAAAGCAGGACTCTTGGTATTTTCTTTTAAATGCAGCTTTCTTTTTGTTTGCAGTCTTGGAGTCTTCTGCTGTCTTATCATTGGATCTTCCCCCTTTTCAAAGAAGCTCTCCAGTGACATTTGTTTTTCATTCATTTTGGCTAGAGTTAGCTTATGGGCTTACTAAAACTGTGACTGAGACAAGTGTGCAGTACAGGAAAAAGGTGTGGGTGGAAGCAGTAAATAAAATAATGGGTGTGCCACGCAAGGACTGAAATAAGTGTCAGATTCTGATTTAAAGCCTGCCATCAGATGCAGCTTAATTGTCACTTGCCATTCACTGATAGGGTTTTGATATGAGTCTGCAAGCAATTGATTTATTATGGTCTCTGCATAGTGAAACCTCTCTGTTAATGTTAATCTGTATTTGCAATTGTTCCTCCATGCTAGCATCACTGCCTTAGCTCTACCTCAGATCATCAGGCATTAGCTTCTCATAAGGAGCACACAACCTAAACCCCTTACATATTCACAAAAGAATTTGCACTCCTAATAGAATCTAATGCCACTGCTGATCTGACAGGAGGTAGAGCTCAGGCAGTAATGTGAGCAATGAAGAGTGGCTGTAAATACATATGCAGCTTTGCTTGCTCAACTGCCGCTCATCTCCTACTGTGTGGCCTGGTTCCTAATAGGGGTTGGGGACTTCTGTTTTAGAAGGCTTGCTTCAGTTGCCCAAAACAAAGAGTGAACTCCAATCCTTCATTAAATCTAACTTTAGAGCATACTTTATTGATATCATGATTGCAGTTGTTGGGGGTGACATTATAAAACAGTGGTAATACAATTCCATAGGACCCATAGCATGTAAAATCTGGAATTAGCTTTAATGATCACCTAATCTCACCCTTTAATTATATTACAAATGAAATTATTGAGATACAAAGAAATAAAGCCTCTAGTTCTTGGCAGATTTGGGTTTGAACGTGGAACTTCTGTCCTTAAGTTTTTCTTTATTAAATTTTCTCATTTGTAAATCATGACTACTCATAACATAAGCCCATCAAAACTCTAGGAAAGTATGATGTTAACTGCAGCTTTGTTGTATATACATGTAGCGTACATATAGAAGTGTATATTTGAATATGCTTAGTCCAGGCTGTAGACAGGATAAAGCAATACTTAAGAGGGGAAATATATCCAATCATAACTAAATCACTATATTTCATTGGCTTTAAGATGCTATCAATTACATTAGTAACTGTTATTTTATTTACCACACTAAGAAAAATAAACACTGCCAATTAAATGAGGATACCAATTATAAGATATGCCCCAATTTTAGAAATTTTAAAATGTAAAAAAAAAAAGTCATCTTGAGAACTGTAGTGTTAAGTAAGATGATGTTTATATTACTCTTTTTTGCTAAAATAACTTGTTTAATATTACTAATGTCTCCATACTTATACCACGTTCATCATGGGTAAAGGCAAGTGAAGGATATAAGCACAAATATTTTCACGTAGTGCATACATAGAGGAAAAAGTTATAGTTTTTTGGAATCAAATTATGTCAGGATGCTTTTGGAAACCCAACTCAAGCCACCATTTAAAATAAAAAGAGTTTATTGCCTCACTGACTACAAAATTCACAGTATCATCCCCGTACTGATTCCAATTTTCTGTGTCCTTTCACCTCTGTCACCTTCATGGACTCCTTGAACTCAGCCTAGCCTCCCCTGAAGCAATCAGATGCTGGAGCAGTTCCAGGGCTCACATCTGCTCTCCACACCACACAGAGCTAAGGGAGCCACCCATCCTAACTTTCTTAGTCTGAAGCCCAGAGTTCACGCTGATAGACCAGCTTCAGTCACAAGCAGTTCAGTGAAGTCATTAGGAGCACAGATTCCAGAGCCAGACTGCCTGAGTTAGGATCCCTCCCAGCTCACTATTTACCAGCTCTGTGCCTCAGAGCAGCAAAAAGGGGATTATAATAGCACCTACCCTGAAGGGTTGTTGTGAGGACCAAATGGGCTAACTCAGTGCTTAGAATAGCACCTAGCACTTAGTAAATTAGAAAGTGCTGTGAAAGTGATGATGATGATGATGATGATGATGATGATGATGGTGATGATGGTGATGATCCATTCCTAAAGTAATCACCATGACTAGAGGGCGACTGTGCTGAATGGCTTAGCCTAAATCAAAACACTCCTCTAATGTAACACGCAAAATTGCCTTCTCAGGAACCACATGGATCCCCAGACAGGAGCCATTGAAAATAACTTGGCAACAGAGGCATAGAAAGCACCCAGGGGCAATCAGCAAAGGTTCACTATACAAATCACAGTTTAAGTATTCAGGGTTGTTCGACAAATCATAGTCTAAAATGAAGACCATATGTTCAAGGTAAATAATCATTCTACGCTTTATATCTTTCACAAATACGTATTTTCAAATATCAAGTTTCCATGTTATATATCAATTACACATTTCACAAATGCTACCCAGGCTCCCCCTTTTGCTCACATACTTTCTTTCATTTTACACCTCAGTCAGTATTCATTGACTGTTGATGTGTGCCAGGCATAGCAGTTAGCAAGCTGGTCTCTACCTTCAAGGAGCTTACAGTCTTATAGAATGATAGTTCTTAGCAAGTACTGATCTTGCTTTAGCTAGATCACTATTATATGAAATAAAAATGTAGACGGCTAAATAGGAACAGTTCCCGTATACAGCTCCCAGCGAGACCAATGCAGAAGGCAGGTGATTTCTGCATTTCCAACTGAGGTACCTGGGTCATCTCACTGGGACTGCTTAGACAGTGGGTGCAGCCCACAGAGGGTAAGCAGAAGCAGGACGGGGCATCACCTCACTTGGGAAGTTCAAGGGGCTGGGGAACTCCCTTCCCTAGCCAGGGAAGCCATAAGGAACTAAGTTATCTGGCCCAGATACTATGCTTTTCCCATGGTTTTTGCAACCTGACTACCAGGAGATTCCCTCATGTGCCTAACCACCAGGGCCCTGAGTTGTTTCAAGCACAAAACTGAGCAGCTGTTTGGGCAGACACTGAGCCAACTGCAGGTGTTTGTTTTTGTACCCCAGTGGCACCTGGAACCCCAGTGAAACAGAACCGTTCACTCCCCTGGAAAAGGAGCTGAAACCAGGGAGTCAAGTGATCTTGCTCAGCGGGTACCACCCCCATGGAGCCCAGCAAGCCAAGAGCTGCTGGCTTGAAATTCTCACTGCCAGCACTGCAGTCTGAAGTCGACCTGGGACACCTGAGCTTGGTTGGGGGCGGGGCATCCACTATTACTGAGGCTTAGTTAGGCTGTTTTCCCCTCACAGTGTAAACAAAGCTGCCAGACTGCCTCTCTAGATTCCTCCTCACTGGGCAGGGCATCTCTGAAAGAAAGGCAGCAGCCCCAGTCAGGGGGTTACAGATAAAACTCCCTTCTGCCTGAGACAAAGCACGTGGGGGAAGAGGTGGCTGTGGGCAGAGCTTCATCAGACTTAAATGTTCCTGCCTGCAGGCTCTGAAGAGAGCAGCGGATCTCCAGGCACAGTGCTCGAGCTCCGAGTTCTGCTAAGGGACACACTGCCTCCTCAAGTGGGTCCCTGACCCCCGTGCCCCCTGACTGGGAGACACTTCCCAGCAGGGGTCGACAGACACCTCATACAGAAAAGCTCCGGCTGGCATCTGGCAGGTGCCCCTCAAGGATGAAGCTTCCAAAGGAAGGAACAGGCAGCAATTTTTGCTGTTCTGCAGCCTCCACTGGTGATAACCATGCAAACAGGGTCTGGAGTGAACCTCCAGCAAACTCCAGCATACCTGCAGGAGAGGGCCCTGTTAGAAGGAAAACAAACAAACAGAAAGCAATAACATTAACATCAACAAAAAGGACGCCCATGCAAAAACCCCATCCAAAGGTCATCAGCATCAAAGACCAAAGGCAGGTAAATCCACAAAGATTAGGAAAAACTGGCACAAAGATGCTGAAAATTCCAATAACCAGAATGACTCTTCTCCTCCAAAGGATCACAAGTCTTTGCCAGCAAGGGTACAAAACTGGACAGAGAATGAGTTTGACAAGTTGACAGAAGTAGGCTTCAGAAGGTGTGTAATAACAAACTCCTCTGAGCTAAAGGAGTATGTTCTAACCCAATGCAAGGAAGCTAAGAACCTTGATCAAAGGTTACAGAAACTGCTAACAAGAATAACCAGTTTACAGAAGAACAAAAATGACATGATAGAGTTGAAAAGCACAGCACAAGAACTTCATAAAGCACACAAAAGTATCAATAGCCAAATCAATCAAGCAAAAGAAAGGATATCAGAGATTGAAGATCAACTGAATGGAATAAAGTGTGAAGACAATATTAGAGAAAAAAAGAATGAAAAGGAATGAACAAATCCTCCAAGAAATATGGGATTATGTGAAAAGAACAAACCTACGATTGACTGGTGTACCTGAAAGTGATGGGGAGAATGGAACCAAGTTGGAAAACACACTTCAGGATATTATCCAGGAGAACTTCCCCAACCTAGCAAGATAGGCCAACATTCAAATTCAGGAAATACAGAGAAAACCACTAAGATACTCCCAAAGAAGAACAACCCCAAGACACATAATTGCCAGATTCATCAAGGTTGAAATGAAGGAAAAAATGTTAAGGGCAGCCAGAGAGAAAGGTCAGGTTACCTACAAAGGGAAGCCCATCAGACTAACAGCAGATCTCTCTGCAGAAAACCTACAAGCCAGAAGGGAGTGGGGGCCAATATTCAACTTTGTTAAGGAAAATAATTTTCAACTCAGAATTTCATATACAGGCAAACTAAGCTTCATAAGCAAAGGAGAAATAAAATCCTTTATAGGTAAGCAAATGCTGATGGATTTTGTCATTACGAGGCCTGCATTACACGAGCTCCTGAATGAAGCACTAAATATGCAAAGGAAAAACCAGTACCAGTCACTACAAAAACATACCAAAATATAAAGATCAAAGACACATGAAGAAACTGTATCAACTAATGTGCAAAATAACCAGCTAGCATCATGATGACAGGATCAAATTCACAAATAACAATATTAATCTTAAATGTAAATAGGCTAAATGTCCCAATTAAAAGACACAGACTGGCAAATTCAATAAAGAATCAAGACCCATGGTTGTGCTGTATTCAGGAGGCCCATCTCACATGCAGAGACACACATAGGCTCAAAGTAAGGGGATGGAGAAATGTTTACAAAGCAAATGAAAAGAGAAAAAAAAAGCAGGGGTTGCAATCATAGCCTCCGATAAAACAGACTTTAAACCAACAAAGATCAAAAAAGACAAAGAAGGGTATTACATAATGGTAAAGGGATCAATGCAACAGGAAGAGCTAACTATCCTAAATATATATGCACCCAATATAGGAGCACCCAGATTCATAAAGCAAGTTCTTAGAGACCTACAAAGAGACTTAGACTCCCACATAATAATAGTGAGAGATTTTAACACCCCACTGTCAATATTAGACAGATCAACAAGACAGAAAATTAACAAGAATATCCAGGATATGAACTCAGCTCTGGACCAAGCGAACCTAATAGACATCTACAGAACTCTACACCCCAAATCAACAGAATATACATTCTTCTCAGCACCACATAGCACTTATTCTAAAATGGACCACATAATTGGAAGTAAAACACTCCTCAGCAAATGCAAAAGAACGGAAATCATAACAAACAGTCTCTCAGTCCACAGTGCAATCAAATTAGAACTCAGGATTGAGAAACTCACTCAAAACTACAAAACTGGCTGGGCGCGCTGGCTCAAGCCTGTAATCCCAGCACTTTGGGAGGCCGAGACGGGCGGATCACGAGGTCAGGAGATCGAGACCATCCTGGCTAACATGGTGAAACCCCGTCTCTACTAAAAACTACAGAAAACTAGCCGGGCGACGTGGCGGCGCCTGTAGTCCCAGCTACCCGGGAGGCTGAGACAGGAGAATGGCGTGAACCCGGGAGGCGGAGCTTGCAGTGAGCTGAGATCCGGCCACAGCACTCCAGCCTGGGTGACAGAGCGAGACTCCGTCTCA
>NW_016809431.1:1446281-1451817 GCF_001698545.2 Rhinopithecus bieti
GACAAATGGGATCTAATTAAACTAAAGAGCTTCTGCACAGCAAAAGAAACTATCATCAGAGTGAACAGGTAACCTACAGAATGGGAGAAAATTTTGGCAGTCTATCCATCTGACAAAGTCTAATATCCAGAATCTACAAGAAACTTAAAGTAATGAGAATAAAACAACCCCATCAAAAAGTGGGCAAAAGATATGAATAGACACTTCTCAAAAGAAGACATTTATGCGGCCAACAGACATAGGAAAAAATGCTTATTATCACTGGTCATTAGAGAAATGCGAATCAAAACCACAAGGAGATACCATCTCATGCCAGTTAGAATGGTGATCATTAAAAAGTCAGGAAACAACAGATGCTGGAGAGGATGTGGAGAAATAGGAAAGTTGTTACACTGTTGGTGGGAGTATAAATTAGTTCAACCATTGTGGAAGACGGTGTGGTGATTCCTCAAGGATCTAGAACCAGAAATAGCATTTGACCCAGCAATCCCATTACTGGGTATATACTCAATGCATTATAAATCACTCTGCTATAATGAGACATGCCCAGGTATGTTTATTGCAGCACTATTTACAATAACAAAGACTTGCAACCAACTCAAATTAACATAAATGATAGACTAAAGAAAATGTGGCATATACACACCACGGAATACTATGCAGCCATAAAAAATAATGAGTTCATGTCCTTTTCAGGGACATGGGTGAAGCTGGAAACCATCATTCTCAGCAAACTAACACAGGAACAGAAAACCAAACACCACATGTTCTCACTCATAAGTGGGAGTTGAACAATGAGAAGACATGGACACAAGGAGGGGAATGTCACACACTGGGGCCTATGGGGGGTTGGGGACAAAGAGAGGGATAGAATTAGGAGAAATATGTAATGCATGTGGGGCTTAAAACCTAGATGAAGCGTTGATGAGTGCAGCAAACCACCATGGCACATGTATATCTATGTAACAAATCTGCATGTTTTGCACATGTATCCCAGAACTTAAAGTATTTTAAAAAATAATAAAATAAAATAAAAGTACAAATAGGACCCTAGAAAATCAATATGTAAATTTTTCCTTGTTGAGTAAATTATTTTGTGACTATATGGTATTGTAATTACTGAATGTATTTTGTGTGTCTGTCTCCCCTATTGGACTGTGAGCTGCTTGAGGGCACAGGCAGCCCCCTATTCAGCTATTTGTCTGTAACACCTAACATACTGCCTGGTAGATATTCACAGCTTTTAATTAATTAATTAAACTGACAATTTAGTCCAAATGCCAAAATTATGCAGTATTCATAGCTCGAGTGTGTAAAGGTGAGGGAGGAAGAGACAATATCTGATTGCTTATCTAAAAGATTCTCCTGGTTTTGCCATTTGTGATAACCTGAGGTTAAGTTTACCTCCTCATTATCTGTTTCAAAGCAAAATTTGGCCTATATTCTACCTTTGAAACTAAACCCCAATTTTTAGCTGTATATATTTTTCAGATTCCCTTGCAAGTAGGAATGGCTATATGACTCTGGTGTGGCCAATGAAATGTAAATGTGAAGTATTAAACGGCACTTTCTGAGTCTTTAAAAGTCTTCCTAAACATCTTTAACAAGAGAAAAGGAGACATGCATCTCTGTGCTCCTTCCTGGTTCTGCAATTGAAGGTGATGGCTGGAGTGCAAGGAGCCTTTTCAAGACAAGGCAGAACAAGAAAGGAGCCTGCACCCAACCATGGAAGCCCTGCACCAGCCTTGGGCAGCCTATCTCAGGGCTTATTCATGAGGAAAGAAGAAATTTTCGCCTTGTTTAAATCTCTGTTGTTTGTTTTTGGGCTTTGTGGTTGTGTTGTTGTGTTTGTTAAAATTGCTAAAATAATCCTCATTGAAACCCACATTATCTAATTAATAGTGTAAAACAGAAAGGAACCAAATTGACAACCTACATATCTTTTTTTCTAAGGGACCACTTGGTTCTGTGGAATTATATGCTGTTCCTTAGAAATATATTTTCTCCATTGAATAAAAATATTTAACTTCATCTCCCTTGTCTGGACACCAGGGCTTCAAACATAATATATTAATTCACTAAGATTAATTAAGGTCTCAGAGTTTTGCTAAATAAATCCTTCCAAAGACACCACAAACTGCCCATCCTTAACCCACTTTCAATTTCAGCCTTGGGAAACCCATCTCAAAATCACACTCTTTGGCAGACTCTGAAAAAATTTGAGGAGGCAAGACACTAGAAAGACACTGCTGAGGAGGGCTTTTCATAATCTCATTATTTTCTCCCTCTGGAGATTTACTGCTATGAAAAATGTAATTTTCTTGGTTCCTGTATAGGAATGCCACCTGAAACACACACACACACACACACCCATCTCCCTGGAGCCACTGTCTCACGTCTTGACTGCTAGATCTACAAAAGCAACATACTGCACTAGTCAAACTTCACACATCTGCTGTCTCAAGCAATGAGCCTCAGAATGTCTATAGTACATTTAAGTATAGCCTAAATTGAAACTCAATCGTGTTAGGATTTAAATGCCAAGTTCAATAATTCAGATATAAACATGTAGGTGATGGCAGACCACTGGTTTTGAGGCATTTTTGGCATTATATGAAGCAACCCTTGTAATGTGTTTTACAAGTTTGGGAATATATTTTTCCACCACTGCATACTTACATTTGGCATTCAGCAACTTGACACAAACAAGGAGACACAATCAGAATGTCAGTTGTGGAAGGAAACTTCCACACCTTCCTCTTAGCCTCCACTGCATCATATAGAAGCCTCATTATCTTCTCAAACCACCTCCACTGTCCTGATTCTTAGTGGAAACTCACTCCAGATTCTGGCAAGAAATTGATCATTGCTCTCAGTCTTCTTTTTCTTTGTTAAATGTAATACTGTTTATTTAACTTCAAAAACATTTCAGCATTGTAAACATACACACACACACACACACACACACACACACACAAACAGAATGTTGCAAATCGTGTTTAAGTACAGAAGCTTCTTGAGCCTTCATTGATGCAGTGGCTCTTCACTTTGCTGACAATGAAGAGTTCTACAGTTTGTTTTAAAACAAAGTTTAAAAACTATTGCACTTAACTAAAAACAAACAAACAAACAAAAAATTAAAAACACTTCTCATGCCAGTTGACCCCACTTTGCCCACAGCTAAGAATGGCAGCAGAATTCTGTACATGTCACTATATACAGAAACAAGACAACTTGAAGCTAAATGGATGCCCACTACAGAGTCAACAGGTCCAGCACCTCACAGTGCATGCTCTGAGCTACCACTCCTCCAAAAGGCATCTTCCTCCTACAGCTTCAATGCCAAGCAAGGAGCATTAAGAGTTTGTCTCAGTTGTTTTTCTCTTTTTACAAACTACAGACACATACAGTTGATAACTCAGGATTTCCAGCCAACAACCATATAGTGAATACCACCTTACAAATTTTTTTTAAATGCCAGAAACATCTTTAAATGCCCTGTCATGCCAACAGCAAAGTGCACACAGAACATCAGAATGTCTTTTCATTTTAAAAATGTTTGGAAATACGTACAACTTTAATACAGTTTCAGGCTGCTACAGACACCCATGGCCACTTCACATAAACCACTGACAATTTCTAGATCACTTTGAGAGACTACAATATGGTTGTGATCAAATTTTAGAATTAAACTTAATGAGGGCAATAGACACTTCTGAAATAAGAGATGTGTCAATTATGACTCCCCCCTACTCTAAGGTATTCACAGGGAGACAGGGGAACAGTTTTTTGATTCATCTTCCTTCCCTTCTTCCTCCTCATTGTCTTTGCATTCCTCTTCCACCTCTTTCTGGGCAACTTTGCAGGACCTTCTGTACCATCAAACTTTCCTTTAGACCTACAGTCAGAAACATCCTTCTCACACTTCTCCTTCAGCTTTGCCGCCTTAGTGATGTAAGACCGGTCTTTACTGTCACTTAAGTTATTCCACATCTCACCCAGCATTTTTGCCATGTCTCCAATAGAGAGGCCAGAGTTTGTGGATTTGATCTTGGGGCAGAATTCTGAACAGAACAGAACAGCCTCAAGCTAGCTGCCTCCACAAGAGCTGCCTTCTCAGTTTTCTGTGCGATAAGACCTTTTGGTTTTATGCCTTGATGAATTTTAGTGGGACCAGTGTTCTAGGCTAACACTATTCTTTCAAGACATTTTGTGTTCTCCTAAAAAATAATCAGAGATAGATTCTCTTCAAGGACGAATAAGATTTATGAGCAAAAAGTGATATGGCCCTAGCATCTACTCTTCCCGGGTAATCTGCTCTCATGTAACAACATGGAAACAGTTCATAGTCTCAAGCCACCCCACTGCATTTTTTCATTAGTGTATTATTGGCATGGCTATGCAGTACTTGGAGTGGAGTGATTAGGGTTAAGAAACCTAAGTGTGCCCAGGAATTCGAGACAAGCCTGAGTAACATAGCAAGATCCCCAATCTAAAAAAAGATAGATAGATAGATAGATAGATAGATAGATAGATAGATAGATAGATAGATAGATAACTGAATGAATGAAACCTAAGTGCATCCAAAAAGATGGTCTGTTCCCTGACAAAAGGCAGAGAGAAGAGCAGGTAGAATGAAGAAGGGTACACACTGTTCTTCACACCTGCACTAGATTGTAGTTCTGTGTATTTATATTTTGATTGGGCTATTTTTCCAGCCATTACATAGTCTAAGGCACCACTGAAAATCACCCATGGCACATTCTATCTTGAATGGGGCCTTTCAGGTAGGTAAGAGATAATGAAGTAAATTGTTAAAATAGTTTTGTCAGTGTAATCACTTGATATTTCCTGATATTTCTGCTACTTTAATTAAAGCAGCAGTTCTGTGTCCCTCCCTCCACCGCATAGTACATTTGGAAATGTCTAGAGAAATTTTGGTTTGTCACAACTAAGAATTTGCTACTTATATCAAATGACTAGAGACAAGGGATGCTGCTTACCATACTACAATGCAAGAAACAGATCCAAAATTTCTGTAGTGCCATTAAAAAAAAAAAAAAGGCCGGGTGCAGTGGCTCATGCACCTTGGGAGGCTGAGGCAGGTGGATCACAAGGTCAGTCATCCTGGCTAACACGGTGAAACCCTGTCTCTACTGAAAAAAAAAAAAAAAAAGCCACGCGTGGTGGTGGGTGCCTGTAGTCCCAGCTACTCGGGAGGCTGAGGCAGGAGAATGGCATGAACCCGGGAGGCGGAGCTTGCAGTGAGCAGAGATCATGCCACTGCACTCCAGCCTGGGTGACAGAGCGAGACTCCGTCTCAAAAAATAAAAATAAAAATTTAAATTTAAATTAAAAATTAAAAAAAACTCCGAGTTAAAGCAATGTCTCCTATTTCATGTAATGAAATAACAGTAATACTTACTGTTATATATAATACGCTAAAATTTTATGCTTTTCAAATTATAAGAAAATTTAATGGCCTTATTTTAATCAACTTAAAATTTATTTATTTTTACATATTTAAAATTATTTT
>NW_016809431.1:1452285-1510513 GCF_001698545.2 Rhinopithecus bieti
CAGGCTGGAGTGCAGTGGCCGGATCTCAGCTCACTGCAAGCTCCGCCTCCCGGGTTCACGCCATTCTCCTGCCTCAGCCTCCCAAGTAGCTGGGACTACAGGCGCCCGCCACCACGCCCGGCTAGTTTTTTGTATTTTTTTAGTAGAGACGGGGTTTCACTGTGTTAGCCAGGATGGTCTCGATCTCCTGACCTCGTGATCCGCCCGTCTCGGCCTCCCAAAGTGCTGGGATTACAGGCTTGAGCCACCGAGTCCGGCCGTTCATTTCTTTTTAGCACTGAGTATTTCCTTATCTGAATGTACTTGTTATATATTTTATTTTACAAATTATGTTTTCATTTACTCATATCCACTTAATTTGATTATATGTCAGATTCTAAAAGATGTTGAAAAATACTGAAATAAAATTTAATTTAAAAAATATCTTAGATTTACATTTTATGGCTTTATCTTACTACATGTTTTTCCTCCCATTTTAGAGTCAATTCTTGATTGGACTTTAGGTTGTATAGGTTATAACTCTATGGTTATGAAACAAATTTATAATCTCTGGATATTTATAGTTCATTAAGATTGTTATTCTTTTAGTTTTGAAATATAAATTTCTATAGAAGAAAAAGAGAGTTACAGAAATAATTTGCAATAGGTATAAGAAATTTAAATTCTAGATGAGTTTTCTCATCCAGTATTCCAAGTAACTAATCATTTTAAAATTTATCCTCTTAAACCACACACTGTTGCATAAAATGAAAATGAAATGATTATATTAATTTTCAAACTAAAGTATTTTAAAATCTATGGACTTTGACCAAAACATAATGGGCCAATAGACTCAGATTCTACCAGATCAGCTTAACATGTCAACTAATCTTTTCTTTTTATTGGCTTACTTCCATTTTATTTGTTGCTATATTTTTATTTAATTCTTTGAAAGCAAAGAGTCATTTTTCATCTTTTTTATGCAAGAAAGACCAGTGGAGGAAACTTAATTATAAGTTAAATCAGGACACTGCTTCACACATCTTAAGCGTGACAATATACTTGTTTTACTGCCTATAAAAGGAGTCAATTTTACATTATATGTAGTAACAATTAACGGCTAATTCAACATAGCAAAAAATTACAAAATTAATTTGTTTTTAAGTTTGAAATACATTATTTGATTTTTGTATTAAATACTTATTATTTAGTATTTAATCAAGGACCAGGCACGGTGGCTCATGTCTATAATCCTAGCACTTTGGGAGGCCAATGCAGGCAGATCACTTGAAGCTAGGAGTTTGAGACCTGCCTGGCCAACATGGTGAAACCCTGTCCTACTAAAAATACAAAAATTAGCTAGGCGTGGTGGTGCATACCTGTAATCCAAGCTACTCCAGGACCTGAGGCACAAGAATTGCTTGAACTTGGGAGGCAGAGGTTGCAGTACGCTGAGATTGCACCACTGTACTCCAGCCTGGGCAAAAGAGTGAGACTCTGTCTCAAACATATATATATTTAATTACGCTTTTCATTACCAATAACATGTTTGTATTCCATGAGCATTATTTCGGCTGGCTCTTAGGGCTCTGCATATAAAGGGTAATCTCAGGGGTCAATTGATAAAAATCTATGTTTTTCATGGGTAAATAAATGTAGCAAAACCTCAAACATTTTGAAGAAATACCATTTGACTTGGCTTCAATAGAAAACTCTAGTTCTGGCCAGGCACAGTGACTCACCCCTGTAATCCCAGCTACTTGGGAGGCTGAGGCATAAGAACTGCTTGAACACAGGAGGCAGAGGTTGCAGTGAGCTCAATTGTGCCACTGCTGTCACCCGGACAACAAAGTGAGACTCTTGTCTCAAAAAAACCAGAAAACTCTGGTTTTGCCACTCTAATGGTCTCATTCATTTGTTGCCCATTTCTTATCCTTAAAAGGCCTAGTGCCCTGCTGCCATCACCATCATGTCACTTGATACACTCAGCTGAAACTTTTGCCTTAATATCTATCTTTCCTACTTCTCTGTAAGCAAGTAAGTCTAGGACCATTACTAATTTTCCTTAGCGTCCTGTTTCTAAGCACAGGACCTAACACATACTAGGTACTCAGAAAATATTTGACAAAGGAAGGGAAGGAATGGAGGAAGGGTAAGAGGGAGGAAGGGAAACAGGGAGGGAAGCTGGGCAGTGATCTTAAAGATAGTGGCCCATGTTCCCAGTGTGCAATCCTGGATCCAGAGAAAACAGAGGAGATTTCATTCACAAATTATTATTTTTGTCTGCTCTAACTTATCTGGGCTACCTGAAGGACTGATGTGAGTCACTTGTCTCTATTTTGCCTACCTAAGAATACACTCAGGGCAGAAAAGTATTAGACATTGCTTGAAAAGATTGTAAGGCAAATTAAAAACCTACAGCCACCTAAGGCAAAAGGTTATGGTTTAGACATACAATAGACAGCCTAAAATCTGGGGAAAAAAGTGCTGAGGAAAGTTTCCTTGGGAATTTCGAGCATTCAACAGCACTCATGGGTACCTGGAAATTTAGAAAGCCACATGCATGCAAAAACAGAATAAATGCTTAGAAAAGACCTGAGGAGACCTTAAGCTTTCAACTTTGGCTAATCTCTAGGCTTAAGGTAAGCAGGAAGTGAAGGCTAAGGCAGAGTTGTAAACAGTCTGGCAAAGTATTGAAGGAGCAAATGTGCATAGAGCCAATCCAAAGATTTTTTGTGTGTGTTTGTTTTGTTCTTAGCTCCTGGCATTCAAGGAAACCTTTGTCAAACCACCAGCTGAATACAAGCAAAGGAACAAATATTTCAGTGATTATACATGACAAGGAATACAGTCTTTGCAGAAAAAAAAAAGTTAGGGAAAGTTATTAAACAGATGATTACAGCCTTGCATAATAAAGAACAGCAAGCCCTGGGGAAGAGGGAGAATCCAACATCCAGTGTTACCACATTATAACAGTAAAATGTCAAGTTTTTAATAAAAAGTCACAAAGTGTCCAAACAGGAAAGTGTAGCCCATTCAAAGAAAAAATAATAATAATTGAGAGAAACTGTCCCTGAGGAAGCCCAGACATTGGACTTACTAGACAAAAATTTTAAATCAAGTCTCTTAGATACGTTCAAAATGCTAACAGAAACCATAGACAAAGAACTAAAGGAAACCAGAGAAATGATGTATGAACAAAATAAGGATATTGATAAAGTGATAGAATTTTTAAAAGAAAACCACATAAAAATTTCAGAGCTGAAAATATAACTGAATGATGAATTTACTATGAGAGTTCAATAGTATATTTGAGCAGGCAGAAGGAAGAATCAGCAAACTTGAAGACAGGATAATTGAAATAATATAGTCTGGGGAACATAAAGAAAAAGAAGTAAAGAAAAGTGAACAGAGGCAAAGGAACCCATGAGACACAATGAAGTGAACCAATATACACCTGATGGCCCACATCAAGTGGACCAGTATAGAAGTTTCAGAAAGAGAAGAAAGAGACAGAGTAGAAAGTGTATTTGAAAAATTATGGCCAAAAACTTCCCTTATTTAATAAAAAATATAAATTTAGACAAAGGAGAATCTTGAAAGCATCAAGAAAGAAGTGACTAATCACATGCAAGTGATCATGCAAATGAAAATAAGATTAACAGTTGATTTGTCATCAAAAACCATGGAGGCCAAAAAGCAGGGAAATGTCATATTTAAGGTACTGAAATAAAAAAAACTGTCAACCAAGAATTCTGTATTTGGCAAAACTATCTTCCAAAACTGAAGGAAAATTTAAGACATTACCAGATAAACCAAAGCTGATGAAGTTTATTATTAGTAGACCTGCCCTACAAGAAATGTTAAGGAGAGTGCATGAGTTTGAAGTGAATGGACACTAGACAGTAACTTGAAGCTGAATAGAGAACAAAAGATCTCCAATAAAGATAACGACATGGTTAAATACAAAAGCCAGTATTATATTTTTGCTTTGTAACTCCACTTTTTTATTTCCTACATCATTTAAAAGACAAATTCATTTAAAATAATTACAAATCTCTTATTGAGCATGCATTGTATAAAGATATCATTTGTGACAGCAACATAAATGAGGGAAAGGAGCTGTATAGGAGCAAAGTTTCTGTATGCTCTTAAGTTTTTATGAGTTCAAGCTAGATTATTATACATTTAGGATGTTAACTATAATCCCTATGATAATCACTGAGAAATGTCTGAAATATATATACAAACAGAAATGAGAAGGCAATCAAAATAGAACAGTATAGAAAATCCACTAAACACAAAATCAGGTAGTAATGGGAGGATGTAAGGGACAAAATTGGTATAAGACATACAGAAAACAAACAGCGAACCTGCAGAAGTTAAGTTGTTCACTATAGTAATTAAATGTAAATGAATTAAACTCTCCTCTCAAAAGGCAGAGATTGATAGAATAGATCAAAAACATGATCCAATTATATGCTGCCTACAAGAGACTCACTTCTGATTCAAAAACACAAATAAGTTAAAGTGAAGAGAAGGGGAAAATTTTTTCACGCAAATAGTAACCAAAAGAGAACAAAGATAACTGTACTAATATCGGAAAAATAGACTATAAGTCAAAAGCTGCCTAAGAGGCAAAGAAGGACGTCATATATTGATTAAAAGAGTCAGTTATACATGATATAAATGATGAATTGATGGGTGCTGACGAGTTGATGGGTGCAGCACACCAACATGGCATAAGTATACATATGTAACAAACCTGCACGTTATGCACATGTACCCTAGAACTTAAAGTATAATAAAAAAATTAAAAAAAAAAAAGAGTCAATTAACTTGGAACCCACCTACAATGCTCACGGAAATGTAAAATTGTTCAGCTGCCGTAGAAAACAGTTGATAGTTCCTCAAAAATTTAAACATAAAATTATCATATGACCCTGAAATTTCACTCCTCGGTATATACCTCCAAAACTTGCAAGCCGGCACTCAAACAAATACGTGTACACTCATATTTACAGCAACACTCAAAATTAGCCAATAGCCAAAAGATACAAATACCCCTAATACCTAATAATGAATGAATAGATAAGTTAATTGGATAAACTAATGGATAAAACTAACTCTTTTTTATGACCAAATAATATTCCTTTATTTTAATATTCCTTAATTTGTAAATGTACATACAAAGTAATATTATTCAGCCATAAAAATGAATGAAGCATTGGGCCAGGTGCAGTGGCTTATGCCTGTAATTCCAGCACTTTGGGAGGCTGAGCCAGGTGGATCATGAGGTTAGGAGTTCAAGAACAGCCTGGCCAAGATGGTGAAACTCCATCTCTACTAAAAATACAAAAATTAGCCAGTCATGGTGGTGGGTGCCTGTAATCCTAGCTACTTAGGAGACTGAGGCAGAGAATTGCTTGAACCTGGGAGGCAGAGGTTGCAGTGAACCAAGATTGCGCCACTATACTCCAGCCTGAGCAACAGGCTGAGACTCCATCTCAAAAAACAAAAAAAAAGAATGAAGCATTGATACATGCTACAGCATGAATGAACCCCCAAAATATTATGCTACATGAAAGAAGCCAAACACAAAAGATCAAACATTGTATTTTTCCATTATATGAAATATCCAGAATAGATAAATCCATAGAGACTGAATACATATGGATGATTTCCAAAAGTTGTGGGGAAAGGAGATGGAGAGTAAATGCTTAATGGGAACAGATACCTTGGAGTAATGGAAATATTTTAGAAAAAAATAGAGATGGTGCTTGCAAGACATTGTGAATGTACAAAATACCACTGAATTGTTGTTGACTTTAACATGGTTAATTTTATATTATGTTAATTTCATCTCAATAAATTATCTTTTAATGTAATGCATATGGTAGTATCATAGGTGATCCCTTTGAAATCTTGTGTCTGCCTTTCTTTGCTTCCCATGTAAGTCTTTATGGATCTATATTACTTTTACATACATAGATATTAGTAACTAAAAATTATTTTTTAAAGATATATTTTAAAACTGTTTATCCAAAACAAATGCAGAAATGAACATACTGAAGAAAGTTGAGACTACTTCAACTATCACATAATAGGTAAAAGTAATAGTAACAATATAATAATAACAGCTAAGTGAAAACTCCAGCATTGCAAAGTGCTATAATGATTATACATGTCTTCCTCAATCCTTCTTATGCTAATCTTTTAAGGAAATTTTTTAAAGTAAAGGAAACCAGGGTACGATATTTAGAAAGTGTTTTGGATGCTGCAGTGGGTACTTGACCTAAGAGGAGAGAAGGAATTTCCCCTTGCAGATGTCACCATGGCAGCTGACGTTCCTGTCCTTGCCCCTCTGTTAGCTACTCTGGGCTTGAGAAACAAGAGCAGAAACAGAAAGCAAAGATGGGACAAGGGGATACTCGAGAGTGAGTTCTTGTTACTCAGAAGTCATTGTAATTAACTTTTTAAATATCCACAGCCCTTTACTCCAGGACTTGTTATATAATTAACCTCACTTCTAAAATCGGTAACAAAGGCAGAACCAGTATTATTATACTCATTCTGAGGCTGAGTAAACAAGCTGAGAGGGGTAGTAGGACTTCCCCAGCAAGTAATAAGTTGGGGATGAGGAGGTGGAGGTCTGTTCCTCCAGTAGGGCCTGCTGGAGTTGCCCACACACTCATAGATCTGACCCAATAGAGTAATTTCTCCTTTCTTAAAGGTAAAAATTTAAAAAGATATGCTTATCTTATTCTGTCTGACTTAACAAAGATTCCTATGGGGTCATCTGAGCCTAGAAAATCAATACCCATTTCATTTTTCCTTTTGGGATTTTATTTTGTGAGCTGCCTTTGGTGAAGGAATTGGGGGTTGGACAGAGATTAAGGCACAAGCAGGAGAGCCTTTTTGATATTCCTGTCTCTCCTGCTTGCTGGGCCGGCAGACTCTGACTGATTGGACCTGCCAGCACACTTCAGCCAGCACCCCAACAAACATATGGTGGCAGGGTCAATATTTACTTTCATTTAATGCGTGCAGTGCTTCATCTATTTATTTTTTCAGCAGGCAATTAGATTTCATGGAGCAAAATCCTTTTGTTCTCTACATGGGTTACTGAATATCAGAGCTGTGGAAAACAGCTTTCAGACAAGACTATCCTACCCTTATCACCCAGTGTTTGCCTACAGTTCCTTCTCCTGTGTGAAGAAAAAGAAATGCACATATATAAACACACATATAAATATTGAGAATATATTGTTATAATCATATGTAATATATAATATATGATATGTATACCATTGTCCATTGGTATTCATGGGGGATTTCAAATGGATACCAAAATCTGCCAGTGCTCAAGTCGCCTTACATAAAATGGCTTAGTGTCTGCATATAACCTACGCACATCCTCCTACACACTTTAAATCATCTCTAGATTCCCTATAATATCTAATACAATGTAAATGCTATGTAAATAATTGTTATGCTATATTGTTTCAGTGAAGTGACAAGAAAAAAAGATTTTCATGTTCAGTGCAGAAGCAAATTTTTTGTTGTTGTTTTCTTTCTTTTGTTTTGTTTGTTTGTTTGTTTGTTTTGAGATGGAGTCTCGCTGTGTCACCCAGGCTGGAGTGCAGTGGCACTATCTCAGCTCACTGCAACCTTCACCTCCCGGGTTCAAGGGATTCTCTCATCTCAGCCTCCCAAGTAGCTGGGATTACAGGCACCCACCATCATGGCCAGCTAATTTTTGTATTTTTGTAGAGACAGGGTTTCACCAAGTTGGCCAGGCTGATTTTCAACTCCTGACTTCAGGTGATCCACCCGTCTCGGCCTCCCAAAATGCTGAGATTACAGGCGTGAGCTACCACGCTCAGCCTGCAAGTTTTTAAAAAATATTTTTGAACTAAGGTTTATTGAATCCATGGATGTGGAACCCACAGATACAAAGAGACAACTATATTTGAAATACATTGTTAAAAATATATCACACATATTATTTAGAAAACATCATATAGTATTCTTTTGAATTTGGGCAAACATCATATCAATGTGATTTTTTATGCCTTTTGAGTGGCTTTTTTATAAGTAGGGAAGATTATTCAGGAGCTTTGTTAAAAATGAAAACCCCAGGTCTTTCTTGAGCTTTTAGATCTGTTATAAATTTTATTATTTTGTTCTCAAAACTGATGCATTTTAACAATAACTTTTTTTACATTATACTTTAAGTTCTAGGGTACATGTGCACAACGTGCAGGTTTGTTACATATGTATATATGTAAATGATGAGTTAATGGGTGCAACAATAACTTTTAAGGAAGTTTTGATTAATGTATTAAATTATATACAAAACTTAGTCAATAAAAATACCTTTAAACATTTTAAGGAACATTTATACATTTTATTTCTATCACTTTCTAGCTGTCTTGGTCTGTTTGTGTTGCTATAAAGGTATACCTGAGGTTGGATAATCTATAAAGAAAAGAAGATTATTTGGCTCACAGTTCTGCAGGCTGTATAAGAAGAATGGTACCAATTTCTACTTCTGGTTAGGGCTTCAAGCTGCTTCCACTCATGGCGGATGGTGAAGGGGAGCCAGCTTGTAGAGATCACATGGCAAGAAAGAAAGAGAAGGGAAGTGACACACTTGTTAACAACCAGTTCTTCAGAGAACTAATAGATCTGGAACTAATAGAGCTAGAACTCACTGATTACAGTGAGGATTGCACCAAGTCATTCATGAGGGATCTGCCTGCATGATCCAAACACCTCCCATTAAGCCCCACCTCCAGCACTGGGGATCAAATTTTAACTTGAGACTTGATGGGGCCAAACAAACCATATCCAAATCATACCACTAGCCCTGGAACCTAGATCAGTTAACCTCTCTGATCTTTAAAAAGGAATACTAATTCCTCTGCTAGATTATTGTGAGAATTGCAGTAAGAATATACAGAGCAATGGGAATATTACTTGACACTAAACAATAAATAATTGCTGCCATTATAATATTCTTACAGTTATTGACCACCAAAGAATTTGTTTCTGCATGTGATGTAAATGAGGTACATTGAAGTAGAGTGCCTTGCAGGCCAGAGCCTAGTCTCTCTGGGACCTGTCATCAACTTGTGAGTTCAGAATCTCCTGCTGCCTTTAGACACAGCTTCCCATCAACCCAGTGAGAGCACCCAGAAAGTCTTTCCCCCTTTCCATGGTTCATTCTAAATGAAATCAACAGACGTTTACTGAGCTCCCACTACATGCCAAATACGGAGGTTTGTAGAGGACACCGTAAGCAGGAAAACGGGCCTCTGCCCTCCAGAAGATTGACTGCAGTTCTTGCAGGGAGAAGAGCCCCTCATAACCAACATACACACAGCGCAGACATGGATGAGGGCCATCACTGGCCCCAGTAGACCCGGGAACACAAAAAGGGGTGAGGAAGAGAGACATTCAGTGAAATTAGATGGGTAATTCATCTTCCCAGGTCAAGTTTGGGTAGTAGAAAACTCAGAGCAGCTAAGGTATGAAATACTAAGACCATGGACTAAGTTAGAGGGCACTTAATTTGTAAAATTTGCATGTTTAGGTAGCACAGATTGATGTAACTAAATCAGAGTCATCAAATACAGCTAGATTCTGCCACTCCATACAATGACTTCTATGTAGGGCAGGAATGGGATTGTTACAGAACTTGAATTTCTGCTCTACTTTACTCACTCCTAAACATTTGTACGTAGATTATTTCGTTGGATTTTCACAACCAAACATGGTGCTTGGGATTTTTTCCTGCTAAGCCAGGTTGATACAGTTTAGCTAGGTGTTTGCCTGTATTGTATGATTTGACAGGCTTTGAAGACTGCCTTCCAAAAGCTCTCCATCTCCCAGAAATGTCACAGTCACTAATACATTCCTTTGGGTTAACAACTGGCTCCAGGAACTTCACATGTTAAGCTGATTGTCATGTGTGAATTTTGTTGTGAGCTAGTTAATTATTGTCATAATAATTAGAGAAAGTACAGAAAAAGCACCTACTTGCTGAGCACCTATTATATGCAGAAGCAAAGCTAGCAGCTAGGGCACAACAATGAATAGGACAATTCCTGCCCTACAGTGGTTCACAGCTTAATGCCTGGAAGGAGGAAATTTTTGAAACCCGCCACACTGCTGGAGGGAGGCGGGTGTGCTAAGACCCTGTAGCAGGGCCCTGGGTGATCCAAGGTAGCATGAGGGCTCCTGACCAAAAAGATAAGAAAGTGCTTAGTTGAATTTTAGCTATTTTACAATCTGATCTGGAGTAGCCTTGTTTCCTAAACCTCTCAAGGCTCTTCTCACCTTGGCCTCCTAAAACATCAGTGTTATACTATCCCAATCTGGAGTGTTCATTTAGGTGTCCTGTTGACTTTGCCTCCTGAGTATCTTAACATCATCCACTCCTCTCAGGCCTACCGCTCCAATGTTGGGACCCCATTTCCCTGCCTCCAGCCTCATGGCTACCCACCACTCACCCTATACTGCAGCCAGCGTGTCCTTCTGAAACACTAAATCTGATCTCTCTCACCTACTCTAATTCTGATCACCCCACTTCCCAAGTAAAACCCTGCCACACACCTGTATATTCTAGTTCTCCAGCACATAGAGTTCTCACTCTGTACACCTTTCCCAATAAACTCACATGCACACACACACACACCCCTGTGAGTTCTAGCCAAAATGAACCACAAGCCCAAAGAGGATATGTATACTTTTATTTTTAATAATTACCACCAGATTTCTTTTCCCAAAACTGTGGCAACTATTTCTCCCCTTCCTCACTGACCCTTTTAATTATGCTAACATGATGTGTGATCTTATTGCTTAAATAAGATCATTTTCCCCTGACCTCTAGTGAGGCTGAGCATATTTTCACCTGTTGATTGAAAAGTAGGATTTCTCTTTTATAAATTACCTGTTCATAATCCCTGCTTAATTTTCTATCAGAGCACTTTTCCCTTTTTATTCATTTGTAGATGCTCTTTGTGATATTAACTTTTAAATTTTCTGGTATACATAATGGTTAACAAATATTGAGTGCTTTATGTGCCAGGCACTGCTTTCCCCAGTCAACTGTGGGTCTTTTGATTTCATTCATGTTACATTTTTCTAAATATAAATTAATAAATGCTTTATGAATAATGGATAAATGAATGAGTGACTTAATTGAATGAATGAAGTATGCAAATTTAATCTCCTTTGAAAGACTGACTTTTTGATCGGGGCTACATCGTTACATGATTCCTCTGTATTCTTTTGTAGCTCTCCATCTCTTTTTCCTGATCCTTCCAACTGTCATTCTATGCCTCTTGTTTGACCAGGAAGAGGTACACCAGACACATTTAATAAATAATTAATAGGAAGAATACCTCTTCTCTCTCCTGTAAGTGTTGAGCTTTGGAAAGGGCTTAGAAAACACACACCTGGAGTAACAGCAGGAAATGCTTCTTGTTTTATGAATTGTATTAGGGGAGCAGTTATTAGTTACCTTAAAATGGCACGTACAGCACTTAGGGACATAAAGGATCTTGGCAATGAGGCAACTAAAATTTTAGTATTATTTCTTTAATATACTGTATCCTGCTGGGAGGACTTTAAAATTCTTTCAGGCTTATTTATGAAGCACCAACCAGTCTGCAGAACTCTAGGGAGATTCACTCTCTGTTCCAACTCCCACAAAAAAAGGAGAATATACAACTGAGCAAAGCAGAATGGCAGAAAAATATTGAACCAGAATCAGAGAGACTTCTCTGCAAAAGCATGGATTGGGTGACTTTCTTTTAATTTTAGAAGAGTGTTACATTTGAGTTTATACTACTACATGACTGTGTAATTTAAGAGTAAGTTATCTCTCAATATTCCCACCCCATTGTTCTGCTGAGGGTACAAAACAACCTCAACTGCTCTTTTTGTATTTGCTTTTCCCCCCTAGTTTGCTTTTAATAGTTCCTTCTATTATATGACTCTTAAATGAAGTAAGTGCATTTGGGATACTTTGTGTGTTACTTGCAGATAAAACACTTAAGTGTTTCTTTTGGAATCAAAAACAGCTTCCTGAGGAAATAACTGAAATCACGGAGTTGTTGAAAAAGTCGATAAGCAAAATCGGGGCACCAGAAAAAAAATCATCTTTTTTTTTGAACAAATCATCTAAAGCAGCTTTACAAAGAAACACAAGCAGAAAGACCTAGGCCCAGAGATGGCTTTAGTTGGGCCCTAAATACCAGGCTATAGGCAATGGGAAAATCAAGGTTTTAATAAGAATGAAGAGCACGACTAGGTTGAGCAAACTCATCATGAATGACTACAAAGCCATTTCCCTGAAGACGGATTCATGACATCTGGCTTAGATGACTCACCTGTCCTCTGGCTGGAAGCAGAGGTCCAGGCAAAATGATCAAAACACTGGTGCATAACTTATTCTAGCCTGAGGATAATCATTGACATCAGACTTTAGTGAGTCTTAGGCAGGATCAATGCATTCATTTATTCATTCATTAGTCAATGAATATTTATAGAGTACATACATTTCTAGTAATATGCTATGTCCTTGTGCAGGACACAAGTCTCTGTTCCAAATCTAGCAGGGGCAGCTAAGTCAAATGTCTACAGAAGACAGGCAGGTAACATAAATGTGGCAGGCAAGGTGGAAATTGGGGATGTGGTAGATGGAAGACTAGAGACTCCATCTACAAGAGGTTGCTCTTACTCAGATCCACTGATTATTTCCATAAGGGAACACGAGTTCAGTATCGCCTCATTTTCAAAACCAAAGCCTCAAATCCAAATTTTATTATGAAATTTCTTCTTTTAAAACATTAGCAACTAATTATGATTTTTTAAAATACTACGTCAGCTAAGCAAAACATGACTGCAAGGCCAAATTTGACTGGAGTAGCCTGTTTACAACTTCCGGCATAGAACATTACATAATGTTTACAAACATAGGCAGTGAATTTCACAAACTGGTGCCATTTCTCCCTCCTCCTCCCATCAAGTTTTGATGTATGGAGTATGATGTATGGAGTATGATGTATGGAGTTTTGATTTGAAGTATGGAATAGCTACTCGTAAAATATGTTTGACACACACAAAAAAAACTTTTTTAATGGTTGAGATACGATCCTGGAAATCTCTCCATTTTGTCTAGGATTTCCTACGCGATGACTAAAACATATTAATAGGAAACTTTCTAATCAAATGTCTTACTACGTACATATCATGGATTCTCTTGTGTGCGCGCTCTCTCTCTCTCTCTCTCTGTGTGTGTGTGTGTCTGTGTGTGTGTGTGTGTGTGTCTGTGTGTGTGTGTGTGTGTGTGTGTTACAAGGCTGTCTCAAAATCTAGATGCTAACCCTTTGCTTATTCCGAAATCCAGGCATTCTTGGCACTGTAAATCCCCAGTAATTTTTAACAAGGGGACAGTAAGCTTTTCCTTTTTCTGGAGATTGCCACATTCTCTCTCTCTACCCACAGGAAGCATGTCACTCTTGATCCTCAGCCCCAGCCAGAGTGTTGCATCCACCTACCACTAGCCTAGACTACAACTGTGTGCAAATTAGGAAGGGACCTCTGAGGCTTTACTAATACTTGCTGGAAAGATGTCAGAATATACAAACCTCCCACTCCATCAAGAACGGGTCCTGTGCCCATCTCCTCCGGGGGCACTTTCTCTCCAATTCATCCTCAAATCCCCCCCCTTCCTCTTTCTTGGCACCTCATAAACCATGGACCTGAGTTTCCAACTTCCTGTTTTCACAATTAATTAACTAGTCATAAAGAAGAACATAAACTGTGTGCTCCCATCCCCAACCCCAGGTCTAGATCTTATAAAAGACTGACAGGCAAGGTCACCTTTACTGAGCTATGTGAGAGCGATGCTTCGAACAAACTGAAACAGAGAGGACTGCATATGTGGTATGTGGCAGCTTTCCAGTGACTCTTGAGTGCAAGCTTTAGAAAAGAGGCTGAAAGGCCACGCGCAGTGGCTCATGCCTGTAATCCCAGCACAGCACTTTGGGAGGCCAAGGCAGGCGGATCACAAGGTCAGAAGTTTGAGACCAGCCCAGCCAGTATGGTGAAACTCTGTCTCTACTAAAAATACAAAAATTAATCGGGTGTGGTGGCATGTGCCTATAGTCCCAACTCGGGGGGTTGAGGCAGAAGAATTGCTTGAATCCAGGAGGTGGAGATTGCAGTGAGCTGAGGTTGTGCCACTGAACTCCAGCCTGGGCAATAGAGGGAGATTCTATCTCAAAAAAAAAAAAAAAAAAAAAAGAAAAGAAAAGAAAATAGGCTGAAAATGGGGGTGGGGGTGGGGGGACACAATGGCAAATTAGTTCCATCCACCCTAAGATATATTTTTGGTTTGACTTTGTTTTCTCCTGCACATCATTTTCTAAAGTTTGAATCTGAACGCTTTAGGACTTTAACCACTCCTCTCAATTGTCATTATACACAATTAATTAATTAAGAAGTAGATTCTGCTATTAAGACCAAGACCCAAAGTACTTGTGACTTCAATAAAACAAGAGTTTGTTTTTCTGTTATGTGACTGCCTGGGCATAAGCATTACAGAACTGGAATAATGGGTCCGTGGTATGAAGGACTCGAGACCCTTCTATATTGTTACTCCACTATCTCTAAGGCATTGTGCTCATTGGAGTGGCTGAGGGTCAGTCATCACCACTTACCACCAAGTATAGATTGCAGCCGCTACGTAATAGGGAAGGGGAAGGCATGGGGGTATGTCCATTCCTCATCATGGTACAATCCAGAAGTTATACACATCATTTCTGCAAACATCTCATGGGCCAGAACTGTGCTTCACCTGGTAGCTGGGAAGCCTGAGAAGCATGGTGTGTATTCTGAGCAAGACTCCATCACTAATATTGGAAGTGCACCAGTAGCCTCTGCCAATCTTTTACCTGCTCAGAGTTTCCTGAGAGAACAACATAAGTGACTTTTCTTATTGCCCATCACAGGCCTCCCCAGCACAGGTATCCCCAGGAGAATGTTGATTTAGTTTCTAGGGGAACAAAAGTGACCAGTTAACTAATACTAATCATGTACAGCAGTTTTAATGTAATAAAACTATAAAAAAACAAAGGAAAGCAGTGCCACCTTTTGTTTGTCCGCTAGTGACTGGCTCAGATTTGGCTTCATAGCCTTGTAACCAAACAGAACAGAGGCGGTGCTCACACTCCTCACTCGACTCAGAAGCCAACTGCAGTCTGCAAAATCTGGTTTTCCAAATATGTAAATTAAGGTCAAACAACCCTACATCTGAGATTTAATGGCTAATCTGTTCAGACAGCTGCTTTTTAGCCATTAAATTACAAGGTGACTGAGTACATTAAGATTTTCACACACAACTAACTCCTCAAATTGTATCTCATACTTTTCTAAGACTTTCATGGGCAAAGCTAGTCAGATGAGCTATGGTTATAGCAGAAAGAGGCAATCTGTCGCCATTTGTTTTCCAATAGACAAAGAGGCATTATTTTCAGGTTGATTAAAACTGGTCACTCAGGCCAAATTCCAGGATGAGGTCATGAAGATCAGTCACTGTGAGGTTTATTGCCAAAGGCAACTGGGAAAAAAGAGTCCAGTTTTCTTTGCTGAAAGACATATTGCCAAAAATTCAAATTAAACTTTAAAATTATACTACCTTTCTCCATGTTATCCCATACATATTAAAAATAACAAAGCCAAGCACAGGTCTTTAAACATTAGCCTTATGCGTGGACATTGTTTAGTATTTACACTGGGTTAAATACTAAACATTGGGTTAGTATCATTGGGTTAAAGCAGTAATTGTTTATTTCTGCTATTCTCTTTCTCTTCTCTGAAAATGGAAACTTATTTATTTTATAAAACTACACTTACAAGCAAAATATTTTGGAACATGTTTCATTCTGCTCATATAATATACTTAACATTATTATTAAATATTAGAGAATTTTAATAAGTGATCACTTCACCATGCAAACTTTCTGATATTTAGTATAAATTACTTTATTTCCACCAAACTATCTTGCCAATGAATTAAAATTACTGTGAATTCTTAAAACAACTCTGAGTCTGGTAATATAAGCATGCTATAAGAAAATTTCACAAGCTAAAAACAATAACAAAATAGCTCTTCTACCAAGCAAGAATTTAGAATTAACAAAGAGTTTTAGCCCTTTGGGAGGCCCAAATGGGAGGATTGCTTGAGGCCAGAAGTTCAAAACCAGCCTGGCAACATAACAAGACTCCATCTGCACACACACACACAAAAAATTAATTAGCCAGGCATGGTGTTGTGGGCCTATAGTCCCAGGTACTTAGGAGGCTGAGATGGGGGCATCACTTGAGCCCAGGAGGTTGAGGTTGCAGTGAGCCATGATTGTGCCACTGTACTCCAGCCTGGGAGACAGAGTGAGACCCTATCTCCAATTGCCTTTAACACTTTTTGTTAAGAGACAAGGTCTTGTTCTGTTGTCCAGGCTGCTGTGCAGTGTAGTGGTAATGTCAGAGCTCATAGCTCAGTGCAGTCTTGAACTTCTGGTCTCAAGAGATCCTCCTGCCTCAACCTCTCAAATAGCTGAGACTACAGGTGCTTGCCACCACACCCAGCTAATTTTTCAAAATTTAAGTTTTTTTAGAGATAGGGATCACACTGTGTCGCCCAGGCTGGTCTCAATCTTCTGGTCTCAAGAAATCATTGTGCCTCAACCTCATGAGTAGCGGAAATTACAGGTGCGAGTCACAGCACCTGGTTCAGTTTACTACTAATTTAGCATATATAGTACAAATTTAAGGAGCAAAATGAACTAGAATTGTTTGAACATAAATACAAGTCATTCAACATAAAATAATTTATTGCTAAAACCATAAATTGTTAATTTATGAGCTCATGATTTTTTTAAAAAGTGATCAGCTTTTGACTAAAACTGTCTTTTCTAACCAGTATGACCTTGAAATTCACAGGGCAAAAAAAAGACTTAAAATTGAAATGAATAAAACCAATTATACCTTGAATTATCATGAATTCAAAAGGAAATAATTATGAGGCTTTAAAAAATTCAGTTGGTTCTTGGAATATAACAAAAAAGCTTGAAAACATTTGAAAAAGTTCTATCTACTTGCTTCATTATTTATAAGTGAGAAAACTGTCAGTAACTTAAATATATTTTTATATGGTAGGCTTAAAATGTCATTAAATGTTGCACTCAAAAGAATATGAAATATTAATAACATGGAAAACTATTATAATAGAATTCTAACTATAAAAAATAAGTAATCAGGTGTTTTTCCCTCAAAGGAATAAATCACTGATCTGGGAAAATAATTTTGGTTTTCATCGACAGAAACTGTGAGAAAGAACCACATTTCATGCCCACAGTCCTATGCTGTAATTTTAATAGTGAAACGCAGCAATATAAACATCGACTGAAATTTTCTTGGGTGGCCTTTACTTGAAATCCATGCATGTTAATGACTTCTCCTTCCAGTGGGTCCCCAGGATCCCAGATATGACAGGTTTGGTGAATGAGCTGGACTCTGTGGGATGCAGATGAGAAGCACCTTCATTTTTCTTCACTTTGATCATTAGGTATCTTCTGTCAGATCTCCCTGCTCTGCCTCTAGCTGACAGCTTAGGCATCCCTCCTAGATTTCCAGTCCCTTTCAGATGTTAAAAGGTTTTCTTTTCAGGCAAAGTATTAAGAAGTCCAGTGTGATAAAAATGAAAACTTTGATCTATCTGGAGTCTCTCCCCCGCCCTCCACAGACCAGCAGCAGGGAAGAGGGTGGTCTCCTCCATATCTTCACAGCGCCTCCATGTGGCTCCTCCACTTTTCTTCTCTCACTCACTGTGCACCCTTTGGCTTCTCCAGGGTTGGAGGAGGTTGGCAGGGAGAGGACAGGTAAGGGGGTAAATAGGTTTGACTCAATGGTGCTGTTGTAACCTGATGTTACAGCTCCCTGCATGGCAGATGTGCTCACGCTGGCTTTCTCTTTTGGGGGTTCTTTGAGGACTCTGCCCTCATATTCGTGCATCATTCTATGTGCTTGATGTGCTCCCCAGATAGCTGCTTACTCCCGCTGCCCCAACCATGTTTCTGGTGGGATATTCCACAGGCTCTTGGAGCAAAGGTGGCCACACTGGCCTCACCTCAAGGGAGGTACAGCCACCATCACCTCCACTGCAATCCCTCACTTCGCTCTGCTTCAGAAGCAAGTCCAGAGGACCTCACACCTTTGAAGTTTCTAGGAAGAAGTCAGGCCCCAGATCATCCAAACTCTGGGAGTCATGTGTCAAAGTCTTCTGTGAACTTTCTCACCAGCCTCCACTCCAGTGCCAATGCCTCGTAAGGGTTTATGGACCCCCCTCACTCAGCTTGAGGTGGGAGAGGGCAGTATTTTCCTCTCTTCCACTGAGAGGATAGGGGGCCACACCACAGAGCTCAGAATCTACCAGACTTTTAAGAAATCCTCATTCTCAATCCTTCACTAAGCCTAGAAGAAGTAACAGAGGCAGTGTGGAGTCACCTCTTAGCAAGGACTATAGAGATGATCTAGCACCTCTCTTTAGAATATGGGGGTACTTGTCATCTACTGTTCTCAACTTTGCAGCCTCAACTGAAATTAAGAAAAATCATGTTTTCCTTTTGTGAATAATACCTCTTACTCATTAATAAATAAATTTTCTTTACCACCTCTGCTCAATGCCAATGGATTATTCTAAAAATTAAATGGTAAGTCAGTTTCAAGTACTTTGGGTTTTCCGCTCAATCACTCCAAGACCCCTGAGGCTTTCTTAAATAGACTATAGGAATGCTTACATCAGTTTATTTTTTGCAATGACTCATAACTGGGCTTCAGACAGGACCAGGCTTGTCTGCTGAACTGGTAAGGCAGGCCTGCCAGGAGTGTTTGCTTTGTTTTGTTGGCTGAAAAAGAAGAGAGGCAGGGTGCCCAGGACGCAGAGGCCAGGAGATGCTGTAAGAGAACATGGCAGAGTCTCAGTGATGTTCCCCTTGGCCAGCCCCATAAATTTGGGTTTGAGTCCTATGGAGAAAGTGGCCACTGGTGCACATGAAAGGAGCTGTCTTCATAAGGGATTCTGAGACACTGTGAGACAGGAGGATGCAGTCAGGGTGAGGAGGAGGGGTCTTCTCTCCAGTTAGGCATAGGGCACAGAATGCCTTCAGAACACTAAGAACTCAGAAGAGGGCAGCATGCTGATGCATGCAGCTTTGGGGTGTCAAGAGTCAGCATCTGTGGCCAGAACATCAGTAGAATCTCAGTGGTCTCACATGACAGTGGCAGTGGATATTAATTAACTAGATCCTAGAAAACTCCTCAAGGAGAGTTAATCCAAGTGTCTTCTGTGTATTCAACCAGCTCCAAGTGTAGGTTCTCTGGGTAATATTCAGTCCCCCTCCAAAGGTAGCTCTTCCCATTTAACCAAGTCATACAACGTGATATAAAATACTGGAGAGAGAACAGGATAGCTTCAATATCAACTCCAATTTGAGAAAAGAGAGAACACAGTAGTTCCTGGACTGTGACATATATTTGTTCCTGCTGGACAGGAGCAGCAGGGACTCCACGCCTTGGCAGTCCTCGATCTACCTGTCAGCTGCCCCAGCTTCGGCTCTTAGGGGAAAAATATCCTTTGCTCATGGATTTCCTTGATCACTGAAGCTCTCCCTCAAGACCTCCCAGAACTACAGTGGAGATTGGGACTGGCCTTCCAGTGGCTGTATCTCTTTTGAGACTATTTTCAACTGGTATGAATTCTGGGGGCTAAAGGAGGTTGAGCAATTGAAACTGTTAGGACACATGCTTAAAAGCTCTGTGATCATATAACTCCTTAACAAACTTAGCAGGCTTCAATTCCATAGGCTATTAACTCATGCTTTAGAACCATTTGAGTCATCAACCTTGGGCATGGAATCTGACCTCCAAAATTCTTTATTCTCTCAACAGGCCTGGATGCATGTGCCAATTTTTGGACACTCCCTTGGTCTCTGCCTCAGGACAATTTGAAACAATAGACTGGGCTGGGCACAATGGCTCACACCTGTGCTTTGGGAGGCCGAGGTGGGAGGATTGCTTGAAGCCAGGAATTCAAGACCAGCCTGGCCAACATGGTGAAACCCTGTCTCTACAAAAAATACAAAAATTAGCTGAGCATAGTGGCACACACCTGTAATCTCCAGAGCCTGGGCAACAGTATAAGACTCTCTGTCTCGGAAAAAAAAATAAAATAAAGTAAAATAGACTGAGGTAGGGCAGCAACCATTAATCTGCTCCTTCCCTGCAGCCACATCCAAACTGGCATTCACAGTGAGAGTCATTGTCCCTATTTCACAGGACAAGAGGTACCTGGGGAGGGCTCAAGGGGTCATGTGTCTCCTGGATCCCATAGTGTCTCCAACTATGGCTCTTGCTTGCATTAACATTAGGTTAGGGAGATCATTTGGTTTCTTTTTTCCAGATATTACAAAATGTGGATCTTCAGCTAAGTTATACACTATAGCTAGAATAGGCTCTTTTAGCAAAGTTGTGTTTTCTTCTCCCTCTATCAAAGAGCCATTTATTGGGATATTATTATTAATTGAATGTCTAATTAGTACTTAGTATAACTCTTTGATAGTTACTGCTTATATGCTATGTGTAAATGCACATTATGTTCAGGGCCAGCTAAATAATTTGCAGAGTTTAGTACAAAATAAAAATGCAAGGTTCCTTGTTCAGAAAAAAAAAAATGCTGTTAGTTATATTTACTAAAATATAAAACCATTTTATTTCTTTTGCAGTCTCTCTCTCAACTTGTCCTGTGCTTATAATTTTCTAATTAATGTCATTCTAAGTAAAAAAAAAAATGTAAAATTTTAAAATAATACTATGAATTTTAGCATTTGCTTTTATGTTGTACAATGTCAGTTTTAAATGTAAATAAATAAGCATTTAACTTCTATGTGGACTCACTGAAATTACACAATTTGCCTTTTGTAGCTTATACATTAATATGTATTTTGCTCTTACCAGAATAGTGGAAATCTTTTGCAAAACTAATTCAACTGTTTTTGTTTTGCTTCTTGATACATGGATATTCTGCCAACACTCTCTACCTGTGCTTTATGACTGAGGGAAGAATGACTAAAAGAAAAATGAACTATGGGTTGCCATATCTTTGCCTTTCCTTCTATGTTATAATTTTCAACATAAGTGGTTTGCTAATATAGGAAAATAACATGAACATAAAAGATGTGGGTCAAGCATGGCGGCTCATGCCTGTAATCCCAGCACTTTGGGAGGCTGAGGTGGGTGGATCATGAGGTCAGGAGTTTGAGACCAGCCTGGCTATTATGGTGAAACCCCATCTCTACTAAATATACAAAAATTAGCCAGGCATGGTGACACACACCTCTAGTCTCAGCTACTTGGGAGGCTGAGGCAGGAGAATTGCTTGAATCCGGGAAGTGGAGGTTCCAGTGAGCCGAGGTCACACCACTGCACTCCAGACTGGGCAACAGAGTGAGACTCCATCTCAGGAAAAAAAAAAAAAAAAGATGTGATGGGATTCCTTGGTTGTTAATATTTCTCAGAATGCCACTGCCTTCCTTCTGCATTCAAAGCAAGTTTTGGTTCAAACAGAAAGCATGGCCTCCTGGGGAGGTCAATACCATCACATTGTAGTGTAGACATAGCATATTTGTAGTTGTAGACATATTTACTTTGTTCTTACTTTGAGTCTTTCTGAAATCCCAAGGACAGTTGAGTCCACTAGAATTCTGTGTTCATGGGCATCTCAGACAACACAGTATATACAAATAAGGCAGCAAGACATAGAGGGCACACATATTGTATGTGTCTCCTCTGCTCATGTGCATCCTCTATTTTTCCATCAGAGTTTATGTACACACATTTAAAGATAAAATTTTTATAATACACACATTTAAAATAAAATTTTAAGAAATCCAGATGATGGCAGCAGAGCGTTAAACCAAGCATGGAACCCTTCTAAGTACTGGGCCCTCTGTGAATCCACAGGCTGCATACCCATGAAGTTGGCCCTGCCTGTGTCATTATGTAATAGGCACTATTCTAAATGCTTTACATTTTCATGAATTTAATCCTTTCAATATGGCGAACAATTCATATTTGGACTATATGTTCTCTAACAGCTGTTTGGTCAAGATTTATCTGAGTGTGACTTTGTCTGAAACTGTACTGTCAAAATGTCACTTCTTACAGTATTTCTGCTTAGTATGTTTTGAGGTGAAAAAGTCATAAAGACAACAAAAGGAGACATTGCTGAAGAAATGGTATAACTTTTAAAGATTTGCTACAGCAGAGAGTTGTCAACCAAATGGTCGTTATATGAGCTAAGTCTGTATTAATTATGATTACATGGCTGAAAAACGTGCTAAGTAAGATTCTGGAAACCAGGTTTCATCTCTTTTTGTTCTGTTAGCTTTAGTATGCAGAATTCATCGCCATGGTCAGAAGATGACTGCTCCAATGTAGGCACCACATTTACAGTCTAAGGAGAAAGAAGGAAAGTAACCCATCCTTGATGACTTCTTTCAACATTTCAGCATCCACAACTGTGTTCTCTTTAGCTGCAAGGGAGTCTGGGGAGGTGCGTCTTTTAGCTTTTCAGTCTCTCTAGTAGAGAAAGGCAAGAGAAAGGGTTTGTGAGAGACTCTCGGATAGGCTGTCTACAGTGTCCACCTCAGGCTGTCCCTTTGGCTCCACAACATTCACGCCTTTCCTTATTTCCACATATTCATTTCATATGGAATATGTTTATCCCTTCCCCCAAGAAACACAACCCTCCACTCTCATTTAGTTACTACATCCAGATTCAACTCCAGAATCTCTCTGTGGTATCCAGTTCTCTCCAACAGTTCTGATTATGGTTCCAACGGACCTTGTAAACTTAAGCTGAAAACTAAAGATATCCAGTCTAAACACACCCAGTATACAATGGTGGGGGAAGAAACAGGATAACTACAGTCAAAACTCCCATTTGGAAAGGTGTGGATAGGAAACAAACAGGCCATAATACATCCTGCTGGACAGGAAGAATGAACCTCTTGCCTAAGACCCTGGCTCTGTCCTCCAGGGAAATCTTCGTCATTTATTTTCCTTTGCCTCCTGGTTACCTATTTTGAAGGAGACATTCCCTGTGAACTGCCATAGCTATTTCTGAAATTAAAATTTAGGAGGATGTTCTTCCAGCATGCTTCTCAGCTTTTGCAGACATTTTTTCAGTAGGCTTGAATTCAGTCTTAGATGTCAGTTAGTGACAAGTTGTCAACCAGTCTTGAGTTTGTTTTTGTTTCATTGTATTTTTTTCTTGTTGTTGCTTTGCAGTTGTTTTGCAGTAGAATCTCCCCATAAAATTACTAGGTTTCTCTATTAGTTTTCTTTCATTTGTCCCTTCAGAACTACTCTCTACCAATCTCAACCGTGCTGTGTTCTGGGAAATTGACCTGGATGCCTGGCCTCAATGTTTCCCTTGCTCTCTTTCTGTTGGGTTTAGCCAATAAAGGGAAGCTGAAGGTCATCCCAGGGAAAGAGCAGGGGGAGATCAGGGTGTCTTTTTCACCAGATTTCTTTCTGCTGGGTTGCCATGGTCCTACCAAAGACAGCAGCTCCTATCAAGCAGCCCTCTCTGAATTCTGATAACTGCTCCCTCCCGTGCCCTTCAGGTCCAGGAATGGAAATGACTCCTTGATGGTACTAACCCCCGGGTGCTGCACTCACTGTGGTTCCCCTACACCCTCTTCACATCTTTGTCAAATGTTCCTTTTCGAAACTCTCCTCAAACCACCCAAATTCAGTGCACTACCTATTTCCAGCCAAGATTCTAACGCTACAACATGTAGTTTATTTGTTTATGTAGGTATACGTGTCCTGGAAAATTACATGATGTCATGAAAAGTTGCATGAGCTATTTCAGAAACTTGAAATTTATTCTTATTCAACAGATGGGGAATCAAACCAATCATGCAGTATAATACAGCCAGATATATATTATTGTTTCTATATAGCCAAAAGTCATATAAGTGTTTGAAAGTAATAGACTAATGATGCAATGAGATGAATATGCCATTCAAATTCATGGGTGGTTTTAAAAATTGTGAGGGATAGGTATATTATTATTTCTTTTCTTCCATTTTACAATTGGGGAGAGTGAAGTCAGAGAAGTAACTTGGCCATAGTCGTATGATAAATAGCCGAGCTGGCATTTGACCCCAAGGAGTCTGGCTCCAAAGCCTGGGCTCTTAACTCCACCCACTGTCTCTCCAAGCAGTACCTGGAAATAGTTGGACTTCAGGCAGGTTGTTCAAGTATGGCACAAATATTGGAAACCTCAGATCTGAAATTTTAAAACCAACATGGTGCCATGTAATTTCTCACAGTTAAATAAAGAGACAGTTTGGGACCTGAGGAACTGAGATCTTTTGAAAACCACTGGATTCTATGACAAACTAACCACCGCGTTCAGGTTGAGTTAGTTTCTCCTTTCTTCATGTATCCATGACTTTGTGAACACACCCTATTATAGCTTGTATTACAGTGTTGTAATTGGTTTTTCTTTGTTTTTTGTTTTTGTTTTTGTTTTTTTGAGATGGAGTCTTACTCTGTTGGGAAGGCTGGAGTGCAGTGGCACGATTTTGGCTCACTGCAACCTCCACCTCCCGGGTTCACGCCATTCTCCTGCCTCGGTCTCCCAAGTAACTGGAACCACAGGCGCCCGCCACCACACCCACCTAATTTTTTGTATTTTTAGTAGAGACAGGGTTTCACCGTGTTAGCCAGGATGGTCTCAATCTCCTGACTTCGTGATCCACCTGTCTCGGCCTCCCAAAGTGCAGGGATTACAGGCATGGGCCACCGCACCCAGCCTATAATTGGTTTTATATGTCTATTGTCTTCTGGTTTGTGAGCTCTTCGAGGAAAAAAAATATGTCTTATTCATCTTCACAAATGTTCTATAATATGTGTCATTTAATGAAGGGCCAATTCATATCTGGTCTATAAATATTCATCTAATCATATCTTAATTTAGCATCCATAAAACTAGTTACAACGTAGGTGAACTTCTATTGGGTTTATTGTCATTGGCCACTACATATTTTAGGAGGCAATTAGTATTTTTATTCTTATCAGTATTGAGACAAATATTAAGACTTAATATAGACATACATAAACTAATAGCTAGGCAACAAGAGATTCAAAATAACAAAACAACAACAAAAAGAAACAAAAGCCTGGTTTCCCTAAATTAGACTTTAAAAACATGAATCAAAAAATAGATTTTATTAATTATATCCTAAAAATGTTCTGGTTTATATTCCGCTCAGCTAGCCCCTTTAAGGATCTGCTCCCAGACCAAGGAAGCACACAGAGTCCATGATCACTTTCTCTGGAAGCTGCAGAGACAGTACAATAAGAGGCAACACCATGCTTCCTACTCTGTTGCTCTCTGCTTCAAGTTAGAAAGTTGAGTTTACATAAGCTTTCTTACTGCTTTATTTTATGTGTCAAGTTCCTTCTCTGCTTCCCCAAGCAGGAAAAATATTATTGAGATCTTTACCCTATCTCATTTCCTCTTCCTTCAACATTCCAGTGGGGTGGTGAGAGCATTGGAAGGCAGTTTGTCTGGGCATGACTATTGAGACTGCTCCGTGTTGCTGAATCTTATCCTTGGGAAAAATGACATGGACTTTGGGCAGATTCTACCTGATTTGACAAATAAGCTCAAGCCATATGCTCATTTATATCTCTCTCTCCTAGGAACAGAGAATTCATTCAACAATATTCACTCAGTAAATGCTTTCTGAATGTTTGCTTTGTGCCAAACACCATTCTAGAGACAAGACTAGAGAGACAGTTTCTACCCCGGGGTAGTTCAAAACCTATTAGGGAGACAAGATGATCTCACTTGGAATAAATGGTGAAAAATATACAAGATAATTATGATATATGATATGATATATAATACAAGCCATGATATAACAAGTTATCTAACTTATCATAAGTTTTGGGCGGGGGGTTTGAGACAGGTTCTCACTCTGTTGCCCAGGCTAGAGTGCAGTGGTACAATCCTGGCTCACTGCATCCCTGAACTCCTGGGCTCAAGCAATCCTCCCACCTTATCCTCTCAGACTACAGACACATGTCACAATGCCCGGCTAATTTTTAAAATTGTTCTGGTAGAGACAAGGTCTCACTATGTTGTTCAGGCTGGTCTCAAACTCCTGGCCTGAAGCAATCCTCCTAACTTAGCCTTCCAAATAACTTTTTAAAAATTAACCTTTTTATTTTGAGATAGTTATGTGTTGCTTAACAATGGGGCTGCATTCCAAGAAATGCATCATTATGTGATTTTGTCATTGTGTGAGCATCGTAGACTATACTTACACAAACCCAGATGGTACAGTCTTTAATACACCTAGACTGTATGGTATTGCCTATTGCTGCTAGGCTACAAACCATGCTACTATACTGAATACTGTAGGCAATGGTAAGTATTTGTATAACTGAACATGGAAAAGGTAGAGCAAAAATATGGTATTATAATCTTATGGGACCACTGTTTTTTATACAATCTATTGTTGACTGAAATGTCATTATGTGGTGCAAGACTGTAATTGCAGATTCATGTGCAGTTGTCAGAAGTACCTTTTAGCCAGTCTCCTCCCAGGGGTAACATCTTACCAAACTATAGCACAATATTGCAACCAGGATATTGACATTGATACAGTCAAAATGTAGAATATTTCCACTGTTTCTGTGAGTATGAGGATGCCTCAAGTTGTGCTTTTATAGACACCCTCATTTTCCTCTTGATACCACCCCCTCCTTAACTCCTGGCAAGCACTAGTCTAGCCTCTATTTCTATAAATATATTATTCCAGTTGAATCGTTAAGTATTTAACATCTTGGGATTGGCTTTTTTCACTAAGCACAATTATCTGGGGATTCCTTCAGGTTACTATGTGTATCAGTAGTTCGTTCTTTTCATTGCTGAGTAGTATTCAATAGTATGGATATCCCATAGTTTGTTTAACCATTCACCTATTGAAGGACCTCTGTGTTGTTTCCGGTTTGGGGCTATTACAAATAAAGTTGTCATAAATGTTCATAAACATGTGTATTCTGTGAACCTACTTTTCATTTTTCTGTGATGAAGGCCCAGAAGTTCAATAACTTGGTGGTATAGCAGCTATAGGTTTAGTTTCTTAAGAAACTCCCAAACTGTTTTCCAGGGACGCTGTACCATTTTACATTCCCATCAGCAACATATGAGTGATCCAGCATTTGGTGTTGTCACTGTTTTTTACTTTGGCCATTCTAACGTGTGTATGGTAATGATTTTTAATAGACATTTTTTAAAGAGAAGTTTTACGTTCACAGCAAAATTGAGTGAAAGGTGCAGAGATTTCCCGTACATCCTCTACTCGCACACATGCACAGTCTCCTCCAATCCCAACATCCCTCTGGCTCCAAAGCCTGAGCTCTTAACTACCTTGAGCCCATGCAGTTGAACCTACATTGACATGTCATTGTCACTTAAATTACACAGTTTACTAATATTAGGATTCACTCTTGGTGTTATACATTCTGGTGGTTTGGACAAATTTATACAATATGCATTCACCATTATAGTATCATACAGAGGAGTTTCACTGCCCTAAAAATCCTCTGTGTAGGGGATGTTGATAATGGGGAGACTACGCATGTATAGAGGCAGGAAGTATATGGGATATCTCTCTAGCTTTCTCGCAACTTTGCTGTGAACCTAATACTGCTCTAAAATAAAGTCTTGGCAGGGCATGGTGGCTCAAGCCTGTAATTCCAGCTCTTTGGGAGGCTGAAGTGGGTGGATCACTTGAGGTCAGGAGTTTGAGACCAGCTTGGCCAACATGATGAAACCTTGTCTCTACTAAAAACACAAAAAATTAGTTGGGCGTGGTGGTGCACATCTGTAATCCCAGCTACTCCAGTGGCTGAGGCATGAGAATTGCTTGAACCTGGGAGGCGGAGGTTGCAGTGAGTCAAGATCAAGCTACTGCACTCTAGCCTGGATGCCAGAGCAAGACTCTGCCTCAAATATAAAATAAAGTCTTTAAAATAAAAAGCATCCGTGTCCCACCAATTCATCCCTTCCCTCTAGTCCCTTGCAACCATTCAATGTGGTTTTAATTTGTGTTTCTCTAATGGCTAATGATGTTGATAATCGTTTTGTTTGCCATCTGTACATTTTTGGTGAAAATCCTCTTTATGTATTTGCTGATGTTCTAAATGGACCGTTTACTTTTTTACTTTTGAGTTTTGAGAGTTCTTTCCATGTTCTGAATACTAGTGCTTTGTTCGGATATGTGGCTTGAAAATATTAATATTTTCTCACTATGTCTATCTTGTCCTTTATCCTTTTACCAGATCTTTCACGGAATAAAATGTTTAATTTTGATGAACTCTAACTTACCAACTTTTTTATCAATCATACTTTTGGCGTCAACTCTAAGAACTCTTTGACAAAATATAAAAAAACTAAAAGCTTACATATTGTTTCTAGAAGTTTTATAGTGTTACATTTAAGTCCATGATCCATTTTGAGTTACTTTTTGTATAGGGTGTAAGATTTATGTTGGGATTCTGTTTTTTGGCAAATGGATATCAACTTGCTCCAGCACCATTTCTTGGCAATATTTCCTTCATTTAATATTTTTGCACCTTTGACAAAGGTGCAAATGTTGGGCATACTTTTGTGGGTTTGTCTCTAAGTTCTCTATTCTGCCTCATTGATCTATGTGTTTATCCCTTCTCCATTATCACACAGTCTTGGTTACTATAGTTATATATAAGAAGTTTTTCATTGAGTACATGTATTCTTCTTACTGTATTCTTTTTCAAAAAAATTTCTACAGTAATTCTTTTCTGTCTAAATAATTTTGGAATAATTTTGTGTATGTCTACAGAAAGTCTTGCTGGGATTTTGATAGGAATTGTGTTACACCTCTATATCAATAGGGGAGAACTGACAATTTATTATATTGAGTCTTCAACTTCATGAATATGATATGTCTGCACATGTTTTGCTAGAGTTACACCTAAGTGAGCATGTCATTTGGGGGGACAATTGTAAATGGTGTTTCATTTTTAATTTTGATTTATATGTATTCACTGCAGTGAGAGTGGCCTCATTACTGTTGGGCAATAGTGCAAGTCATGACTCTCTCCTAAGGCTCCTCTGAGACCACTCCAGGAAAAGGATGTAGGCTGGAAACACTCGTTTTCTACTTGGCCGTCTCTGACATCACCCCAGTTGGACTGTTGGGTGCCTCATTACAGCCTCACAGGTGTGGAAGTCTAGTAAGAGTATAACATTATACATCCAACGTCACATATATAGTAAATAGTGACTCCTGGAATAAACTCAGGTCTTTGTGATGCCATAGACCATGTTTTTAACCACTAGATCTTACTATGTGATGACAGAGAGCTCAGATTATGACCTACTAAAATCTAAGCAACTAGGGTAAATCAATGCCTTAGAAGATGAATAAAATGATAAAATTTATGTTAAAGGAAGATTCACCTGTTAGTGGAAGAGGGAAATATACTAAATATGGAAAAATAAAATCAGTGCCTGGCTACAGAAGGCTAGATTGCTCTTTTTTTTTTTTTTTTTTTTTTTTTTTTGAGATGGAGATGGAGTTTTGCTCTAGTTGCTCAGGCTTCAGGCTCAAGTGCAGTGGCGTGATCTTGTCTCACTGCAACCTCCACTTCCTGGGTTCAAGCAATTCTCCTGCCTCAGTCTCCCAAGTAGCTGGGACTACAGGTGCCTGCGACCATGCCTGGCTAATTTTTTTGTATTTTTAGTAGAGATGGGGTTTCGCCAGGTTGGCCAGGCTGGTCTCAAACTGCTGACTTCAGGTGATCCACCTGCCTTGGACCCCACAAAGTGCTGGGATTACAGGCATGAGCCACTGCACCCAGCCTATTGTTCATTTTTGTATTCAGTTCATTCATTCGACAAAGGTTTATTGTATGCTATGTTAGTCAGGGTTCTACTAGAGAAACAGAACCAGTAGGATATACATGTATACATACATACATATAACCCACTGGCCATGTCAATATTGAATCTTGGTTCCTGGGTATCTGAGCTTGATGGGGTTTGCCTTCCCAAGATGATCATAAGTAGAAGGCCAGAGTATGAGTCTAAGACAAAGTCATTGCTTGTCAAGGACCACATGAGGGAAACCGCCCCGTGTTGAAGAGCGTCTCTAAGTTCATGTCCACCGAGAACCTGTAATTGTGATCTTTAGTTGGAAATAAGGTCTTTGCAGATGTAATAAAGATAATGTCATACTGGGTTAGAGTGGGTCCTAAATCCAATGACTAGTAACCTTATAAGAAGAGAGAAAGTTGCACACAGATATAGACACACAGGGAAGAGGGCCATGTGAAGACACAGCAGATATTCCAGGGATGCATTTAACAGTCAATGAATGCCAAGGACTGCTGGAAACCACATGAGGATAGAAGTAGCAAGGAAGAATCCTTCCCAAGAGCCTTTAAAGGGAGCCTGGCCCTACTGACACCTGGGTTTTGGACTTCTGGCCTACAGAACTGTGAGATAATACATTTCTATTGTTTTAAGCCACCCAGTTGGTGGTAATTTGTTACAGCAGCCCTAGAAAACTAACACAGAAACCACGTTCAGTGAGCATTGTGAAGATGGGAGAAGATCCAAAAATGGAGACAAAACTAAGAACTGGGAATGAGATGGAAATGCCCACAGCAGGTTAAGGTAGAATTGAGGAATCTTCTTGGTAGAGAAATAAAATGACAGTGTCTGTGCCTTGTATTATTGGCCTGGCATGTGGGCATGACAGAATGGTTTAAGGTCACAGGGCTGGAGTCATCAAGGGCATGAGCGTTTTTGAAGACCTATGTTTTGTGGCCACTAGGAGAGCTCTCAGGGGAAAAATGTAAGTAAATAAGGACAGAAAGATGATAATTCTTAGGACTGATTTAAAATGCAAAAAGGAAGAGGAATTGTCAAAGGAGACAGAGAAGGGATGGTGAGAGAGATGGGTAAATCATATAGTAATAATGACCAACAGGAAAGAAGGATGAGGGCACCCCTTAACTAGACCATAGCATCCTGAGTTTAAGGTCTTTATATTTTCAGTGCCCATGAGAGTGCTTGGTCCACAGTAAACATTTAGTAAATTTTTTTTCAAATTAATAAAGAGCTATTTTCTAATACAAGAGATACTAGTGAGAATGAAGATAGAAAAGGGGGTCTCTGACTTAAGCAAATAGGAGATCCTGGAATTCTAACAATAAACTTCTATAATGGACTGATTCTTGAACTCAGAACATATTAGAAGTGAGAGAAACCTAAAAAATTATGTAGTATGCCTCCACTTTATATATGAGGAAACCAGGGTCCAGAGATACTGCTTTTGTGACCTGGGCTGTTTGAACTGAAGGTATCTTACATTACTATGACAGGTGGTTTTGTGTGTTACAGCTGACAATCAGCCCCCTTGAATCATCAGGTTTCTAATTAATTTTTTCAAGCCTTAAAGGAGAGTATCATTCAAGCTTAGTTGTTAAAATAAAACTAATAATTGTTGGACTACAGTGCTAAAATGGGAAGCTCTGATTAGAAAAAGGAAGAGAAGTGATAAAGAATACATTTCATAATAATAATTTGAGGTTACCATCTATAATCCAGACTCCCTTTGAAGGATAGATAGGTTTGCATAGAGAGGATTTAATGTAACACTTAGAGCTTGAGGACAAGGACAGCAGGTCTGGTACTGCTCTTGAGTTTCCAATCAGAAGATGATCACTGTAATGGTACATCAATTTAATAACCATTAGATTTACTCCAAATTAGATATTTTCATAACTCATATCTGACATCCTTGCTGAGAGTTTGGCAGCAAACAATTGTGGCAGGGCCCCCGAGTGAACGATGAAAGAGCAGCAGTAAGAGGGCACAAACCCCCAAATCTACCAGAGGAGAGAGCTCCCGGTTGGGGAAACCCTGCCAACACGGTGGAGCTTCCAGAGCCTAACACCAGGGCCTGTTTATTACACAGCTAAGAAAGAATAAAAGTGATCCTTTGAAATATTGGTCATCCCTCAAGGTATATTTTTATTCTCCTAAGACTCTGACTGATCTATCTCTCTACAGTTTTTTTGCTTTTTTAACATCCAAGAGGATAGGATATTCTGCTCCAATACAAACCTGAGGGATCTGAACATCAGACATCTAGCAGAGATTCTGCTAAGAAAGTAGCTCTAGATTGAAGGCTATTATCCTAACTTCACTTCAGCAAAGGTGTCCTTGATTTGCTTTGAATTTAATTTCCTTTGATTGGAGTTTTGAAAAAAAGAACAAGAATAAAAGGAATAGTCTTGCGGAAGTTTAAAGGCATGCCAGGTTTCTGCATCTGGTAGCTCCAACAAGGTGAGACTTTGAGGCCTTGGGAAGGAAAAGAAGGCGGGGAGCTTGCTAAGACAACTGATTAAATGACCACCTGAGGAAGGAGAAAATTCTCTAAATCCCAAGTGAAGAATTGCCTCAAGAAACACCAAAACTTCCATCAGACACACATTGCAAAAACAAAGGTCACATCCTATTCTATATTTAATTTTTTGTTTCTGTAGTGTGACTCATGCAAATTAGAAGAAAATGGAGGCAACGATCAAGATCACATATACAATATCAATCCCGTGCCAATAAATCACTGTTCTTGATTTATGTTTTTGTAGATTTCTCAAGGTTATAGCCAGCTTAAATCCCATTTACTACTTGTGTTCGAAAATAACATTCATGTACTTAAAAGTAACTTCTTACGATGTTAGAGAGGAAAATTAAAACTATGGTTATTTTACTGAAAGTTACGAATAACTATCTTAATGATTCCATGGAAAAGACGGAAACAAGAAATCTGTTTAACAAAATTTGCTCTCTAAAAAAGTAAAAAGCAGAATGAGACACATTCAACTTAGTGGACCCCTGACAGAACCTGAATACATTTTACTGACCCAGAGGGCAGCTGCCACATCCATCACAGCCTGATTCTTTCATATAACAGGTGATTTATGGTTACCAGTTAGAAATATTGCATTAAATATTGGAATAGTAAGGCTATTCAGAGGAAATTAAAATTGACTGATAGATTTACAATAGCTATCAGGCTTAACTTTTAATATATACCTATAAGGAGACCACTAATATTTGTCATTTAAATGGGAAACTAAATTATATTTAATGTGGTATATTTTCCAGTACCTTGCTTGATTTACCTTAATCCACACAATCTCAGTATTTGTCATGTATTTTACAAAAAGTATTAATTCATTTTTTTGTTGAGAAAAGATTGAAAGGCACAACAGCCTAGAGCTGAAGAGGCTAATCAGTTTTACAGATCAAAAGAATACCTTGTACAGCTAAATAGCATGTACATCCATAGTTGAATTGGAATAAACAGATTGTACAGCACAAGAGACAGAATGTTCCTGGCCTACTGGGTATTTCATCTGAGCTTTATGTAAATCACTTCCACTATAGTTCTTCATAAGAAAGAGAAATCAAGCAGAGACAAAGGGGAATGCATGTCTCAAGAACATGCCTCTGGCATTTAATCCATTAAATTATCCCATAGTCTTTCTTTGCTCTTTTAAGTAGATGCTTTTAGGACACATCAATATGATTTGTGGGTACTTGGAACAATTCAGGAAATGACAAAAAGTGCCCTGATTACCTATAGATAATTTACGTGCCTCTGAAGTGAAGGGGCTTATACTCATCAAAATAAGATTTGTCAGATAAATTGAAAGAAATGATGAGAGAACTGGGTTCAGGACCTTACCTATCCCAAGTCATCTCTCTAAACAGCTTCTAGAAGGATCCTTCCCTTTCTCCTGCTCCGATATCCCCACTACTTGTACATCTGAGATTTTCAAAGCCAAAGTTAGTCAACTGCTTATATCTTTATTTTATTGTTTTTGCAGGGGAGAGGATAGGGTCTCACTCTGTTACTCAGACTGGTATGCGGTGGTGCAATCTTGGCTCACAGCAACCTCTGCCTCATGTATTCAAACAATTCTCCTGACAGCCTCCTGAGTAGCTGGGACTACAGGCGTGAGCCACCACACCCAGCTAATTTTTGTATTTTTAGTAGAGACGGGGTTTCACCATGTCCACCGGGCTGGTCTTGAACTCCTAACCTCAAGTGATCCACCCACCTTGGACTCCCAAAGTTCTGGGATTACAGGAGTGAGCCACCATGCCTGGCCTATATCCATCATTTTTGACCTGGATCTCCATTCATATTGCCACCAATTGATTTTAAGAACTTTTCCAATATTGGGGAATCTACATCTTAAAAAAATACCTTGTTAGAGTTATCTTGGCTCTGCATGGAGAAACCTAGTTGTGTGAATACCCCAGACACTTCACTCACCTCATGCTGGCATCTTTCAGCAAAGTACTTTTCAAAGCCATTTTGAAAAGTACCATCTGACTCTCACAACCTTAGGGAAACATTATCATCCCTATTTGCAGCTAAGAAAAAGTAAGAGTGGGAGAAGAAAAATTATGTTGTAACAATCTAATGAGCTGATAAATTTTTTCTCCTGTCCTGCCACCTGAGGACCATTCAGCCTGCTACCAACAAAGAAGAAGGACTCTTCCAGGTAGCAGTGAATACGTGGTATGCAAAAGATGATCTGCTTGCTGTTTGGTAAAAAAAAAAAATATGGGTCCTTTCATTCTAATGAAAACTATGGCCTTTCTAATGAAAGCTAAGTCTTAGAGTATCACATAATGGATATTATCAGGGGGAATAGATGAAGACATACAATGACTTTATTCCGTCTTGGCTTGCTCAGCTCAGCAAATGTAACAGGAGGTAAATCCATTTTGTCCTTGTGTGTCTGTGCTATCAGCCACACCATAATCAAGGAAATTTTTCTGCAGGACCATAACCACTGAGGAAGTAAAAGGGCACCTTATTCAACAGGTGATCACCATGGCACTTATTATGTGTTGAGAGTGGTAAGAAACTACCTCTCTACTAGAACTGCTACCCAATATCTAAACATCTAAGCATGCATGATTCTTATGACTCTTGAATAAAGGCTTGCACAATAATATTGCTTTTTAGAATTTTATTCCAAGAAAGAAGAGTTTCTTAAAGATAGTTGATATTTTACTGGCTAATGAGAATTATGTAGTACCTAACATATAACTTTTCACCTTGAACTTAAATTTAATGTTCATTTGCGCTAACTAGGTTTAGGGATAGATTTATTTCTGTCTTCTAGTAACAGGGCTTTTGATTTATGAATTAGCTAGGAAATGTGCCTGCAAATAACATAATACCCAAGTAGGAGTTTTTATTTCACATAGCAAGAGGTCCAGAAGTAGGCAGGTTTACTGTTGGTTAATACAACAGCTCAACGATGGTAGCCCTGACTGGTTTCTCCCAGCTCCTCTTGGCTTTCTCTTCATTGTCACAAAATGGCTGCTGTAAAGTCAACTATCAATTCCTCACATTACAACAGCCAAGACAGTCCTCTGACAATAAAAGTAACTTCTACTAGAATTGTCCAACTGTCATAAACGACTAGAAAACTAGACAAAATAGATGAAATGCTGGACAACACATGGCTCAGTACTGTGATCCCTGAGAGCAGGGCAACAAAGCAAGCCCTTTCAAAGTCCCAGCTTTCTGCCTGGAGCCACCGTCTGGACTGTAGTGCTGGGATGGGAAACCCAAGCAAAGCACCACAACCTCACTGAGTTAATGGGACAGTGAATGGAGTTCAAGGAGATTAAGGCAGGTGGAACTTTCAAGGAAGAATACCAGAGGAAGGGACTACACAAAAACAGATCTCGAAATCTGCATGGGGTCCCTTTGAAACTTTGGCTAAATGCTGAGCTCTGCATCCATGGGGTGACATTTCATAAGACTATGCAAAGAACAACTTTTAGGCTCCTTAACAACTCCCAGAGCTCACACAGAACTTAAAGGCAATCAAATTTACTTACTAATGGTAAAATAATGGCTACTCTAGACTTGCCCTTATAAGGCTTAACTATTAATATCAAACAAAATAGACATCAAGACAAGGAATATTACAAGCAACAAAGAGAGACATTTCATAATGATAAAAGGGCTAATTCAGCAAGAAGATATAATAATCCTATGTTTATGCCTCTAATAATAAAGATCCAAAATATATGGGACAAAAACTGACATCACTGAAAGGGAAAATCAGTGAATCCAAAATTATAATTGAAGATTTGGGGCTGAGCACGGTGGCTCATGCCTGTAATCCCAGCATTTTGGGAGGCCAAGGCAACCGGATCACCTAAGGTCAGGAGTTCAAGACCATCCTGGCCAACATGGTGAAACCCTATCTCTACTAAAAATACAAAAACTAGCCAGGTGTGGTGGCAGGCACTTGAAATCCCAGCTACTCCGGAGGCTGAGGCAGGAGAATCACTTGAGCCCAGGAGGTGGAGGTTACAGTGAGCCAAGATCGCACCACTGCACTCCAACCTGGGCGACAAGAGCAAAACTCCATCTCAAAAAGAAAAACAGAAGAAGAAGAAGAATGATAGTTTTGGCACTCCTCTTGTAGTAACTGATAGAATAAGTAGATAGAAAATCAGTAAGGCCTTAGAAGATCTCAATGATATTATTAGCATACTTGTCCTAATTGACATTTGTAGGACATTCCACCCAACTGCAGAATAGAGTCCCCATGTTCGTGACCAGAACTAGGCCAATTATTTTACTTCTTATTTTATAAGAGACAAAATTATATCCTATAATCCTGATTACATGGAGATTTCAATTATAACCCAGTGACTGCCCAACAAATCACTTCTATGAAATTCAGAATGTGTTGCCACTGAGCAAAAGCAAGTTTGTCATCTTCAAGAACTTCATTACAACTTTGCTCGATGGTTTCATGTATTAGTTTAAAATCTTTGTTATTTCTACCAATAAGGTACTTTGAAATTGGAATAGTTATTTTAAAATCACCCTATACTTGTCTTTACAATGAAAACAGTAGGAATTTTTTATTTGAGTATCAAACTGCTAGTATTACAATTGTCTTTCAAGTTCAGGATTCATACATAAAACCATCAATGTATAATGGTTAAACAAATTGTTGGGAGAAAAGCTGAGTGTTGGGAGAGAAGCTGAGTGTTGGGAGAGAAGCTGAGGCAGGGCCTGCATGTCTGCTAGTCTTGCTGGCCCCTTTCTTCTAGCTCTTCCATTATCTCAAGCAGCCATATGTTTTTCATTCACTTGATACACTGTTTCCTTTCAACTCCCACATCCTCACCACCTGTTTGTTTGAGCACCAATAAATAGCATGGGCTCCCAGAGTTCAGGGCCTTCGCAGCCTCCACACTCGTGATGGACCCCTGGTCCCACTTTCTCTCTCAAACTGTCTTTTTCTCATTCCTTTGACTCAGCCAGACTTCGTGGCCCCCACGACCTGGTGTTGGGTCTGATCACCCCAACATAACTGACACCTATTCCTTTTAGATATAGATAAATACAATAAAACATGATTTTATATGTCTTCGTTTGTTCATGATTTGTCATGTTTTCTTCCATCCAAAAGCATTCTGGATGATTGGTTTACCCTAAAAAAAAAAAAACAAAACAAAACAAAACAGAAATACAGTAAATTTATTCAAAGAAACTAGAATATTGTAAAGGACACTGTTTTTGTTGACTCAATAGTTCCTCCTCCCTTCCTTCCTACCTCTCTCTCTCTCCTTTCCTTGCTTCCTTCCTTGTCCCCTTTCTTATGTTCTTGCTAATAATACTTAATTTTATTTGAAAGATTAATGTACTCAGAGAGGATGGGTCTATTTTTAAACCAAGACATAAGCAATGATTGCTCTAAGCCAGTCACCATAATCTCATTGTCCTTTGCCAACTAAGTTTAGGAATGGGATGGGAACTCATTCCTGTCGATGAGAAAGAGCGTAAAGATGTGAGGTGCTTCTAGGTGTAATCTCCCTCACAGAAGAAAAGAGACATGGGAGGAAAAGTCTTTTGCCTCCTGCCTCAACAGTACTACTATGTCCTTTCCTAGTGTTTTGGGATTTTTCAGATATCTTTTCCTTATTTTTTTCTAACTTAATTATTTTGTAGTCAGAGAACATACCCTGTATAGTTTCAATCCTTTTCTGTTTATTGGGACTCATTTCATGGTCTAGTATGGAGCTTCAGCAAGGTAAAGCTGGCTTTGTATACATTTAGATTCAAGGAACTGTCCTTCTCTTTTGTTCGCTTTACTTTCTTTCTCAGATTCATTCTTGGACAAGTGCTTCCTTGTCTGCTGGTAAAAAGAGTCCCAGAAAGTTATAGATTCACATAATCCTTAAGCTCATGATCACAAGGAAAAGAGAAAGTCCCTTTCCCTTTAATTCAAGGACTCTGGCAAGAACTTAGATCATGAGCTAACTCCTATTAAGAGTAGGGGGTAGGCCGGGCGCGGTGGCTCATGCCTGTAATCCCAGCACTTTGGGAGACCAAGGTGGGCGGATCACAAGGTCAGGAGATCAAGACCATCCTGGCCAACACGGTGAAACCCCATCTCTACTAAAAATACAAAAAATTAGCCAGGCGTGGGTGGCGGGTGCCTGTAGTCCCAGCTACTCGGGAGGCCGAGGCAGGAGAATGGCGTGAACCCAGGAGGCAGAGCTTGCAGTGAGCCGATCTCACACCACTGGACTCCAGACTGGGAGACAGAGCAAGACTCCATCTCAAAAAAAAAAAAAAAAAAGGGGGGGGGTAGGCGGTAGGGTTCTGCACAAGAAAGAGAAGTTTTGCTATGAGAAAAAGGGAGATAGAAGTTTGCTATGCAGTTACCACTGTTTATACAATAGTGATCTCCAAATGCTTTTTTTTCCAAATGTTTTGACTGCACACTCTATTAATTTTAAATTGTATATGAATCCCCATAGAGGTAAATTATTTTAAAATAAGTATATAAAATATACAAATTATTTATTTGTAAATAAATTTAAATTTGTTTTTCAGTAAACAAATATAAATAAGACTACTGGCATTTAATTTATTTCTTGCTATTTAAAGAAAAAAAGAAAGGCTGAGTTTGGTGGCTTAGAACTGTAATACCAACACTTTGGGAGGCTGAGGTGGAAGAATCATTTGAGGCCAGGAGTTCGAGACTAGCCTGGGCCACATTGTGAGAACCCCATCTCTGCAAAAAGTTTTTAAAATCAGCTGGGCATAGTGGCGCATGGCTGTAGGCTTAGCTTCTCAACAGGCTGAGACATAAGGATTGCTTGAGCCTAGGAGTTTGAGGCTGCAGTGAGCTATGTTGATGCCACTGCACCCCAGCCTGGGTGACAGAGGAAGACCTCGTCTCAAAAAAAAAAAAAAAAAAAGAAGAAGAAGAAGAAGAAGAAGAAAGAAGGAAGAACAACAACAACAACAACAACAATAGCAACAACAACAACAACAGAGAGAAATTATTGTGTGTATTTCTGGCATATGCCAACCTGCCTTTGGAGACCATGGCTCTCCATTGGTTTTACTTCCATTTGGCCAGCAGACTCCCAGCCCCAGCCCTCCTTGAACACTGCTGGAAGGCACCTGGGACTTTGATTCCCTGTCCCATCCTATCATGGAGAGGACAGACCCACACCCACTCCCATGCAGAGGGAGATGGTTTCTGAGCCATTTAGACCTTTCTCTACCTTCTCAACTGCTGTATCCTGTGGCCTCCAAACCACCTGCCCCTATCTTAGGTTTGGTACTACATCACTCCAGCTTGGGCATCAGCTTACCTGTTCTGTTTTTCTCTCTAGATCACTTCTCTGCAAATACTGGTGGATGCCTGGAGCTTACTTTAAAAGGCCAGTGAGTATGTGGAATAAGAGTACCCCAGAATGACTAAAACTATCAGACCAGTGCTGTGAGCATGATCCTGTTTCCTCAGACCCTGGTTTAAGCCAGGCTCCCTTTCTAGAATGAGAATGGCAAGACAACTGGGCTAAAGAAGCAAGTCCCAGACCTCTGTCCCATCAGGTTTCCTGAGGACACTACCATGTTGCCATAGCTTCCTGGCATGGTTTTTAGACAGCACTTACTTTTTAATAGTTGTATTGATGCATAATCAATGTCCAATAAATTACACATATTTAAACTACAGGATTCGATATGTATACATATTCAATTTGTATGACATATGTATACATGTGTGGAACTGAGAGGTGACAATGTGCTAGCAGCCCTCACTCTCAGCGCCTCCTCAGCCTCGGTGTCAACTCTGGCGGCACTTGAGGAGCCCTTCAGCCCGCCACGGCACCGTGGGAGTCCCTCTCTGGGCTGGCTGAGGCAGGAGCCTCCTCCCTCTGCTTGCGGGGAAGTGTGGAGGGAGAGGCGCGGGTGGGAACCGGGGCTGCGCTCGTGGGCCACAGCCCAAGGGCTGAGGAGTGCAGGCACGGCTCGAGACTGGCAGGCAGCTCCACCTGCAGCCCTGGTACAGGATCCACTGGGTGAAGCCAGCTGGGCTCCTGAACTGGATGGGGACTTGGAGAACTTTTATATCTAGCTAGAGGATCCTATGTGCACCAATCAGCACTCTGTATCTAGCTAACCTAGTCGGCACCGTGGGAGTCCCTCTCTGGGCTGGCTGAGGCAGGAGCCTCCTCCCTCTGCTTGCGGGGAAGTGTGGAGGGAGAGGCGCGGGTGGGAACCGGGGCTGCGCTCGTGGGCCACAGCCCAAGGGCTGAGGAGTGCAGGCACGGCTCGAGACTGGCAGGCAGCTCCACCTGCAGCCCTGGTACAGGATCCACTGGGTGAAGCCAGCTGGGCTCCTGAACTGGATGGGGACTTGGAGAACTTTTATATCTAGCTAGAGGATCCTATGTGCACCAATCAGCACTCTGTATCTAGCTAACCTAGTGGAGACTTGGAGGACTAGCACTCTGTGACTGTGTTTAGCTCAAGGATTGTAAATGCACCAATCAGCATGCTGTCAAAACGGACCAATCAGCTCTCTGTAAAGCGGACCAATCGGCTCTCTGTAAAATGGACCAATCAGCAGGATGTGGGTGGGGCCAGATAAGGGAATAAAAGCAGGCTGCTTGAGCTCGCAGTGGCAACACGCTGAGTTCAACAGTATGGAAGGTTTGTTCTTTTCCTCTTTGAAATAAGTCTTGCTGCTGCTCACTCTTAGGTCCATCCTGCCTTTATGAGCTGTAAGGCTCACTGTGAAGGTCTGCAGCTTCACTCCTGTCAGCGAGCCCTGAAATCCACTAGAAGGAAGAAGCTCCAGACACCTCTGAACGTCTGAAGGAACAAACTTCGGACACACCATCTTTAAGAACCCTAACACTCACCAGGAGGGTCCGTGGCTTCATTCTTGAAGTCAGTGAAACCAAGAACCCATCAATTCCGGACACAAAACCATCGCAGTAATCATGATCACAAACATATTCATCATCACCTCCTGCCTCTTAGCACCACATTCGTGCACAGGCAACCACTGATCTTCTTTATATCACTACAGATTAGTTTACATTTTCTAGGATTTTAGATATATGGAATTATACAGTAATGTATTCTTTTTAGCCTGGTTTCTTTCACTCAGCATAATTATTTCGAGACTCATCCGCATTGTAGTACGTATCAATAGTTCGTTTCTTCATGTTTTTTAGCAGTAATCCATTGTATGGATATATCACTATTTGGTTTTGCGTTTACCCCTTGAAAAATATTTCCAGTTTAACTACATGCTGTGAATATTCTATACAAGTGTTTTTATGAACAAATTTTTTCATTTTCTTGGGTAAATGGCTAGGATTCAGATGGCTGAGTCATCTTATAGATGTTATGTTTAACTTTTTAAGAAACTACCCTTATTTTCCCAAGTGGTCATACCACTTTATATTTCTATCAGCAGGATATGATAGTACCAATTCCTTCACATTCTTGCTAATATTTGGGGTGGTCCATGTGTTAGTTCCTATGGATGCTGTAACAAACTACCATGAATTTAGTGGCTTAAAAGAACAGAAATATATTCTCTCACAGTTCTAGAGGCCTGAGGTCCAAAATCAGTATCTGAAATCGGAGCATGAGTGGGGCCACACTCCCACTGGCAGTTCTAAGGCAGAATCTGTTTCTTGGCTCTTCTGACTTCTGGTGGTTGCCGTATTCCTTGGTTTGTGGCTGCAGCACCCCAATCTCTGCTTTTGTAGTCACATTGCCTCTTTTGCAGGTGAAATCTGCCTCTTCCTGTCTCTTATGAAAACACTTGTTTATATAGACAGGAGTCAGCCAAGGATTTCCCGGCAAAACCCTGCCTTCAAGTCTAAAACAGCCTGAAGGCTGAAAAACCGGACTGCCAACCCCAGAGAATCTCCCACGGACCTGCGCACTGGGAGGATGGGGGTGGGGCTTTTTGAAGTTCCCGCCATTTGCAGTGGGGAGGACCCTGGCCCCTCCTATTCCTGTGTGGCAACCCGGAATGTAGTCTATGAGATGGGGTCTTGTTAATAGGAACTCCTGTCGCTTTGTTGAGAGTCTTTTTCCTTTTTGCCCAATAAATTATGTAACACCTCACCCCTCAAAGTATCTGCGTGCCTATTCTTTCCGGGTTATGTGACAAGACCCAGTTTTTTTTTTTTACAACATTATGGTAGTATTTCAGGTCTATCCAGATAATCTCCCACTTAATCACATCTCCGAAGACCTTCCCCTTCTATTTTTTTATGGGGGGTGGGGCATACAAGGTAACAGTCTTAGATTTTATGAATTAGGACTTGGCTATCTTTGGGCAGGAGCCATTCTTCAGTCTACCATAGCCAGTCTTTTTAATTTTAGCCACTCTAACAGGTTTGTAGTGGTATCACATTTGCTTTTAATTTGCATTTCCTCAGTGATGCTAACGAAGTTAACCTCTTTTTATGTGATTATTTATCATCTGTATATCTTTGTTGAATTATGTGTTCAAATTTTGTCCATTTTAAATTGGATTGTTTTCTTATTTTGAATTTTGAGAATTCTTTATCTATTCCACATTTAAGTTCTTTATCAGATACATCATTTGTAATATTTCTTCCAGATTGTGTCTCGTCTTTTCATTCACTTAACAGTGCCTTCTTTGACAGCATTTCTTGATTTGTATCATCAATCATCCTTTTCACACTTTCTAGATTGAGTCCCTTAAGGGCATGGGCTATAAATTATTTCCTTGACACCCTCAGTACCCAGCACAATACCTGATGCATAGGAGATACTCACTGAATGCTACTTTTTTCTTCTTGCTTTACTGCTCTTCCCTTTCATAGGGTCATATTTTAAAATCAAAATTTTTTATATTTATAGTAAGATATTTCAGTGTGCTCTAGCCTGCAGCTTATTTTATTTTACATTTATGGAGATATGATTCACAAACCATAAAATTTACCCTTTTAAAGTATAAAATTTAGAGGTCGTTCCTATGTTTATAAAGTTGTGCTGCCATCACCACTATCTAATTACAGAACATTTCATCATCCCCCCAAAAAATGCCATACCCATTAGAAGTCATGCCCCATTCTTTTCTCCCCCATCTCTCCCACCAATTTGTTTTCTGTCTCTTATGGATTTGCCTATTTTGGACATTTCATATGAATGTAATTATACAGTATATGGCATCTTTGTGTCTGGTTTAATTCTTTTAGAATAAAGTTTTCAAAGTTCATTCATGTCGTATCATGTATTAGTATTTCATTCCTTTTTATAGCTAAGTAATATTCTATTGCATAGGTATACAATTATTCATCACTTAACAGGGAGGACATGTATTGAGAAATGCATCACTAGGCAATTTCACCAACACAGGAACGTCATAGTGTACTTACACAAACCTAGATGGGACAGTCTACTACACACCTAAGCTACATGGTATAGCCTATTATTCCTAGGCTACAAACTGTATAACAGGTTACTGTACTGAATACTGTAGGCAATTGTAACAAAATGGTAAATATCTGTGTATCTAAACATATTCAAATATAGAAAAGGTGCAATAAAAATTTGGAATAAAAGATTTAAAAAGGGTACACCTGGGAGATTGCTGGCAAGATGGCCGAATAGGAACAGCTCTGGTTTGCACCTCCCAGCGAGATCAATAAAGAAGGCGGGTAATTTCTGCATTTCCAGTGGCAGTACCCAGTTCATCTCAATGGGACTGGTTAGACAGTGAGTACAGCCCATGGAGGGCTAACCGAAGCAGGGAGGGACATCACCTCAAGCGGGAAGCACAAGGGGTCAGGGAGCTCCCTCCCCTAGCCAAGGGAAGCCGTGAGGGACTATGCCATGAGGAACGGTGGACTCCAGCCCAGATACTACACTTTTCCCACAGTCTTCGCAACTGCAGGCCAGGAGATTCCCTCAGGTGCCTACACCACCAGAGCCCTGGATTTCAAGTACAAAACTGGGCGACCGTTTGGACAGACACCAAGCTAGCTGCAGGAGTTTTTTTTCTCATACCGCAGTGGCGCCTGGAACTCCAGCGAGACAGAACCATTCACTCCCCTGGAAAGGGGGCTGAAGCCAGGGAGCCAAGTGGTATAGCTCATTGGATCCCACCCCCCACAGAGCCCAGCAAGCTAAGATCTGCTGGCTTGAAATTCTTGCTGCCAGCACAGCAGTCTGAAGTTGCTCTGAGATGCTTGAGCTTAGTTGGGGGAGGGGTGTCCACCATTACTGAAACTTGAGTAGCCAGTTTTCCCATCACGGTGTAAGCAAAGCCACCAGGAAGTTCAAACTGGGTGGAGCCCACTGCAGCTCAGCAAAGCTGATGTAGCCAGACCGCCTCTCTAGATTCCTACTCGCTGGGCAGGACATCTCTGAAAAAAAGGCAGCAGCCCCAGTTAGGGACTTACAGATAAAACCCCCATCTCCCTGGAACAGAGCATCTGGGGGAAGGGGTGGCTGTGGGTGCAGCTTCAGCAGATCTAAACGTCCCTGCCTGACAGCTCTGAAGAGAGCAGTGGATCTCTCAGCACAACGTTCCAGCTCTGCTAATGGTCAGATTGCCTCCTCAAGTGGGTCCCTGAACCCTGTGTCTCCTGACTGAGAGACACCTCCCAGCAGGGACCAACAGACACCTCATATAGGAGAACTCCAGCTGGCATCTGGCGGGTGCCCCTCTGGGATGAAACTTCCAGAGAAAGGAACAGGCAGCAATCTTTTCTGTTCTGCAGCCTCCGCTGGTGATACCCAGGCAAACAGGGTCTGGAGTAGACCTCCAACAAACCTGTAGCAGATGGCCCTGACTGGTAAAAGGAAAACTAACAAACAGAAAGGAGTAGCATCAACATCAACAAAAAGGAAGTCCACTCAGAGACTCCATCCAAATATCACCAACATCAAAGACCAAAGGTAGATAAATCCACAAAGTTAGGGAGAAACCAGCACAAAAAGGCTGAAAATTCCAAAAACCAGAACACGTCTTCTCCTCCAAAGGATCACAACTCCTCACCAGCAAGGGAACAAATCTGAATGGAGAATGAGTTTGACAAATTGACAGAAGTAGGCTTCAGAAGGTGGGTAATAGCAAACTCTTCTGAGCCAAAGGAGCATGTTCTAACCCAATGCAAGGAAGCTGAGAACCTTGAAAAAAGGTTAGAGGAATTGCTAACTAGAAAAGTCAATTTAGAGAAGAACATAAATGACCTGATGGAACTGAAAAATATAGCACGAGAACTTCGTGAAGCATACACAAGTATCAATAGCTGAATCGATCATGCTGAAGAAACAATATCAGAGATAGAAGATCAACTTAATGAAATAAAGCATGAAGACAAGAATGGAGAAAAAACAATGAAAAGGAACAAACAAAGCCTCTAAGAAATATGGGACTATGTGAAAAGAGCAAATCCACATTTGACTGGTGTACCTGAAACTGACAGGGAGAATGGAAACAAGTTGGAAAACACACTTCAGGATATTATCCAGGAGAACTTCCCCAACCTAGCAAGACAGGTCAACATTTAAATTCAGGAAATACAGAGAAAACCACTAAGATACTCCCAAAGAAGAGCAACCCCAAGACATGTAATCTTCAGATTCAACAAGGTTGAAATGGAGGAAAAAATGTTAAGGGCAGCCAGAGAGAAAGGTTGGGTTACCCACAAAGGGAAGCCCATCAGACTAACAGCAGATCTCTCTGCAGAAACCCTACAAGCCAGAATAGAGTGGGGGCCAATATTCAACATTCTTAAGGAAAAGAATTTTCAACCCAGAATTTCATATACAGTGAAATTAAGCTTCATAAGTGAAGGAGAAATAACGTCCTTTAGAGACAAACAAATGCTGAAGGATTTTTGTCACAACCAAACCTGCCTTACAAAAGCTCCCGAAGGAAGAACTAAATATGGAAGGGGGTGGTATCTTATTAAACTAAGCAGCTTCTGCGCAGCCAAAGAAACTATCGTCAGAGTGAACAGGCAACCTACAGAATGGGAGAAAATTTTGACAATCTATCGATCTCACAAATGGCTCGTATCTAGAATCTACAAAGAACTTAACAAATTTACAAGAAAAAAAACAAACGACCCCATCAAAATGTGGGCAAAGGATATGAACAAGCACTTCTTAAAAGAAGATGTTTATACAGCCAATAAACACATGAAAAAAACCTCATCATCAGTGGTCATTAGAGAAATGCAAATCAAAACCACAATGAAATACCATCTTATGCCAGTTAGAATGGTGATCATTAAAAAGTCAGGAAGCAACAGATGCTGGAGAGGATGTGGAGAAATAGGAACACTTTTACACTGTTGGTGGGAGTGTAAATTAGTTCAATCATTGTGGAAGACAGTGTGGCAATCCAGCAATCACATTACTAGGTATATACCCAAAGAATTATAAATCATTCTGCTATAAAGACACATGCACACATATGTTTATTGTGGCACCGTTCACAATAGCAAAGACTTGGAACCAACCCAAATGCCCATCAATGATAGACTGGATAAAGGAAATGTGGCACATATACACCATGGAATACTGTGCAGCCATAAAAAGGGATGAGTTCATGTCCTTTGCGGGGAGATGGATGAAGCTGGAAACCATAATTCTCAGCAAACTAACACAGGAACAGAAAAACCAAACACTGCATGTTCTCACTCACAAGTGGGAGTTGAACAATAAGAACACATGGACATAGGAAGGGGAACATCACAGCACACACCAGGGCTTGTTGGGGCGTGGGCAACTAGCGGGAGGGATAGCATTAGGAGAAATACTAATGTAGATGAAGCAGGTTGATGGGGTTACAGCAAACCACACATGGTCTAGCGTGTATACCTATTGTAACACACCTGCCATGTTCTACACATGTATAAATAAATAAAAAAGGTATACCTATATAGTATAATCCAGCTTACTCAATTGGAAGTTGCTCTGGGTAAATCAGTGAGTGATCAGTGAATGTGAAGACGTAGGATATTACACTATTGTAGTCTTTATAAACACTGTACACTTGGGCTACACTAAATTTATTTTTAAAAATTTTCTTCTTCAATAATAAATTAACCTTTGGCTTAATGTAATTTTGTACCTTATAAACCTTTTTTTTTCTACTTTTTGACTCTTTTGTAAAACACTCAGCTTAAAACACAAACACACTGCACAGCTGCACAAAATATTTTCTTTATATCTTTATACTAAATATATGTATTTTCTATTAAAATCATTTTTTTACGCTTTAAACATTTTGTTAAAACTAAGACACAAATACACACATTAGCCTAGGCCTACAAAGGGTTGGGATAATCAATATTATATCTTCCACATCTTGTCACACTAGAAGATCTTCAGGGGTAACAACATGCATGAAACTGCCATCTCTTATGATAACAATGTCTTCTGAAATACCTCCTGAAGGACCTGCCTGAAGCTCTTCTTGAGGAAGTGTCATTCTTTTCAGAAATATGTTTATAGTGGTTTGTTTGTTTTTTTCCAATCACAGATTTGCTTGTAAGCAGATAGTGTCCCATGAACACTCCTCTCTATTAATGCAAACCTTTTGGTGTGGGAGTCCATGTGGCACAATCTCAGTTCACTACAACCTCCACCATCCAGGCTGAAGTGATCCTCCTGCTTCAGCCTCCTGAGTAGCTAGGACTGTGGCATGTGCCACTGGGCCCAGCTATTTTATTTATTTTTGTAGAGATGAAGTCTTACTATATTGCCCAGGCTGTTCTGAACTCCTGGGCTCAAGCATTCCATCCATCTTGGCCTCCCAAAGTGTTGGGATCACATGCATGAGCCACTACGCCTGGCCCCTCAAACTTTTTACAGTCTGCAAAAGCTTCTGCTAAAGCCTTCACTGTGAACTTTTTTGGGGATTCACTAGGTGATAGGAATTTTCCAGGTTCCTTATAATCTTATGGAACTACTCTTCTATGTTTGATCAGTAATTGACTGAATGTCATTATGTGGTGCACAAACATTTTGTTTATCTATTTATCAACTGATGAATTGATGAACATTTGGGTTATTTCCACTTTTTGGGTACTATGAACTATGCTCCCATGAACATTTACATAACAGTTTTTGCATTTACGCATGTTTTCAGTCCTCTTGGGCATATACCAAGGAGTGGAATTGTTGGGTTATATGTTAACTATATTAAACACTTTTAGGAATTTTCAACTGTTTCCAAATCAGCTGCATCATTTTGCTGTCCCACCAACAATGTATGAGGGCTCAAATTTCTCCACCTTCTCAACAACATTTGTTATTATTTGTCTTTTTTATTGTGGCTGCTCAAGTAGGTGTGAAGTGTGTCTCAGTTTGGTTTTGGTCTGCGTTTCGCTAATCACTAATGATGTTGAGCATCTTTTCATGGGTTTATTGGCCAGTAGCTTATATAAAGTCTTTGTCTAGTAATTCCAACATCTAGACTTTGTGAAAATAAGTAATTCAAAGTCCAAGTTGTTGGAACTTTAAAATATTTTGAGCCTTAAGGGAATATGATAATGACACCTGAGTCACACAAACAGGCAGCTTTAACTTAGAAAGCTGTAACCTGTTTCTCTTATCATAAACTAGTATTTTTCCTTGCCTACTTTGTTTTGTAACATGTTATAAATGACTAAAGCGTACCAGGAAAGACCCCTTCCCTCTTAACCATTGATGTTCATTATAAATTAACTTTCCTCTTTCTTGTTTCACATGACTTCATGACTAACTATTACATTGTCTGGGATAAATTTTAAATATACTCTTAAAATGGAAAGGAAATGAAAATAATTTATAAACAAAAGAAAACAAGCTGAAAAGAAAAGAAAAATTCTAACAAATTTGTTGTAACTCATAAACCAGTCTTGTATTAAATAATGTTATAATCCTACTAAATTTCTTTGTTTTCTGTTTATATAAGCAAGACCTTAACTTTTAACTTTGGAATGCTGACCCCATTTCTCTGAAGTCTGTTTCCTGGATGGCTATTCTCAACTTTTCACTTGAACAAATTTTTAAATTGGATTCCAATTCTTTCAATTATTTCAGGTTGACAGCACCCTCAGGTTAGGGTTAGGGTTAGGGATAGATCCTATGGAATGCTTCCTCCACCCTCAACCCCCATTCATGGACCTACTTTCTTGTTTCTTTGCATGTCTTATAATTTTTTGTTGAAAACTGGACATTTAAATAATATATTGTGGAAATTCTGGAAGTTGGATTCTCTTCTCTTCCCAGGGCTTGCTGCTGTTCCTATTTGTTTGTTTAGTGACTTTTCTGAAATCCTTTGGGTAAGTCTGTATTCTGTAGCATGTGTTGCCACTGAAGTCTCTGCTCAGTTGGGTTAGCAATCAGATAATGATTAACAGAGATTTCTTTAAATGCCTGGGATTAATAGGCCTCCCAGTCTTTGCCAAGGGCCCTATGTGTATTGGCACATACCTTCAACATTCAGTCAGGTAGTTTACAACTCTGTCTTAGCATTCATATCTTGTTTGCACAGATTCTCAAGATCATCTAAAGGTGACAGCTTAGGGCTTTCTAAGGTATTTTCTGAGTATGCAGAGTCTTGTGTATACTCAATGCTAAGCACATACATGACCTTCCAGATTCCTAGGCATGTATCAGAAGTTTTCAAAGTCCCCATGGACATCTTATTCCATATCTTTTCATTGTAAGCTTTTGGTTTTTTTAGTGTTTATCCCAACTGTTATCCACCATCTCTGGCAGCCACAAAATTAAACAATTGCCTCCAATTTTTCTGACAAATATGGAAAAATGGCTTTTTCCACTAGATAAACTCCATGTTGAATCACATCAAATAAAGAAAAACTTGCAAGTGGGGTCCTCCAGGGAGCAATTAGACAGGTTAAATAATGTCTCTTCTATGGTAATGTCTCTGAAAGAGATCTGACTCTATTTGATTTCTTTTGGTGGCTATCAGGCTGCTGCTTTTCAGCCATGATTGAGGCTGTTGGTTTTCAAGCTTACCATGCAACTGGAGAGGAAGGATATAAACAGAGAAAGTTAAAATGCTACAAATTTCACTGTTTTTACTGAGATCCAGCCATCTTTCTTGAATAAACACATTCCAGATTGCTGAAAGCCTTTGATTAATTTCTAGAATTCTAAAAAAGTTGACTGAAAATTTTTTCGTTTTAAATTGTTTTATGAACAATTTTGGAGATCATTACTCTGCCATTTCCTCTGACATTTCTCCTCTGTAGCTTATTTAAGGCCACATATTTTGCCACTGAAATGGTTGTGTCTTTATCATATCATGGCTAACTTCTACTTATCCTTAAGGCTCAACCAAAAGGTCACTTCCTTGAGCATGAAACACTTTCTGCAAATTAAATCAAATGCAGAAGCTTATTCAGTGAGTCAAATGCTATTCCAGCTGCTTTTGTTCAACGTGTGAATAGGAAGAACTGGATCCATGCCAGATCGTTATGAACCTTTCCCACTCTTCCCCATCTCCTCCCAACAGTAGCCCTTGAAGCAGGGCCTCTGAGCACCTGAAGCTCTGCAGATTATAGTATGAAACTCTGAGCTAGGAGAATGCTTGGTGAGAATTTTAAAAAGCAATAGATTCAAGCAATAGGCAGTCAATTGGGCTGGATAGAATTTATTCTAACCATTCTAACCAGAAATTATATCTTTTCCTGACTAAAGAAGACAGTTACTCTGATGATTTACCAGTAGAGCCATAATGCTTTTCAGAAAATTTTATAGAACATACATACATTATTAATATAGCCCCCTGCCCTCAAAAGTAGCCACTTCATATTAGAAACATAAATACAAGAAATTTTTCTTAATCTATTATGAAGACTATTGTGGAGAAATGCTGCCTGAAGGAATTTTAAAGACCGTTGGCACAGGTGATTCATACTACTACTGTTTTGGATCACATCTTGGTGTTTCAAATTTAGATAATTGGAAAGAATCAACCTGAACATCCCCTGGGATGTGTGAACCCTACTTTGGAGACCATAACATTACATTTGTTTTAAAAGAAGTAGTCTTCAATGTTAACTCTAGGTGAATTTATAGCATTTTCAATGTCCAGAATTAAGAAAGTTAGGTATTAATTGATTTTATATAACTTATGGAAGTGGCCCCATTGTCTGGTGACACCTGAGGTTTGTTGTTTCATGGCCAAAGAGATCAAGGACACCAGATACACAGAGTGAAGTTAAGAGTAGAAACTTAATAGGCAAAAGAAGGAGAATAGCTCTCTGCCACAGGGAGGGGTAGATATAACCCAGAAAAATGGGTTGCCAATCTGTGGTGAAATGCAGGGAATTTCATAGATGAGCTAGTGGGGGAGATGGTGTCTGATCTACATAGGGTGTGAAGAACTGGTTAGGACCAGGTGTGGCATCTGTATAGGGCATGAATCTCTGGCAGCCTCCACCACAATCTTTTATTATGCAGGTGGATTCTCTGCCTGAGCTCCATGTTGCCCATTTCTTTCTAAGCACATGCTAACAAAAAAGGGAAGATGGAGCTTCCATGGTGGACATGCCTGGCCCCAGGTAGCCCTTTTCTATTGATGCAGCCGTCAGCACTCCCCTATGCAAGCTTCCAGCTTCCTTATCTATGTTTGCAGCTTTATCTTTCAGGCTGCTCTTTGTCAAAAAAGAAATGATTTCTAGAACTGCTTTTTGTTAGAAGGAGTTCTCCCGAGGACTCTTTTGCCCTCACTGTCTGCCTAAATAATTTCTTTGTATCTCTTGTATCATTATTATATAACATAACATTTACAGACTAGCATAACATGTTGTGAAGAGGAAAAAAATCATCAGCAAAGTAATACCAATAAGTAGTTGTTGATTAGGGTAATATTACTATTTCAAACAAGTTTTTTCATATACTATTTAGACAAAGGAACAAAAAAATGTAGACTTATGGGATTAATATAAAAGACATTGATTTATAGCTACAGCCGAAAGCAAAGCAAAGCAAAATTGAGGTTGACCAATTATCCTGTGAAGTTTATCATGGAAGAAATCTACCCTAGGTAACTCAAGAAAGAATAAAATACTTTCCTCCTAATAATAGATATTTTTTTCTGAATAACTCAGACAACTGCATCAATATTTCAATCAGCATTATCCATAAAATCACTTAAGATTTTTTCATTACTAAAGAAATTTATGACAGTTTAACTTTATCCATATCATCATCAATATTTTGTGTTTTTAAGTTTTAGCTATATTAATGGATGGTGCTATCTCAGTTTAATTTGCATTTATAAGATGGCTAATGATACTGAGCGCTATTTCACCCACTTATTGGCTACATATTTCCTTTTGTGAAAATTCTAAGTCCTTTATCCAGTTTTTTTTTCCCATAAGTTATTGGAGTACAGGTGGCATTTGGCTACATGAGCAAGTTCCTTAGTGGTGATTTGTGAGATTTTGGTGCACCCATCAACTGATGGGTGTACACTGCACCATATTTGTAGTCTTCTATCCCTCGCCCCCTCCACTCTTCCCCACAAGTCCCCAAAGTCTATTGCATCATTCTTATGCCTTTGTATCCTCATAGCTTAGCTCCTCCATATCAACGAGAATATATGATGTTTAGTCTTCCGTTCCTGAGTTACTTCACTTAGAATAATAGTCTCCAATCTCATCCAGGTCACTGCAAATGCTGTTAAGTCATTCCTTTTAATGGCTGTGTAGTATTTTATCATACACACACACATACACACACACACACACACACACACACACACACACACACACACATATATATATATTGCAGTTTCTTTATCCACTCATTGATTAATGGGCATTTGGTTTGGTTCCATGATTTTGCAATTGTGAATTGAGGTGCTATGAACATGTGTGTGCAAGTATCTTTTTAAAATAATGACTTATTTTTATCTACCCAGTAGTGGGATTGCTGGATCAAATATTAGTTCTACTTTTAGTTCTTCAAGGAATCTCCATAATGTTTTCTATAGCAGCTATACTAGTTTACATTTCCACCAGCAGTGTAGAAGTGTTCCCTGTTTACCACATCCATGCCAGCGTCTACAGTTTTTAATTTTTTTTTATTACAGCCATTCTTGAGGAGTGAAGTGGTATTGTATTGTGGTTTTGATTTGCATTTCCCTGATCATTAGTGATGTTGAGCATTTCTTCATGTGTTTGTTGGCCATTTGTACATACTCTTTTGAGAATTATCTATTCATGTCCTTAGCACACTTTTTAATGAGATTGTTTTTTCTTACTGATTTGTTTGAGTTCATTGTAGATTCTGGATATCAGTCCTTTGTCAGATGTATAGATTGTGAAGATTTTCTCCCACTCTGCAGGTTGTCTCTTTACTCTGCTGACTTTTCCATTTGCCATGCAAAAGCTCTTTAGTTTAATTAGTTAAACTAGCTATTTATCTTTGTTTTTGTTGCATTTGCTGTTGGGTTCTTGGTCATGAAATCCTTGCCTAAGCCAATGTCTAGAAGGATTTTTCCAATGTTATCTTCTAGAATTTTTTACAGTTTCAGGTCTTAGGTTTAAGTCCTTAATCCATCTTGAGTTAATTTTTGTATAAGGTGAGAGATGAGGATCCAGTTTCATTCTCCTACATGTGGCTAGCCAATTATCCCAGCACCATTTGTAGAAAGTGTGTCTTTTCCCCACTTAATGTTTTTGTTTGCTTTGTTGAAGATCAGTTGGCTCTAAGTATTTGGGTTTATTTCTGGGTTCTCTATTCTGTTCCATTGGTTTATGTGCCTAGTTTTGTATCAGTACCACACTGTTTTGGTGACTATGGCCTTAAGTATAGTTTGAAATCAGGTAGTGTAATGTCTCCAGATTTATTCTTTTTGCTTAGTCTTGCTTTGGCTATACGGCCTTTTTTCTCTTCAGTATTAATTTTAGAATTGTTTTTTCTAATTCTGAGAAGAATGAAGGTGGTATTTTGATAGAGATTCTATTGAATGTGTAGATTACTTTTGGCAGTATGGAAATTTTCACAATATTGATTCTACCCATCCATGAGCATAGGATGTGTTTCCATTTGTTTGTGTCATCTATGATTTCTTTCAGGAGTGTTTTTTAGTTTTCCTTGTAGAGGTCTTTTGACTCCTTGGTTGGGTATATTCCTAAGTTTTTTGTTTGTTTGTTTGTTTGTTTGTTTGCAGCTATTGTAAAAGGGGTTGGGTTCTGTTGCTGTTAGTGTATAGAAGAGCTACTGATACTTGTACATTCATCTTGTATCTGGAACCTTTGCTGAATTCTTTTATCAGTTCTAGGAGCTTTCTGGAGGAGTCCTAAGGGTTTGCAAGATAAACAATTGTATCGTCAGCAAACAATGACAGTTTGACTTCCTCTTTACCAATTTGGATGCCCTTTCTTTCTTTCTCTTGTCTGATTGCTCTGGCTAGAACTTCCAGTACTATGTTGAAGAGGAGTAGTGAGAGTGGGCATCCTTGTCTTGTTCTCAGAGGGAATGCTTTCAACTTTTCCCCATTCAGTACTATGTTGGTTGTGGATCTGTCATAGATGGCTTTTATTATATTAAGGTATGTCCCTTGTATGCCAATTTTGCTGAGGGTTTTAATCATAAAGTGATGCTGGATTTTGTCAAATGCTTTTTCTGCATCTATTGAAATGATCATGTGATTTTGTTTTAATTCTGCTTATGTAGTGTATCACATTTATTGACTTGTGTATGTCAAACCATCCTGCATCTCTGTTATGAAATCCACTTGATCATGGTGAATTATCTTTTCGATATGTTGTTGGATTCAGTTAGCAAGTATTTTGTTAAGGATTTTAGCATCTATGTTCATCAAGGATATCGGTCTGTAGTTTTCTTTTTTGGTTATGTCCTTTCCTGGTTTTGGTATTAGGGTGATCCTAGCTTCATAGAATGAATTAGGAAGGTTTCCTTCTTCTCCATCTTGTAAAATAGTGTCAAAAGGATTAGTACTAATTCGTTGAATGTCTGGTAGAATTCTGCTGTGAATCCGTCTGGTCCTGGACTTTTTTCTGTTGGTAATTTTTTAATTACCATTTCAATCTCAGTGCTTGTAATTGGTCTGTTCAGGGTATTTAATTCTTCCTGATTTAACCTGGGAGGGTTGTATTTTTCAAGGAATTTATCCATCTCCTCTAGGTTTTCAAGTTTATGTGTGTAAAGGTGTTCATAGTAGCCTTGAATGATCTTTTGTTTTTCAGTGGTGTCAGTTGTACTATCTCCTGTTTCATTTCTTAGTGAGGTTATTTCGATATTCTCTCTTCTTTTCTTGGTTAATCTTGCCAGTGATCTATCAATTTGATTTATCTTTTTGAAGAACCAGTTTCTGGTTTCATTTAGCTTTTGTATTTTTTTGTTTGTTTCAATTTCATTTAGTTTTGCTCTGACCTTGGTTATTTCCCTTCTTCTGCTGGGTTTGGGTTTGGTTTGTCCTTGTTTTTCTACTTCCTTGAGGTGTGACCTTAGAGTGTCAGTTTATGCTCTTTCAGTCTTTTGATGTAAGCATTTAGGGATATGAACTTCCCTCTTAGCATCGCTTTTGCTGTATTTCACACGTTTTGATAGGTTGTGTCATTATTGTCATTCAGTTAGAAGAGTTTCTTAATTTCCATCTTGATTTCTTTTTTCACCCAATGCTCATTCAGAAGCAGGTTATTTAATTTCCATGTATTTGGCACAGTTTTGAAGGTCCCTTTTGGAGTTGATTTCCAACTTTATTCCACTGTGGTCTGAGAGAGTGCTCGATATACTTTCAATTTTCTAAAAATTATTGAGGCTCCTTTTATGGCCTATCATATGGTCTATCTTGGAGAGAGTTCCATGTGCTGTTGAATAGAATGTGTATTCTGCAGTTGTTAGATGAAATTTTCTGTATATATCTGTAAAGTCTATTTGTTCCAAGGTGTAGTTTAAAACCATTGTTTCTTTGTTGACTTTCTGTCTTGATGACCTGTCTAATGCTGTCAGTGGAGTACTGAAGTCCCCCACTATTACTGTGTTGCTGTCTATATCATTTCTTAGGTCTACTAGTAATTGTTTTATAAATTTTGGAGTTCCAGTGTTAGGTACATATATGTTTAGGACTGTGATATTTTTCTGTTGGACAAGCCCTTTTATCACTGTATAATGTCCTTCTTTGTCTTTTTTAACTGCTGTTGCTTTAAAGTGTGTTTTGTCTGTTACAAGAATAGCTAACCCTGCTTCCTGTTGGGGTCCATTTGCATGAAATGCCTTTTTCCACCACTTTACTTTAAGTTTGTGTGAGACCTTATGTGCTAGAGAAGTCTCCTGAAGGCAACAGATGGTTGGTAAGTTCTTATCAGTTCTGTATCTTTTAAGTAGAGGATTTAGGCCATTTACATTCAATGTTAGTATTGAAATGTGAGGTACCATTGCATTCATTGTGCTCTTTGTTTCCTGTGTACGTCAGGTTTTTTTTCTTTGCTTTTTCTTTTTAACATATTTTTGTTTTATAGGTCCTGTGAGATTTATACTTTAAAGAGGTTTTGTTTGAATATGTGTCCAGGATTTGTTTCAAGATTTAGAGCTCCTTTTAGCAGTTTTTTTAGTAGTGGCTTGGTAATGGCAAATTCTCTCAGCATTTGTCTGAAAAACACTATCTTTCCTTCATATATGATGCTTAGTTTCACTGGATACAAAATTCTTGGCTTATAATTGTTTTGTTTGAGAAGGCTGAAGATAGGGCCCCAATCCCTTCTAGCCTGTAGGACTTCTGCTGAGAAATCTGCTGTTAATCTGATAGGTTTTCCTTTATAAGTTATGTGGTGCTTCCGTCTCACAGCTCATAAGATTCTTTCCTTTGTCTTAACATTGGATAACCTGAGGACAATGTTTCTAGCGAAGATCTTTTTGCAATGAATTTCCTGGGTGTTCTTTGTGCTTCTCACATTTGGATGTCTAGGTCTTTAGCAAAGCCAGGGAAGTCTTCCTCAATTATTCCCCCAAATATGTTTTCCAAGCTTTTAGAATTCTCTTCTTCCTCAGGAACACCAATTATTTTTAGGTTTGGGCATTTAACATAATCCCAGACTTCTTGGAGGCTTTGTTTATATTTTCTTATTCTTTTTTCTTTGTCGTTACTGTATTGGGTTAATTTGAAGACCTTGTCTTCGTGCTCTGAACTTCTTTCTTCTACTTGTTCAATTCTATTGCTGAGACTTTCCAGAGCATTTCACATCTCTAAAAGTGTGTCCAAAGTTACCTGGATTTTTTATTGTTTTGTCTTTAACCTATCTATTTCCTTGAATATTTCTCCCTTCACTTCTTTTTTTTTATTTTTTTTTATTATACTTTAAGTTCTAGGGTACATGTGCATAACGTGCAGGTTTGTTACATATGTATACTTGTGCCATGTTGGTGTGCTGCAACCATCAACTCGTCAGCACCCATCAATTCATCATTTATATCAGGTATAACTCCCAATGCAATCCCTCCCCCCTCCCCCCTCCCCATGATAGGCCCCGATGTGTGATGTTCCCCTTCCTGAGTCCAAGTGATCTCATTGTTCAGTTCCCACCTATGAGTGAGAACATGCGGTGTTTGGTTTTCTGTTCTTGTGATAGTTTGCTAAGAATGATGGTTTCCAGCTGCATCCATGTCCCTACAAAGGA